>NC_140467.1:16164171-16764171 GCF_051167445.1 Perissodus microlepis
GCATTTAAATAAAACATTACCCTCAGAGCTATCTTTATCCATGTGCAGCCACTTCCTGACTCTTGCTCTGCTTCCATTTCTCTCATTCTGGTCCACCCCTGATTCTCAAATTAGCACTCCTCACTTTAAAACCCACACAGAGCGCCGAGGCTTAAATAAGAATAGTCTGGAGTTATTAGAAGTTTTTGGTTTGTGTTTTTGTTCACTGTAGCTTTTGCCAAAAGAAAGAATTTAGTTTTTAATGTTATTACAGTTTTATCTGCAAAATGCTATATGATGAACCCTGAAGCAAATATGGCTCTGCTTTTTAGAATTTACTACTAAAAACTCCCAATAATGTAAAAATCAATAAGGAGATCTTTAACGATCTGTGACACAGAATGTTGTACTTACAAAACTGACACACTGCTAACACCAACAACATTAATTAATGAATACTTTTGGGGAAATTAATTATTTATTGAGTTTATGGTGTCGTGGTTATTCGGGTGACATGAACAGATCACTTATTCAAGACCCATCCTCAAGGGGTCATGAGCTAGTGTGGTCACTGTGGCAGCATGGCCACTGAAGCTGCGGTTATGGTTGATGCACTCGCTATACAACAGATATGCAGTCATGGTCACACATGGTCAACTGAATGTTATCTATTAAGCCAATCACATATCAGCAATTCAGTGCATGTAGACATGTATAGGATGACTTGTTGAAGATCAAACTAAGCATCAAAAGGGGAAATAAAGGTGATTTAAATGACTCTGAATGTGGTTGTTGGTGCCAGATGAGCTGGTGTGGGCATTTCAGAAACTGAAAGCTGAAAAATGCCAGCTGGGATTTTCCTGCACAACGATCTCTGGGCTTACAGAGAACAGTCTGAAAGAGAGAAAATATTCAGTAAGCAGCAGTTTTCTGGGAGGAAAACCATGTTGATGCCAGAGGTCAGAGGAGAATGGCCAGACTGCTTTGAGCTGGTAGGAAAGCAACAGTTACTCAAGTTAATTCAACTGAGGTACAAAGAAGCGCACAACAAGTGGAACCTTGAAGCAGGCTGGCTGCAGCAGCAGAAGACCGCACCAGGTCCACTCCTGTCAGCTAAGAACAGAAAACTGAGACTACAATTTTCATTAAATGGCCAAGAAAAGTTGTAAAAACCTCGTCTGGTCTAATGAGTCTTAACGGTTGCGCTGACGTTTGGATGGTGGTGTCACAATTTGGTGCAAAAACATTAAAGCGTGGATCAATTCTACCTTGCGTCAAAAGTTCAGTTTATGTCACAGTCACTAATAGATCACCTTAATGTAATGGAACGGGAGATTCGTATCATGGATGTAGCTGACAAATCTGCAGACATGCTATCATGATGTGATGCTATCATGTCAATATGGACCAATGCCTCTGAAGAATGTTCCAGCACCTTGTTTAATCAGTGCCACAAACAATTAAGGTAGTTCTGAAGGCAAAAGAGGGCCAAACCCTGTACTAGACAGATGTACCCAATAAAGTGGTTGGTGAGTGTATACTCACACTTCAGGTGTGCTTGTCTCACCTTCTCCTGTTCGCCTAAATGATGATGAGCATGTAATCATTTCCAGCAGCGGTTGCTCTCTGTGCCATATGGAAATGCACTGCATTGATGTGGCTTTGAAAAGCTCACAGGGACTGACCCGCTCACGGATTTGTGCCTCCAGCCCAACCTCACCGCCCACGATGTGCCCGACAGGTTACAAAACTTGGGAGATGCACAACAAGCCAGTAGTTGTGCCATCACTTCTGGCTTGCACCACACACAAGGACGACTACAGCAAGAATAAACCTGCCTTCCAGTGAACCACACAGGGAATTTCTCTGTGTTTCCATCTTGGCCCAGATTCCTGGGCTTGCAATGACTTCAATGACTAAATAAATGAACTAAATGCACATTTTACTTTTAACTACTTTGTCGTAGTTTTTCTCAACCAAATTCCAAAAATTAGGAGAGTATATTAGCCAATAATGTGACCCCTGCAAGTCCAGCTTCAAGGTGAAGGACATGTGCAATAGGCCGACTTCCTGTTTACAGTATCACTCTGCACTTGTCTCCACTCTGACAACTTGCAATTGTCTCCCGTGTCTTTTCAGCACCTTCTCTCTTACTTCTTCCCCTCTAATCCCTCTTGTTTTTCTCACCAGTGATGCTCTGCGGGAGCGTCGGCTCAGCGGCTGGTCGAAGGGTGGGCTGCTCATTTGAAACTTCTCCAGGTAACCGTCAGGTATCCGGATGTCAGCTGGCAGGGACAAACGTTTGTTCAGGTCCTACACAAAAACAAGAAAACTCAATTTAAAAAAAAAAAAAAAGTTGGTATATCAACCTGAATGAATAAACAAACAAACCCTTAGCAAACAACATAATCTCTGAATAAATACCTCTGATTGGAAACAAAATGGCAGAAACCCAACGTAAACAAGCAGAATCTGTGGGTGTACTTTAGGCCTCACCGGTTAACAGAGGAGCCAGTGTGGTACGTGCGTGTGCAGCCACACAGTTACAGTTTTAGACTTGTGTTCATGGTAAAGGCCGTATGTGGAGCCCTTAAGAGCTCAGGGTAAGTCTTTTTAAAAAAGTAAAACAAGCACACAAAGCATGATTCTAATGATTCTTTATATAAACATCACTCAAACACACATAATACAATCAAACAGTTAAAATCTAACACCTGGATTCTTCCCATCATGCATTTCCTCTATTTGTTAGATTACTATTAATCCCACGTTTCTCTCTGTAAATCTACTTCCACTCCCTCTGAGGTAACACCGGACACCCCACTGCTTCCTCCCTCCATCTTAGCCAACACGCACAAAAAAGCAAAACGCAACCTCAACCTTTTTCAAATTTCAACACAAGTTCAGAGACAAGCTCATAAACCCGTAAACTGAAATTGACCGACTTCTGGAAGGATCGGTGACTTTCAGCCTTTGCGTTAAACGGTGACTGTGAGTCAGCTTTCTGCTCTGTGTTTGTTAACAGCAAACACATTTAGCCATGTGATCAGCTTCCAGGAAGTGTAGTCTTCATTAAAACTTGGAGAAAGTTGACATTCTGGTGCAGATTCGGCATCTCTATCGTTTTGTGTGCGTACAAACTAAATACAAACTCATAAAAACATTCATTTCAAGGCAATAAAGAGGCACGAAGGTTTGCTTATTGTTTTAGCTTTAACTGTTCACAAAAACATTAAGTAAAGACACCACAGCTCTGGATTCTCAAAAAGAGAAAACAAAAGCATTCTGCACATATCAGCATAACAGGAACTCTGCTTGTCTTTATTTGTTTAAGAATATACATTAGATTTCGCTTTGCTGCTCTGTGGTTTCAGTGTGCAGGGCCAGGATTGGTGGCTTGTCCTCAGAGTAAGTGATGCCATCCATCACCTAACCTTTGCAACCCCTCCACCCCCCTCCAGTTTGTCCAATCAACTCGTCCTAATCTGTTACAACAGGGGCCCATCTGGACCGTATTACAGTAATCCTCGTGATGTAATCCCAAAATGGCACTGCTTCCACTGCAGTCCGAGGAGAACAATCCGCTACCTGACCAGCCCAAAGGGACGTCCTCGCTCCTCCTCCTATTTTTTCTGCTCTGCCGTCCCTTCTCCAAGTGTCACAGAGGCACAGAGGGGACAAAGAACAAGGCCGCACACTGATTTCACTGTTGGGTCACTTCATCAACAACAAGCCTGCAGTCAATCACTCTGTTCATTCAAACAGTACACTGGATTTGCTGGGCTGACAGAAGCTGCAAGTAGAACTGTGAGCGTGTCCAAAAAACTAAAAACTTTATCTGGCTGTGAAACAGTCACAGGAAGTGTGAGGTGTACTGCTTGCAGACACGCTCAAAAAAAGCAGCAAGAGGTGATGTATCATCTCTCTGTGTGGGCAGCCTCAAATGCAGCTTAACTAAACCCCAAGCATTTTTTCCCCTCTACTCGTGCAGGTTTGCATGCTTGGTTTGTCTGTGCAGATGCTGCTATCTGCTTGTAAACTCCCACAGGGGTTGCAATCAAAGCAACCAATAAACAGAAGGAGGAAAGTGTGTGTTGTTCAATCAGAACTTTTCCTTCCACCCAGCAGGTAGTGTGAAAACATGTGGTTCAGTGGCATCAACTGTACCTATAAAAACACACCAGACTATAAGGAAGCCCTTTTCCTTACAGTTTCTTTCTTTCCTCTCCTTTGACTCCTTTTATGTAAAACTGGAAAGTCTTTTCTTGCATTTTATTTTATATTTTGTGTTAATACAAAGAAAAAATAAGTCTATGAAAAAGAAAGACAGACAGAAGGTGAAAAAATGTCTAAAACAGTGATGCAGAAAAAGGAAATGAAAACTATGGATGGATATGAATCTATTTTCCTGTCATGCTTTTTTTTATATAATTTGAGTTGAGAATGGCGATGTTATGAAGTAACTCCTGCCACAGTTCAGGGGGAAAGTGGGCGGCTCGTTGCATTACTTTATGTCAGCTGCACGGCCTGAAGTCCTATTGGTAGAGCTTACGTTGGGCTAAAGGGACCAATTATTGGTTTTGGGAGGGATCGGGTCAGATATTGATTGAAACAGTAAAATGACATGTTACCTCTGCTTATATGTAAAGAATAAAACTTTAAACAGCTGTTTGAGAAACCTCTCTATGATGATGATGACAAGCCGTCACCATTTCCTTGCAGATATGAATTAATACAGATATCTGCGGATCACTGGAATAAATGAGTTTTGCAAAGTTTGATATAGTAGCAGCGTGCTTGAGTCAAAGTAACATTTGTTTTGTCGTAATGAATTCTATTTTCTCAGTAAAAGTAAATCTACAATAAGTTAAACTGGACTAATAAAAGCTTTAAAGCTCTGAATGCAACACTATTAAAGACCAAGTAACACTTAATTCTCTCCATTCAAAAAGAATTTGTGAAAACTGCCTCTAATTTTTAGTCCTCTGATATAAGAGACCACATTTTTCAAAGCTAAACATACATAACAAGTTGTTTTTTATTTAAAGCAGACTTAATGCGCCCATCTTTGGCTCCACAGCTATATTCTTTGCCTCTGCTAGACCAGTTTTGAATGTTTAATAAGGCAAGGTGTTTTAGCTTCCTTCACCCTCCCTCGACTCTTTACCCGTTGAAAGCCTACCAGGACTAACGCTTCACCCTCTTTTCTGAACTGAGCTCTTTGCGTCATATTTCAGGCCTGCTGTTAGAACAAAATTACAAAAAGGTGTGCATCAGAAGGTAGTGAGGCTGGCCTCGGCCTATCCAGCTACCCTTGGAAAAACTTGGAACCTTTTCAAATGGTCATGGTTATTGAGTACAGAAGAGGTTGTCAAATGTTGTCTCTATGTGGGGAAGAGATAAGGCTAACTTTCTTCTGATTGGCTGCACCTAGCAAATAGATTGTTTGACCAACAGGTTGGTAGGGCACCTCCATGTGACATCATAATGATCCATGAGAACACAAAACAGGGGGCGCAAACACAAACACACATTTGTGTTTATTAGTTGTTATTGTTGCACAGGTACTCTGTGTCCATCTCTGTAATCTACAGTATGTGAAACAGATTCATGCCACAGATTCTTCTTGTTGGCTTTGAACATACAGCTTTAATAAAGGAAACTATTTTGGAATCATGTTCATGTAGGAACAAAAATATAAATCAATGAAATAGAAAAGAATTACTGTTGTTAATATGTGCAGAAATAAACGCCCTGGATCCAAAAAATACTTGTGGGAAAATGGAATGCCTTTTAGATAAAAGCAATTACAGTGAGATGTCTTTCTGTAATGTGTTGAGATTATGTAACCACCGGAGAAACGCAATCGAACTGCCCATGTCTGGCTCTGTGTGTTTGAGAAAGAGGAAGTAAATCAGAGGGGATTTTGGGTGGGTGGATGTGCTGACGAATAAAAGATTCTTTAAAGTAGATTTCAAAACCAACTTCAGAAGAACATTACATGAAATCAGTCTGAACATTATGTGTGCGCTGCTCACATTGCAACAGGAGCCGAGGACTTGTGTGTGTGTTTTTGTGCAGTGTGTGTATATGACACACTGCACAAATACACCCACGCCGAGTTACAGCACGGAGCTCACATTCGCGTCTTACAGATAAGTCTATTGTCATTTATCAGTGAAGTCATCGCAGCGCACGCTTATTAACAAAGTGGAATTTGAACCATCACACCAGGTGAGGAGATGTGTGGCAACACAGTCAATCGTCCCACTGAGTTAAGTGTAGGCCCTGCAGTGACTCACACTACAATATATCCACACTTTGCAAAGCAGAGAGGCTACACGAGGACAACGACGGCCTGAAAACACAGAGCCAAATCTCACCTCCGCAGAGATGCGTCTGTTCCCTCTGTTCCTCAGACAAACACCCGTGGGTGACTGCACCTCATCAGAGGAAGTCCCGGATGCCTGGTCGCTCTCTCCGTCTGACCCCATCTTTAGGTTCTCGTGGACGATATCTGGAGATGAGCGAAGAGAAAAGTTTACAGAGAGCACGGGGGGGTTGACAAATGGAGCAGGTCTGTAAAAACAGGGCAGGGCGCAACACCAGGTAATGACTTCAACAGGAAAGAAAAACACTCTCTCAGACACTTTTATGACTCCCTCTTTTCTTATCAAGCTACTGGCTGTATCAGACAGACGATATACAAGAGGTAAATATTCTTAATGAGTTTGACTTAGATTTTATTTCAGTGCCACAGGCTTTATGAGACAAACGGAGTAATTTAGCCACGCCTGAGAAAACTCTGCTCTCATACATACACTATTGCAGCATTTTCATTCCCTCCAGGGGTTTTATTCATATTTTGAATTTGTATCTGGACTGAAAATCCAAGTTGACAGCAAACTTGGTTTTCAGAGTCGTTATTTTTAGTTATATTTCTTTGCAAAAAGGACAAAAATGCGGCCACAAAAGTGGATAAATTGAAGTGCATCTTTGCTTAAAGCAATGATTTCTTTGAGCACATGCGTGATACAGTTCCCTCGACAGAAATGGGTATGACAAGGAATTTAGGCCCAGCAGCAGCTCAACATCTTCCACGTATGGTCACAAAAGAAATCGTTGGCTATTTCTTCATTTCAAGCCAGAAAAATAAAAGTCAAATATTAAATTTGACAGCAGGTTAGGCGTGACTCACCAAGGCGACTACCATTGCGAGGCATGACCATGAGAGAGCCTAGTCCTCCTCCGATGACGCTCTGAGGCCGTCTGAGCGGCGGCTTTTTAAAAGAGCCTGTGTACTGGTGAAGAAATGAGTGGACACTGTGGGCTGATGGAGGACGGCCGTTCCTCACAATGGGCTCTGCTGGAGAAGAAAGAGTTTGTTGTGTTTTTTTGATGATGACAGGACACACAGTATACAAGCACATATCAACAGATGCGAACAAAATAAAAAAAACCCAAAACAAAACATTGTAGTCATGGCGCTGAAAGAAAGTGGTATTAATGTGAACAAGACTCATCATGGCCAATATGTGATTAATGCACTTCAAAGCAATCCAATGATAAATTCATCCTGAGGTACTCTGACAATCGTATGTGTCGGATGATTTATCTTGCTGATTGCGTCACTACATAACAGCCAGTTCTTATAAAAACTGGGTGGCGGATGGGTTGTTTTCACCTTTCTAAATGTTATTAAGCTCAAAATCTGCATTATGAGGATCACGACTACTTACTAACAGCTAGATACTGACACAGAGGAGGCACTACCCGTCTGCTAGACGGCACCTCTGCTTATTCAAGTCCCTGAATCTTACCCATCAACAGCGTTTTGTGGCATTTAAGTCTTTTTGAGTGGTATTATCTAACAAATATCAGAACACGCTGGATGCTACAGACCATCCAAGAAGTCTACTTTAGTTTTGGTGATGTGCCTCGCTAAGCTATAACACTAGTATTACCAACTAACTTAGCACTTTACCGCTCTCATACTCCTGGTTCTAATAAAAAGAAGACAGTGGCATTATAGAGGGAAGGTCAAGGCTTCAAATTTGGAATTAACCAAGGGGCAACCTCCAGAGATTAAAAATGAAACCCCCGCAAAATGACAAAAACTGCAGTTCCTCTAAGTGCCACTTGAGGCTCCCTCCAAAAGGACATAGTTAATGGTCAATTTGATTACATTTACAGAAGAAAAAAAAATGATAGTTTCAACTTTCATAACAACTCCAGGTTTTATAACTCATCCACCTGGATAACTGAGCATGGCTGCACTGACTGAGGCAGCTGGAGCCACTCAGAGTCTGGTAAGCATCCTCTTCTGTCAGTTATTAAACTGGGCCTCTTCACTGTGTGTGTGTGTGTGTGTGTGTGTGTGTGTGTGTGTGTGTGTGTGTGTGTGTGTGTGTGTGTGTGTGTGTGTTTCCTGCCTTCTGTAGCATTTTAATAAACTGACTGATATTACGGCTTGCTGAGTGGTGCAGACCATTCCAGGTATTTGTGCTTATTTGACTTCTGTTACTTTATTAGTGCGTTCTTAGCACTTATTTTGTGTCTCTGTGCTGCAGCAGTACAATTCAAGGATACAGCTTGTTAACCAGCCTTGCTACCAATAGTTGATAAATTAGTAGTCCACCCTTTGATTCATCAAAGTAACTTCTAAATCAGAAAGAAATTCTACATGGCTGCAGCCAAAACTTTTATATTAAGGCCTCAAAATGTGCCTCTTTGATACTTTCCTTATAATTACCAAACCACTTGGTGTCACCTTCCATCTTTTATATACACACTGTATTGTTAGGCTTTGTATCAAGGTGACCAATAAAAATTAAACTGCTGGGTTGATATACAATTAGGTTCTACACTGTAAATTAAAAAAAAAAAACACAAAAAAAAAACCCAGTGAATTAAATTGAACCTTAATCTGTTTTGATATTTGAGTATCACATCTTCCCAATGAACTTCGGGTTACCTAATTGTACACATAGCCAAGAGAGCAGCAATGTTTTCTTAATCAGTGTAACCCCTGTACTGTAAATAATCAAAAGTGTGTGAAAGTCTGTAAACAAATGCCTGACAGTCTAAGGCAGGGGTGGGGAATTCGGGGGCCGGTGTCCTGCAGGTTTTAGATGTGTCCTTGATCCAACACAGCTGATTTAAATGGCTAAATGACCTCCTCAATATGTCCTGAAGTTCTCCAGAGGCCTGGTAATGAACTGATCATTTTATTCAGGTGTGTTGACCCAGGGTGAGATCTAAAACCTGCAGGACACCGGCCCTTGAGGCCTGGATTCCCCAACCCTGGTCTAAGGTGTGTGAGTTTGGCTTGTAGAAAGGATCTACCACTGACAATGAACAGCTTTTGTCCAAAAGCACGACTAGAGCTGACAGAGTTGAATGATTTAATATCTGGAAGATCTAGCACCCAGCAAAACACCAAATATGACAATGAGGAGAAAAGAACACCCAAGAGAAGATGAGCAGAAGTCAAAACTCAGACAGAGGCCCATGTATGCAAAAAGAGCAGACAGGACAAGGACAAGACATAAGTCAACAGTTACAGAGGAGATAATTACTTCCCAAGAATAATGATTATTGATTAGATAGATTAGTTTATGTCCCTGCAAAAACAAACAAACAAACAAAAAACAACTGTCAGGCAGAAAAGTGTTTGTATGTGTTTAGGACCCGTAATGCAAGGGCTTGGGTTTTACAGTCCACTGCTGTTTGTCATGACCTTGTTTGGTAAAGCCATTAACATCATCAGCCTTTGAACACAGAGTGGATTACCTGGTTTATCAAGAGTAGATCCATTTTGTTTAAAAAAAACAAAAAAAAAAAACAGAAACAAAACCCACACAAAAGCAAGTTAATAGTAGGCAAAGTTTTCCTGTATAGAGAAAATTTAGGGAACTAACAAAAGTGCTTTTAGCTAGAGTCAAACGCTCATTGCTAATTTGCGGTGGGTAATGGTCCAGTAAAGTCACACCAAACAAGTGGTTGTACTATGGGCTGCCTCCTGCACGCTCTATCCATGCTGCACTCTCTCCTACAACAAATCGTTGAGCGTTTATAGACAAGAACGCATCTGAAAACATGGTTAGACCAAAGGAGGGATTCTCCTCTCCAGCACCTGGGAAGGTCTAGGAATACTGCAGAGAATAAGGAGTTGGGGGATTTCATCCTGGCAACAGGACATTGAACCAGATCTTTACCTTCTTGAGGTGTGGGGGAGTTTCCCCAATGAATTTTAAAGTGTTTTATTGACCCACAAAAGGGGCTTGAGGAGGACGGAGTATTGAACTCACTGTTTGGTTCTTGTACAACCACAGTGGGAGCTCGTTTCACATAAATCAGACCTGTTTCCAGTCAGACTGCCAGAGCATCCCTTTGTCACCAAATGTGCTCATAATTTTTATGGATTTAATTTTTAGACACAATCATAGGTGGAGGGTGTCAGGTTCTGTGGTCAGAGGATTTCATCTTGCTTTTTGATGTGGTTCTGTTAGCTTCACCAAAAGACGACTCCCATCTCGCACTGGGTCGGTTTATAACTGAGTCTGAAGCAACTGGCATGAGCACCTCCAAGTCTGAGGACAGTTTTCAGTCATAAATGGCGGACTGAACACTTGGGGTTTTGTTCATGAGTGAGGGAAGGAGGGAATGGCAAATGGAGATCGCCGGACTGGTGCAGCATCTTCTTCAGTGTTGTTGATGCTGTACTGGTCTGTACAGCAACCGCAACACTAAAGAGAAATGTGCACGTAACAGCAAAGCTGTCGATTTACCCGTCAGTCTACGTTACTAGTCTCACCAATGGTCACAAACTCTGGGAAGTGACGGAAAGAATACGACTGCAGAAACAAGTGTTGGAATCAGCTCTCCCCAAATGATGTCTGGGCTCTTCCTTAAGCTGCCAATATACCCTCTGCAATGGTCACATCGCTCACTGCCACGTCGTCATCACACATATGCAGCCATTTATACCTGGCATTACAGCGCAAGAACTCGCTGCAGTATTCTCCTAAAGGTGTCGCCACCAGGATAATATTGCATCATAAGCGCTGATAAGGAGGAGAAGAAGTCAAAACTAACAAATTTGTAATTTGTGTGTGTGGGGGGGGTATTTTACATTTTGACATTTTACTTAAATAACAGCAAAATGCTACAGATTGTCCTGATTATAGCTGAGCGAGATTGCTAATGATTCTGTTCAACAGTTTCTGAATTACTTTTTAACTGGTCACAACCTCCACATACTTTCTGAGTTGTACATGTCTGCTTTTTTAAAGTACCCCCTCTTAAAGTCCCACTCTGGCCAGGAATAACAGCGTAGTCATTACCAGCCTGCATATCATCACCACCAGCCTCAACAATATTAGCTCACCAGTTGTCTGGTTTCCAGTTTCCAGATCCAACAGATTCTCAGTGAATTTTTCTGACGTAAATCCCATTGCCAAAATTAAGCTTACAAGATTCAAGCTGCCTTTTCGAGGCCGATTCAGACTGCTGTGGGTGTTCAGGTCTCGTTGGGCTATAAAAACAGATTTTACTACGCCAACACAGTCGCTGAAAATTCGGAAAATGGCATGTTACATATGTATTACAACCATGATTATCTTTCTTTTTTGTTGTTGTTGGGGGGGGTTTTGGCACATCATGACAGACTGACATCATATATGTGATTTAGCAGGCATGTATTATCCCGGCCCTTATACCACCTCTCCCTTATCGCTGGGCAGCTGCTGCTGCCGCTGGCCTCAGTTATGAGTGTTACATAATCAGATCAGGACCACAACGCTTTCCCCAATCAGAGAGTTCAGATCAAATCTCATCTGGCTACTCCATTCTGTCTCCTCTCTACCCTACTTGCTGTTACACAGGCTGCTAAAATCCCCCACACGCAAGCAGGCACACACAGGAACGCACACGCACACACACACATCATAGTTCTCTGTCCCCACTCAACAAGCACAGAACACTCTGGCCAAACTTGGTGTTAGTCGCTGCACAAAAAGCTCTTTACAAAGCCTAGTTAGTTCTCAGAAGGCGATGGGGGGAGGGGAGGGGCTTTGTGGGAGCTTAGACGATCTGATTGATTGAAAAGGGAAAAGGGGGGAGAAAGGGTGGAGGGGTGCTGAAAAGAGAAGAAGAGGAGCAAAAAGATAAAAAGAAAAAAAAAGTGGGGGGCAGCAAATGGATCAAGATGCTTCGCTGGTTTCACCAAGTCATCCAAGTCGCCGTGGCAATGTCATGGAAACTCTAAAATGTTTCCAGACCATGAGCACCATGGCAACAACTTGCTAGCACACCGAGACGTGCTCCCTGGCTTGCTTGCTCCGTGCAGATTTTGTAAATATCAGAAGAGATAGGCGGCTGTGCCACGGCTTTTATTTGACGTCTAGAAGGCCACAACCTTCAGCAGGATGGAGATGAATGGTAAATAAATAAATACAGTGTCTGCCAGCAAGAACAGAGTGTCTTTACAGTAAAAAATAAACTGACAGATTGAGCACAACAATCAATACAGAGCTGTGAAGTGGAAGAAGTCATTCCTGTGTCTGTGAAGGTTCTCAGTCATTCCTGTGAAATTCACATTTATTGTCTGAACAGTCAGTATTAAAGGAGCAGTTCCCCCTAAAATCAAATATGCACAAGGGGTGGTTGTAATATGCAAGAATTGTGGATTTGTGGACTTTTTTGAGTAAATGGGCTGTTTTTGGCAGTTTAGGTAGTTTATATTTACAAGAAGGCGGATATGCCTACCTTTTTTTTTTTTTTTTTAAACAGCTTTTGTAATCAAAAATATGATCTGAACGCAGTGTTGTGCCAAACACATTTGGCTTTTCCAAGATGAGTTCTTTAAATTCTATATAGGCTCCTCTTGTTCATGTGACTCTTATCTTATGTTTTTATTTCAGTTATTAAATTATAGGTCTTATATGATTATATGAGTAGACATCCCTACAATTCATTTCAAATCTGAGCAACTTCCACCAACCATTACCAGCCCCTTTAAAAACTGGCATTCAAAGTCTTGAATGGACATAAAACTTATTCGACAGGTTTGTTGTAGCGAGCAAATTCAGAAAGAAAAGGAAAAAAAGGACCTCAATCATCAGTGTAACATCCTTTTGCTAACGCCAAGCTGAAGCTAAAGATTACACTTTGAGCAGTTTAAACTTTCAGATTCTGGGTCAGCAATAGATAAAAATGTGGATTTGGATTTAGATGAAAGTGCCAAACAAATTAAGTCCATTAAAATTCAGCCACTAAATCCCATTTCAGACACGCAATTCATTATATAAATGTGCTGGAAATTCTGCATGGCAATCTGGTGTTTGAAATAAATCACATCAAACAGACTTTACTGACTTTTTGACATTTTGTACATAAATCTTAAGCTGGGTTCCTCCACTTGAATCGCTTTATTTGTAAAGTTGTGACAAGCTGTGCTGGTAGTGGCAGTATACTTGATAGACGCGATAAGATTTAAGAGTTTTAGGCCTCACCGCTGTCCTTCAGGCCGTTCTCCTCGATCGTTATCTGCTCGGCCAGCTCTGACAGTGACTCGTCGATGGTGTGACTCCCTCGAAGAGTCTGAGAGAGACGTCGCCGGAACCTTTTCATCTTCTCCACAGAGCTCTCAGGAAGGGGAGGCCTGAAGAAGACAAACCAAACAAAAATGTATATATATTACAGGTGTTACACACTTACTGCAAGAATAAGGAGAGCTACAGCTCGTTTCAACCACAGAGGAACAAGATCAATATCGCTGAGCTGTTTATCTAAGCTTCGTGGAAATGCAATGTAAACTGCCTGTAATTACAATTAAAACAAAACAAAAAAAAACGTCTGGCTGCCATCATGCTTCACAATCCCACATTCAGAAAGAAAATGTCACTAGTTCACCAGGAATCTGACTGGGCGAACAATGAAACACACCAATCAACAGACGTTAATTATGACTCAGCTCACACTCAGCCACACTGCATTCCTCCTCCTGGGAAAGCATGACAAGTCGGTGAGAGATTCTTACGGCCGAGTTTAGAATACAGTCCCTGGCACACAGGACTGTAAAAGCAAATCCTAAACCGGGGGGATTAGCGGCTGAATGGCACAGGGCTAGCCTGGGCCGCATCGAGTCCACATCACACATTCCAGACACATTTATTGTGTGCGCGAGAGCGACTGATTGTGAGAGCCTATACGTGTGAGCGAGAGGGAGAAATGCAGCGAGACAATTTATGGGAGGAAATGAAAAAAAGATTTCAAATCAAGACAGGCAATATTTGAGACTGATTGGCTGGAGGAGATACCAAACAAGCCTCTCCCTGTGACTTCAATGCAGATATCATGACTCCACTGCGTCTGCAGATCAGGACATGCGTGTGTCTGTGATGCTGATGAGTAGAGCCAGACAAGAAAACACATGAGCGTGAACCCTGAGGGCTCGCCTGACTGGCAACTACTCCCTATTGACATCCTTTGTCTTGAAATACAACTAATAACCCATATTCTGTCCAGAGACACAACTTACTCACTTACCCAGAGCCAAATAGTAGAAAGTAGTCTTTGGAGGACAAAGTGGACTAACATGGCTAAAAACCACAATTGACCTTTAAATGATGATGACTCATCAGTGAGGGACCACGATTCGGACTCGTATGAAGACTTTTCCTTTGTTTTTGTGCACAAAACAAAAGAGGATACAGTTGTTGCAAAGAAGGCATGCAGCTGAAAACTAAGTGTATTAGGAAATCCACCTACAGGGATGGGAAAAAACTGTGAAAAATGACTAACATTATAATGTGAAAGCCCAAGACGATGCCTAAGAATTGCTCATTTTGTGCAAAAAAAGAAAATAGAAAAGAAAAAAACACTGTAACAATGTGAAATGAAGAAAAGAGGAAATCCTTTCATTTGAGATGCGGGGAGGAAAGAAACTGGAAAAACTGGCAGATCAGGTTGCAAATCAATAATCAACAAGACGACAACAGGTGACAACAGCAGTGTTTGTGTGTTTTCCACATAAAAAGAGCAAAAATCTGTCTGTGAACATCTTTTGCTGCTCTGTTCTGTCTTCTTTCCTCTGATCTGCTAATGGCTGCCCCTCTGTTAGCTTGGTTCTGCTACAGAACCAAGCTTCCCAACATTGCCAAGTGCTCACTTCAGATGTTTGGGATTTTTTCTCCAATGTCTTTACTTTCCAAAAGCATTGAGATAGTTTCTGCAAACTGGAGCTAGATAAACAAAACTGAAACTGAACAGCTCAACATCTCCAAGTCGAGTGAAACAGCAGCTGGTTTTAAAAAGTGATAATACACAGAGGGTTACAGGCTCTTAAAGGGGATGCATTTACCTTTTTTTAGTGTCACATTGTTGGTCTTGTTCTGCAAGATAGTAGCTTTACATGATTTGCAGTTCCTTAAATCAGCCTTCTTAAGCTTCCTCTAGACAGGAAAGATTTCACAGCGTCCAGGAAACCATAGATCATTGAAAGTAAATGACGCTGAGCAATTTCAAGCAACTAAAGTTTTTTCAAATTTGAGGTGAGCAACTAGAAACGGAGCTCATAAGATCTGCTAGCATCCATCCATCAGTTTTAAAGTGATAAGCATCTTTATTTTTATCCAACATTCCTCTAATTGGCAAACAGAAGACATGACCAGCATATATCCACTTTCACTGACATGTTACAGTATAATTTAAGATTAAAGTATCTCCATGTTAGATCACGGTTCTATTACTATTATTAATATCAACAGTGTTCTTGATAAGTGCACCTTTATATAGGTTCACAGTGGTTCGCTCTTGTGTCAGGATGTTGTTAAAAATAACGAAAAACAAAACATAAACATTACATTTGGTACGGGGTTATACAGTCAATTGCTAACAGGTTGCCTGATTTGCTCCAAGGTTAAACGTAATGTCAGAGTGAAGCTCTGGAGAGTCTGACAGAGCGTTTGAAACAAACTGTCACAACAGGTGAGGAAATGCACGTCATTATTACATAACCTCTCCTACCTCAAAGTTAAAGACCAGCACAGAAGCAGCGTGACTGCAAACAACATCCTACCAGGAGCAATTTTATTTAAACTGAAAAGCTTAGCAAATAGTAAAGTTGCAAAGACACAGCTTCTCTTTAATGTCACTGAATGTAACCACAAAGCCCCGCCCAACTGTTTTAACAGTCTATTATGATCACTCGATGGTTAACACAAATTGCTGCATGTCACGGTGCATTGTGTCAGACAATTTGACGTGTAAACCCTTTGAAACCCACGGCAGGCGATGTGTCCGTTCAATGATTAGAGGCATGTGAAAAAACGCATATCATATGAAATTAAGACTGGCACATAAATGTACCAGTCTTAAACCAAGCATTGAGAACAGTGTGAACCCTGAGCTTTTGGCTCACAATGGACTACATCGCACTAATGTGTGATATTCATATTCACAACAATATTTAATTAACAACTCGATGTCAGTGTCCACAAAAAAGCTGAATATTTTAGAGCTCGTCAGTGCAGACTTGGATAAAGAAAGCTGGCTGTTTTACCCAAATATGACACACACTGTGGATGTTTTTATGAAATTATTTTGCGCAGCTTTTCTCGTACATATATGATTACTCCCAATTAAAATGCTAAGCAAGAAGCATTGTAATTAATCCAGGAATCAAGATGAGAGAAAGCACGTCAGATCTGCTGTCATAAGAGCTGCACGTCAGGCAGCAGTCTGTCATCTCCGGAACAGCTCACTGCGTTACCCTGAGTTACACACAGCCTTCGTGCTAGACGGGAAGCAAAAAAATTGCACTCGTAACTCTAATAAAAAGGCCTATTTATCCGTCACAGCTGAAGCATGAGATAAGAAGTGAATTACTCATCGGCGAAAGTCCTGTCTGCAGTTGATTTCCAAAGAAAATTTACAGCAGCTTTTAATCAATTACTTAATCAACAAACAATAATATCAACACAATCAAGATTCTTCAGCGAGTAATGAAACGACTCAGCTGTTTAATCAAGCAGAAATGTGAAATATTTTCTTGCTCAAGCTTCTTTATCACTGCAAATTAAAAAGGGGAGTTGAAAGGGCTTACACAAGTCTTACAGTGGAAGATAATAAACAAATGAAGTCAGCTCAGGCTTCAGACTGCTCTAAAGGCTTTTTTTGTAGTCTTGGTTCAATGATGTCAGGGAGAGTGGTAGGGGCAGCCAATCAGAACAAGTTTGTCTTAAAGGGAGGTCCGCCTTAAAGAACAGGCACTAAATCAGCTTGTTTCAGTTAATGGATGAACTGATGAGACAGTATAAGATGAATAAAGATGATTTTGCCATGTGAAAAGCTACTCTGGTAGAGTCCAAGAACAAAATTATGGAGCTGAAAATATGTTCGCCTTTAAATACCGTCTTTGTCTGAAAAACAAGAACAAACAAATAAACTACTTTGGGTTCTCTGAACTTCTCAATCACCAAGGATTTAAGCAGAAAAAAAAACATAATTCACAGATTATTCAATAACAACAATAACCACAATCTTTTCAGCCCTAATTCTGATATTACTCTAGACAGCCAAAATCCTTTGTTGTGATTACAATCACTGCGATAAGCTCAAATCAGGATTATGTGGCACCAAGTTGGGATAAACTGACAGGCCTCTCACTTTTAGCTTTTGTACTTGATCTGTCTTGAGTTCCACGGTAATATACACAATCCGCTCTTAATTTATGAATGTGCTGAATATGAGAGGGATTGGAAGAAGCACATCTCTTAAATGACAAAACCTGCTACTTAGCAGACTATGGATACAAATCACCTTCTGAGGGGTTTGAGTACAAAGTAAATGGCAGCAACAGAATAAAGACGAAGAGGGAGGAGAAGAGGGAAGACTGTCTGCTGCGCACCAGTATCCGTTGGCACATGTTCCTGCTCTGGGATCGAGAGTGGAGCTTTGGACATGATCCCTGGTCTGAGCCTGATCCCTGCTCCCCTAAGTAGGCCGGTCTGAGGTCGCAGCTCTCGATCTGCTGAGAGGTGGCCAGGGAGGAGGAGGGGGACAGGGGGAGGAGGAGGAGGCGGCTGCAAGGGTGGTAGGGGGGTGTGGAACAGAGGGGTGTGCGCTCTGTGCTGATTTGGGATTTGTTGCCACGGCAACCCCCGCTGCTTTTTCCATGTTGAAAATGCAGAGCACCGCAGGAGACTGCTGCATGCTGATTTTCCGATCCCTCTCCCCACACTCCCCCACCCCATCCAAATATCCTACCATAATGTGCCTGAGATGTTACAGACTCTTGACATCTTCACATGTGTGCTAGGCTGTATCTTTATACTTTTTCATGTGAGCAGAAGAGCATGACGTGGTTGCAGGTAGAGGGGGAGAAGAGAGAGTGGGACATTAGATGCTGCAGTGGTGCAACAATACCATTCGCCGCATATGGATTCAGTCCTTTGCAGTCGTAGCTGTGCTGATCATGAGCCACTTACAAAGGCAGGAGCCAGCTGTGATAACCCACCAACCCCTACATCAGCCATGCAACGCAAGGCAAGCGCTTCACACGAAACCATTACACACACCATGCAGCCACCAACCCTGTCATACGATGACGGCTGTCTGGGCCACAGACACAAACAGGAAACGCCAGGTCACAAACCCTACCTGACCCCTACGGGGTTCAGTAAACCAGCTAAGGTCAATGCCTTGAGGAGCTCGGGGGGCGCCCCCGAGAAAACACCCACCTCTCTTCCCTGGCAGCCTTCCTCACAAAAGACGACAGAGAACAAGCGTGACTGCTGGCATGATTCACGGGTGAGCTCAGCCCTGGTTTTCTAAAGAGCAGCCTTTTCTCAACCTGGCCAAGACAATGAGGACATGAGTGAAGGAGTTGGCTCCATTATGTGGGTCTTATATAAAGGTTGCATTGTGCACAGTAAAAAGTGGGCTTATTCTAGTGATGCGGTGCGTGGTGTCGAGCTGAGCAGCACTGAGCATGGCAACCAGGCAGGCGTGCTACCCACCCACACACACACACAGACACAGAGCAGGTGAAGCTTTAAAGCTAAAATGTGTTTGAAATTGGCAAAATGTGTCATCAAATTTGCCTTTTTTACATCATACATCAGGCACACACACATCATCACCTCCCCTCACCTTGCTTTCACACTTGTCCCACATTGTCACCTACGTGTCCAAAGAGCTGAGATGGGCTGACAGACGGACAGGTCAGGTTGGAACAAGAGACCAGGCCACAGATCTTATAAGATTCAACGCTGCTGCTGTGGTTAAAGCAGCCTGAGTGACAGGCGTGCTCCTCTTTAAGCTCCTTCTGTGAGCCAACGCTGCCAGAAATCAGGCATTGGATAACTAACTTCAATACTGCATGTCGGTGCATCGCGTTTCGATACTAGCGCGGGAATTATTTCATTACTCATCTTTTTCGATACAGTCACGGCTCAAAGATGTGGGCGACGCCACTTTAACAGATGTGCAGACAGGTGTGTTTCAGGTTGCTCTTAAAGACACCTGTTCAGACTCTGTTTAAGCTTGTCCAATAAAGTGACGTCAAGGTTGTTAGTCAAGCTGATAATAACGCAATGAAATTACTGTAGGTGCTATAAAAGTTTTGAAAAAGACAAAGATGACAAACAAATAAAGGTGAGGCCAAAATGACACTTTATTCTTGCCATCAATCTTCTTCTTGCAAGTATGCATATTTAGCCAAGATGAGCTACTTTGGAAAAAAGAAACAACCATGTAAAATTATATTTTAGATTTTATACGTCATTTACATGGCATACTAAAATAAACATGAGTGTGAACCGCAGCTACCACTCTCCGTTTGTGTTTAATTTAACAAGAAATTTTTTTGTACATGAGCAAAAATAAAACAAACAACCACAAACACCACCAGTGTAAACCGCTTTAGAATTACTATAAATATTAAATCGCCATGACTGCATTAAGCCGATGAAATTGAGTCCAACATTGTGTTCAACTGCTGTTTGTCGCTCTGCTCTCTGTTTCACCTCTGCTCGGATATTCCCTGGGTTAATGGAGTGACACGCACGGCCCCAATTTCGTTCCACCACCACCCTCCCACTCCACGATGAGTGTTACTCCATATGGAGTCACACTTGCAGCTGCTGAAGAGTCTCTTAACTAAGCGGTTAGTGTAGAAATACTTTCACCTTTGCCTCTCTCCTACAGAAACAAGAACATGTAACTGCCGTCTTCTGGGATTTACATTGCTGTGAAGGAGATCATCACTTATTGGAAAAAAGCATCTATTTCATTTAAATTTTGTTCAATTTGTAACTACACTCTCCACTTTGTTCTTTACTGAGACAGTCCTGAAACAATCACAGTACCGGGAATCCTTTAACGCCCCCATACTTGACATAAAACCGGTGCTTCACCTTCGCAGAAGGCAGTTAATGAGCCTGATGTAATGCAGATTCTGTGTTAGAGGGATTAAAACCCACCTACACTTAATGCTAGTTGGTGAAGAGCAGCTTAATGTGGCGGGCCCTCCACGCAAATACACAAACAGTGAGTAAAGTGTTTACGGGGCAGGTGTAGAGGACGGATTGGATTCGGGCCATGATGAAACAGAGGAAAGTATTAACTACCCCACAAATGCAACATAAGTTACGCAACAACAAAAAAAACCATAATAAAAAAAAAAAGACAAAAAACCTTTTTGTCTTTTGCTAAAGAGCCAACATCCACATGCAGACACACGAGCGACTAAAAGGCTGAACAGAGAAGCTTGGAATAAAAACTATGCACCAATCCTGCTGCTGTAAAAAAAAAAAAAAAAAAAAAAAAAAAAGGAAGAAAACGCAAAATATTTTAAATAAAATCACAACAAAAACTGGCCTTATTACGCGTACATCATGGGAATAACTCTGAAATTAAGTGTGCGATTTAAATAAAACCGGTGCTTACTAAGCAGCTTTCACAGCGGACATGATAACAGTTTGTGAATGGGATGAAAAGACAGCATGTAATGTGACAGATAAGCCTCGGGGACCCAGCTTGGTTCAAAGCAGGGCACTGAGATCATAAGATTATGATTTTATCTGGCAGGCAGCAGACTAGCATCATTTCCATTGTAATAAAAGATGACCAAATAAAAACAAAAAAAGAGAATATTTTTTCCCCTAACAAGTGGAAAATCCCTGGAGGAGACACAGATCCCTTCTGAGGTTGTACGTACACAATCAAAACACGTGGCAACCCCTTGTGAATGATGTCCCGGGTAACACTGTCCACAAGTCTGCTTGGGTCCGAGTCACATAAATTTTGTGTGGAAAGTATAATCAACGCTTTACAATGCACCAACTATAAATGCGCCCCAGGCGGCAAACTTAAGAACGCCTACTCGGCCATCGGGTCTCCAGCTGTCTGTGTCCGCATCGGAGTATAATTTAATCTAAAGGGAGCAGCAGAAAGAAGTTTCTTCTACTTACACAAACAGTAAAACTGCACAGGTAATCGCAGTACATGTTGTACTTGAGTCAAATTATGAAACTAAAAATTTACTGAACGCTTTAGACACATCGATACCTTTTGTTCGTACGTGGTTATTACCCACTTCTGTTCATAATGGAGTGGGCTCATCTGATCTGAGGCTGACTCAAGTCACCTGTTGTCTTTTTGTTGGCAGGCATTAGCATCAGAGAGAGTGACAGTCAGCCTCCCCCTCACTGCCCATCTGTACTCATCCACCTCCTGAAAGCCTTTCATGGCTATTAAAAGAGAGCTGGCTACTATCTAATTAAGCCCAGACAGAAGGATGGGGTTATCACAATATTAGTTTTTATATACAATCAGTCTTATCTGGGAAGATAAAAAAGCTCAACGTGATTTTCGTTAAGTTTTTACACTTGGTGTTTGAGAGTGAGACAAAGTAACAACATTAGAAAGCTCCTCAGGTACGAAAGAAAAGGAAACGATCACAGCTAGAAGGTGAGAGCATCCATATGCTAAACCTGGTTTTACCAGACCCCTAACCCACATGCTGATATGACCTTTGAAAGTTTAGCAAAAATGTAATTTTTCTGTCCCTGGCATTAAATGGTGCAGTGAAGCTATGATATATCCCATGGTACTGATTCTCAAGGGTGATCACGGTGCAAAACTGTGTTTTTTGCCTTTAGCTTGTGACATTTGGAGTTGATCTGGATGCAGCATCTGAATGCAGCAGAGTTCAATTGTGTTTTTCAGTCCTGAAACCCTGATGTACTTCCAAAACCTCCAACACAAAAAATATTTACAGTATGGAGGTAAAATTTTGTGTGACTCACTGACTTTTCATTGAAGGACCCATATCAAAATGCAAACACAAACTCTCAGCTAGAAGTCTTTCTAGTAATTTCATGCAGCCCACATACCAGAAATTGTTGTGTATTAGAGCAGCCGAGCAAAACTTGGCAGTAGTTTGAGGCAGTATACCTTTTTCAACTAATTATTTTCTGCTAGTGTTGAAGCTGTATTGTAGTTTCATAATTTGCAAACCATTACGAAGCACTGATAAATTCTCATTAACCTCCTAAGACCCGAAGTCTTCCACTGCATGCATTTTTAATTTCTCTTTGATATTTGGACATATTGGGGCCCCATGAATGTAAAAACAAAGAATTACCAGATTTTTTTTTTTGCCTTATTTTTGTTTTTAAGAAAAATGAGAGCCACATATGAGCATATTCATTTAAAATTTTGATAGAACAGTAGCAGTATAATGTCCTCGTAAGTGGATATCAGGCCCTTGTAGAGCAAAATTCTGTATTTTGGTCTAAATAACCCAAAATGTGATGTCCACATATGTGGACGCCAGGTCCTAGGAGGTTAAAGGGAAAAGAATTTGCCTCAAATGAATCAGAGGATAACCAATTTAGTAGCATGTCATCCATAGTGCCAGACATTATGTAAACTTTTGGTAACACTTTAAAATACGGCCCACACCTAAGGGTGTAATACCCATGTAATTACATGGAATTTCAATGTATTTTGTTTCAACTTACAATAAGTATATTTACATAAAATACTTAAAGTCAGGCACACTGCAATAAGGTGATAACAAGACAGGCTTTTGCAGGAAACAAAGAAATAACTATATTATAAGTAATTTTAAGTAGTTTTGCAGGATAACAAAACAATATTTCTCCGTCTCCCATCGGAACCTTCAGCCTCTGAATTAAGTGATCTTGCACATCAGCCTAAAAAACTGTCTGTAGGGGGAAAAAAATATTAATTTTACCTACTGTCTGTTTTTCTTTGTCTTTTCTTTGTTGAGATTTTTCTTTGTTGTCATTGTTGAAAACTGCTTTAATCTATAATGAATAGTGATAATGTAATTACAAGGGAGAATAACATTTATTTATTTAGTTATTTATTAGGTGTTGAGCGGCGGTCTGCCCCTGATTAGAAAGAACAACCAAGCTGAGATTGGATTGGCCCGAGAGGCAGGGGGTAGATTTGGCTAATAACCCCCCCCCCAAGGGAAAAAACCAACAGCAGCGTTTTCACTTGGATTTCTGTTAAAGCCGTCACAACTTTCCGTGAACACATGCATCTCAAATATGCAACGCTTCTGCAGTAGTACTTTGAATGAACATGTGTGCACCCAAATAAAGAGAAAACAAGTGTTTAAACAGCTCCTGGAAGTTCTGCCAAGAATGATAGGGAGAAAAAAGAGGGGGGGCAATATTTGTCCCTCACCTGTTTCAGACATGAATGCTACAGATGATGACCCAGATATGTGCTGTAAGGTATTACTGATATAGCTCACACAGGTTCTCAGCCAACTGGCTCCAAGCTGGACAAGGAGGAGGAGGGGAGAGGGGTCTTTAGCATTAACAGGCACTTCCAGATTCAGACAAGTGGTCAAACTCGAAAGGATCAGCATTTGTCTTCTGGGGCTGCATGCCTGCGCCGCAGCTCTTATGTTAACGCAGCGGAGAAAAGAAGTAAAGTTTGTATTCGTGGCTATCTATAGACAGGAGCGGTGCCTGCAGCTGCTACCCAGAGAGCAGTGACACATTAACCTTCAGCCAGCTGTCTTGACCTGCTGCTTCAACCTGAGCTCACACACACACACACACACACACACACACGTAAAACACACAGAGAAGATCGGTAAGAACGACTACTTCCATCAGTCAAAACACTGAATAGATACGAAAATAATTTCTCTCAAAAAGTCAGTGAATTTCAGTTTAAATTGACTTTAAGCATTGACTTGATGCCCTGAAGGCATGAAAACCCATGCATTCAAGTCCTCGCTCTCTCTCACACACCCACCCATTCACATACTGGAGCATCATCTGATCTGCACTGGGACTCAAGGGATCAGCACCGAGTGGCTACAGCTGTTTCACAGCGGATCACGTTACTCTGCCGCCACCATCCCCGCGGCCTTCACCAAGGGAACGACCCCACTTCAAGCCAACCCTCGGGCACACTGTCCTCCAGCAGCTCCCTGACCTCCTGCGGGCACCGAACCCGAAGCAGACACACTTTCGAAAGGTCCTCAGAGACACCCGTGGCTCGAGGAAGCTCGGCAGCTTGAGTCTGTCAAAGTGAAACCTGCTTACAGGAAACTGAGAAAGTGGCAGCCATCAGTAAACGGTGTGGAATATCACTGTTTTTGTGTTGTTTGTTTTTTTGCAGGGTATCACTAAAATCAGTCAGAAGTGACCTCAATCATCATTTTTTTGTCCCGGAAGTTTGAGGCCACATGTGAGCCACATGTTTTTGGCTGCTCAATATTGAAGCGTGCCAAGCCTGAAAGTGAAACAGACATTGCTTTTCTAAAACTGTGCTGAATAAAGTTCCATTTTGAAAGCAGCGGCTCCTCGTGTTAATCTAAAACTGAAACAGTGAGCTGTTTCAGCTACTGACACACGAAATACGCAAATTTACTGGCAAAGGTGCTAAAAAACAACAACGAGAATATTTTTCAGATATTTCTATATACACTTGTACAAATTAGACTAATTTTAGGTGCTGAGCATACCCATGGATTTAAAAAATAACTGCCTTTTATTGAGTTATTATTTGTTTTCCAGAGTCAATCTGACATAAGCATGAGTGTTAAACATCAGTTTGATTGACTTTTTACATAAAAGTTGGTATATTCCCATAAGCACCCGTGATAGGTCTGTTAGTAAAGTGACTATTATTATCTAAGTTCAGTCTGAAATGCTTTAAACTCCATTGCATTTGCAAAAAGCTTAATTAGAGTAAATCCCCCGGATTTCTCTTACTTCCAGCAGAAATAAGCCCACAGTGAGGTTGGTTTTGCAGGACTGATGCATTAACTTTGACAATACAGAATTAGCATGTACTCTCAGTCAGCACACTCTCCGTAAGGTTGGTGACAACTTGGGTGCTTTCACACAGAAATCAACGTGCCTTAGGGGGTGTTTTGCTGTAACAATGCTGTCTCCCTGTAAAACAATTATTCTCTGCTACACAATGACAATCGGGTAAACTCCCCACAGAAACCCACTGGAAGCTCAATTTCAGGGTGAGATCCCTAAAAAACAAACTGCAGTGGTGTTTCTCCAACCATTTTCCGTGCAGGCTCCTGTCTGCTGCTGTCTTGGCCTTCACACAACAACAGCTGAAACGGCTTAAAGCTGTCAGTAATGGCTGTCAGTGAGCTCAGAGACTAGTACGGTCTGCGCCCTGCTTCAGGTAGTTTGAGAGGGTGGGGGGCGTGGAGCAGAAAGACTGGGCATCTCTGAAATGTGGGGCAGTGACTGTGCAAGACGATACATGCACAGCAGCCAGTCAATCCTCCAGTTTTTTACAACCCCAGCCTCACACAGTTCACTGACGAGCAACTGCTCTCGGTGGTATTTGACAACAAAGCTGACACTTCATATTTAACCAGCAGCTCTCTGTGGCAGCGAGGATAAATTATAACCCTCTCTAGAGGTAGTTTAGTCGTTAATCGTCCAGCTCGGAGCTCCTCTCGCTGTTTGTCTTAGTTAAAGGTGGCCATTCGCCGGTGAATGGGGCAGGCTGAAGTGCCCACACACAACAAACGCTGCATTCAAACTGCGGCTGTGAAGTAAACATTGCTACGTTGTTCAGGCTGTGTGCGCCTCTAACTTGCTCTAACTGCGTGGTTTAGTTCACAGAAACTAGCCCCACAGCGAAAATGTGCGGACTCTCACCAGAAACGATTCGCGTTGGTCCGACCGGAGTCCCCGACCTCGGAGCTTCTTCTGAGGCCGGATGCCGTCTTTCCCTCCGAGTGTGAAAAAAGAAAGCACCGACTGCTTCTTCTTCTTTGTGGTTTCGGTGAGGTCGTAGATACTTTCTGCTCCGCAGTGTCGCTTATATCCGCGGGGCTGTCGCGTCCAGCGGCATGGCTTGTTTATGGGCTTCAAAGTTTCTCTCCCGGTAGAAAATAGGAAGTGCTGTCGTTGGGTTTTCAGTCGAGGAGAGCGTAAGCAGTGCGGGGGACGACGGCGATTACTAGTTGATCTGAGTGTGTCCTCTGCCAGCTGACGCTGCCTGCCTGCCACCACACCGCCGTGCTGTCGAGGTGTCAGCGGGGAAACAGCGACACTCGATGGTTGTGCACAGGAGAGACCGAAAGGCGGCCAGTGCAGAGCTACAGCGGCCCCTACTGGAGAATATTTGTATAGCAGGCTACCTAAAGTAGGGGGTGTCAAATACAAGGCCCGGGAGCCACGGATCGGCCCGAGAAAGAACCCAATCAGGTCCACTGGACAGCTTTGGAAAAGGGCGTAATTCCTACTGATAAAGACCTTCGCCACTGCCATTCATAAAACATCATTGTAATTAAGTAATAGATAATCAATAACAACTAAAGTTCAAAAAGTTCCTGTTTGTTCACTATCTACTGTAGAATTTTTATTTTTTATAAAAGGTCCATGGGGAGGAAGGGACATTTTCTGAGCAGTGAGCTACCAGAAGTTAATTGCACTTTTTTATTATAATCAGTTGGATTAAATATGTTAAACATCTTTACACTGACAAAAAAAAGGAGTTTTGCTTGTTCTGCATACTTAAAATCAAAGTGAGCTGTATGTGGCCCATACTGTAAAATGAGTTTGAAATCCCTGACCTAATCCATTAAAGATGCTTATTTCAAATTTCTTTATTTAAAAATAATGGAAAAACTCGATCATAGATGTACTTCTGCAGGAATAAACCAGATCCTACAAATTAAATGTGGAACAAAGAGTGAAAGGAGTTTAGCATGTGAAGGACAAATATATTTTATTTGATTAAGACCTTCCACACGCCTGCAATAATCAAATACAGTGAGCATAAAGGGAAGCTAAAGTTCAGTAACCCAGTCATTCCAGTAACAAAAACTGCTGTTGCTGGTTTTTCTAATAGCCATTTGGTTTCCTCCATCAACTGGCTCATCTCTTTTTGATCCACAGGTTTCTTGCGTTATTTAAGAGAAAAAACAGACAAAATGATAAGCTCAGCGAGTAATCCTCCACCAGGTTCAACCAGTTATTAAAAGTTTATAATGTCGCTGAAGTTCCTTTTATTTGCTGCAATTTTCATCATAATTCGCAGAAAACAGCTGTTAAATTGACATTCAAAGGGTTCACTGACTCAGGACTGAAGCTCCTGCATTAAGTAACTTCAATAAAAGAAAAAAAAAAAACCCCACCTTTCAAACTGCACGTAGCTGCCGGTGTCAACATTAATAAAATGCTTTTATTTCAACCATTTTTTCATTTAGAGGAATAATTAGGAATAGTGTTGCTTTTTTCACATGGACACTTTATTTTATCCAGTGGTCACTGACCTGTATCTCACTCATCTGCTAAGGCTTTTCTTTCTTCCTGTTTGATATAAAACAAGTAAATAAGAAATCGTCAGATATGTTTTAGTCTTTTGATCTGCTTCCACACTATTAAATTTACTGCATTATGCTCTTTATGGACATTCGGCACTGCTTGTATCTATTTCAAATTAAAAGTCTTTAGTCTTTTACTGCACAGAAACACTTAATTTCTTAACTAGGCTCTGCATCAGGCTAGATCAACAGTTGAAAAAAGAAGTGCCAGCATGGCTGCAAAGGCTCAACAACATGCATGGAAGTGGGTGAACATGTGATCACACATAGCACTACATACCTGGACTTGATGTCCAAAATGTGTGTGTTGTAATGAAGCGACATCTACTGAAGCAGAGCTGGAGCCAGGCTGTACTTTCATGCAATACCACCCCGCACCACAAGATGGTGCAGTGAGATTTTTATTTTTGTATTTTTCTTAACCAGGCACGACATTATGACCATATTCGTATTTACAATAACAGCCCAGGAGCAGGAAGCATATACCTGAAAACATCTAAACACACATACTGGTAAAATTCTGCCTCCTGCTGGTGACAGCTTTAGTTATGGTCTGCAGAGAATAATTAGAGAAAGTACCTTTAATGAAATGAATGAAAATTGCCCTGTGAAGTAATATCTTTTCACAGTTGCTCACATATTGTAAAGGAAGGCGTGGAAAGAAACACAGACACATGTATTTTTTAAATTTTTTGAAAATATATTTATTTATTTAACAGGGGCGGTGCATGGTAATAAACATGAGTATAAAAATATAATGTAAACATGCCAGATTGTTGCAAAACTAATAGTTTGCAGCTGTAGCCCCTGAGCAGGTCACAGAAAACTTTAAATTATTCAAGTCACAGTCTAGAAATATATAATCCAAATGCATATATTATCAGCACACTGTGTTTTTCCCCCCTTATGCACTCACAGACATTGTTGTTGCTGTTTAATGTTGCAGTTTTCTTCAGTCCCTATGTTGTTCTGTTTCACACCTACCTGAATAAAATACACTCACCACATATCTTCTCAAAACCCTCACTCCAGAATCTTCGTATATCTCTGAGCACCAGTCCCCCGACTCCTGGATTTTCCCTCAAAACAATTTAAACATTCACTCTTTTCTGGGGCCCAGCCAGAGTACAGGTTGGAAGAAATTCAAGCAAACAGAGGGCTGCATACTTTCCTGCACAACTCTTTGCCTAGCAGAGAGAGTAGCCTTGTTGAGGGGGCCCGTTTCAAAGGAGACATTTGGCAAGGAGTCCCTGCTCCGGCTCCTGGCCTCAACTGTTTTCTGTCACTTTTTTTTAAAAAAGAAACATCAGTATTTTTGTTGTCTCCCATCCATCGTCTCTGGAACAAATATTATCCAGGAAGCCAGAGCATAAGCAGCCCGGACTATAATTTTTCTGGTTACACCTACAGTATGTTTTCTCTTCTTTATTAATGAAACAGTTGCAAGTGTCACTGATGCAATAGTTCCATAGATTGTGTCATTTCAGGTCATTTTAATTTCAACTAAAATTCATAGAAAAAAAAGAAAGAAGCAGCATGTTTGCTGAGCTGAAATGAAACCCTCGGCACCTTCTTGTGACTTGGAAGCCCTCTGGCATGTTTGTTGGTTTCAGCCCCTTATCAGATCTGCACGATCACTCCCTCCCTGCACTGAGAAGCAGTCGATATCGCCCCGGGCGCCCCATCCCACCTCTCACATACGTCTTACTCCCCTCTCTCCCTCCTGCTCTTCTTCATCACTCACATCTCTCAGTATTTCAGAGTTTAAAAGATGTCCTGGACGTATGCAACCCTCTTGGCTCTCCTCACTGTGCTTTTTGCACTTTCATGTGAGTATGATGCAGGAGTGAGATTTTTTACCAAAAAAAATTGTCTTATTAGTTGGTTGCAGGCATGAGAAAAACTGGAGTCCTTTTGAATTTAGACCTTTCATGTTTTGTGCTTCGACACAGGGTCTCCGGAGGCCAGCTCTGCAGTTGTGCCCGGTAGCACAGGCAGCACTAAAGATCCTCAAGGTCAGGGGCTGCATCAGCTGCGTTTCTTTCCCTGCGTATCGCCCTGTGTATCACTTTACACTGTGAACTAAACTCCCTCCCACTTCCACTGCAGGTCCACTGAAAAGGGTCTTCATGAAGCAGGCCGATGCCTCAAACTTCTTCAGAAGACGCAGCAGACGTGGTGTGAAGTCCCAGGATGAGCTGGACGGTGAGTTCACTTTGAGTCAGTTTGCAGTCGTTTGGAGTCTGACATGGTCAGCCAGGCTGTGTTTGGACGGTGAAGTCTGTTTGTGGTCAATTCTGGCATAAAATGCTAGAAAATGCTAGCTTTTACCTGTAAAAACAAGAAAAAATTACTTGTGCTAATGTTCTGCTAAATGTGCTTTAGGGCTGTACCTTTAATACCCACACACAATTCAAGATGTGACAGAAATAAGCGACACTGTCATATGCTGTAATCAGATCTAAGAGGACGTGGACAGACAAATTACTGGCATCAACAGGTCCTTAAAGACTCTCGGAAGAGCTGTTTATGTGTTATGTCATGATTTAAAATCACGTTGGAACTTCTCAGAGAAGTTTAAATCTAGATGTGAGGGACCAAGCAGTGAAGGCATAGAGGACACAGGAAATACAGCCTCAAGGTGGGTTCTATTTTATTTTACCCCAATAAAAGAGCTTAACTAAATATGATTCTACTCAAAAAATGACTTACAGAAAATTCACTAGGCAAAAAAAGTATACACAACTTAAACACAAAGACACAAGAGGGTAACTTGGATAGTGGTTTGGCCAAACCGTTAACATACAATAAGGGAAACAGAAATAAACACTAACCAAGCACAAAATAACCTAACTAACCCTAAAACACCCCCTTGCTGACAAGCACATAGTTGGTCCTGCTGAGCTGGCGTTGTGCTTTCAAAGTCATGCCTTTTGCTTAGGCAGGAAACAGCCAAACCAGGTTGAACAAAAGAAAGAAAACCATGATATAATATACATTTAATTTGACAAAATACATTTTAGAAACCACACAGCGCTACTATGTGCGGGCTTCATAATATCACTGTTAGGTTTAAGTGAAGAAATGAATGAATTACATTACTGAAATACATTTTTAACTGCAAAACCAAACCAATGAGGTGAGTGGACTGGTTTTTTACCAAGGTGTGGCTGAGGCCATCACACCAGGTGTGACTGTAGTTGGTTATAAACAGAAAAATGAGCCTAGAAATGGGCTTTTTGTAAAGCTTTGAATATCTGATTGTTTAAATGATGGTTTAATTGTCAAAAAGACAGCATGGGTGGAGTACAGGAACATGCAGAAGACTAAAAAGAGCAGGAGGAAATCTTCACTGTTACTTGAAGATTTTTTTTTATTTATTTATTTGGCACTGAAAGAAAGCCTGATACGTCAGGCAGATAAAATATCTCTGAGATCCACAAGCCTCAACATTCATCATGTGCACAAGTGAAAAATGTAGTGATGCCGAGGCAAAGATAATAACGTTTTACACATTTGTCATCCTCATCCTGAACATAAAGATGTTTGATACTGTGCTGGGAACAAGTGTCAGAGTATTGCTGAACCCCAGTGATGAATGTATTGAAATAGTTTTATTGTATTACTTGTTTTATTAAAAATGCACTTCTGGTGTCTATATTAATGATGAGATGACTCATAGAGATGCAGCCCTTTTGTTTCCTGACTCTGCTGTGAGGGAACATGTTTATGGCAGCCTGAAGGATTTTATAGTCATGGCAGCCAGCAGCTGTTAACCTTATTGTGGACCTGGCATGAACTGAGACCATCCCAGACCTCAGTTTCCTGTCCTGGCGCTGCAGCAGGACACACGGGGCGGGACACACCAGTTTGCTCCTGTCAACGTATTCGCATTACTGAACAATGTGTGGCATTCTTGAGCGATTTACCGCCGGCTGTTATGCACAGTTTTACCAGCAGGAAGGTGAGAGCGCACAACAATGCTGCTGTTCTGAACTGCAGTTGCATAACGTGCCGTACGTGTGATGACAGCGAGACACTTTGTGCAAAAACCCCCAGAAAAAACAGGAGGAATAAAATGAGCACAAAGCAGAGAACAGACTGAAAAGACAGAGATGGATGAGTGAGTGGGTGAGTGGTTGTGAGTTGAATGTGGAATGTGCCAACACACAGGCAGAAAGGGGTCAGAGGGGAAAAAAAGCAAGTACCAAGTGAGAAAAACAAGCTGCTCACTTTGAAGAGCCTCTCGTGCTGCATTAAGGCATTTACCTGTCCTGCAGTTGGATGAAATTTTGAAGGGAAGTATTTGATAGAGGCAGCTGTTTCAGCTGGCAGATATGATGACATATAGTTTCTAGTCAGAGTTTTGATATCCAAAGATGGACATCACAGTCCAACAAATGATGCTGTTTGGCTTTTGTGGGAGTCGGTCAGCGGTAATGTGCAGGGTGGATAAAATGATGGATGATTAGCTCTGCTTGTCAATTTCGATGGGGCGATCGTGGCTCAAGAGTTGGCAGTTTGTCTTGTAATTGGAAGGTTGCCGGTTCGAGCCCCGTCTTGGACAATCTCGGTTGTTGTGTCCTTGGGCGAGACACTTCACCCGTTGCCTACTGGTGGTGGTCAGAGGGCCCGGTGGCGCCAGTGTCCGGCAGCCTCGCCTTTGTCAGTGCGCCCCAGGATGGCTGTGGCTACAACGTAGCTTGCCATCACCAGTGTGCGAATGGGTGGATGACTGGATGTGTAAAGCACTTTGGGGTCCTTAGGGACTAGTAACAGCGCTATACAAATACAGGCCATTTACCATTCTGAAAGAGATAAAATATAAAACTAAAGTCAGATGACTTCAGTACTAACTGTGCTGAATAAACTTTCACATGCTGGTGACAGATACTGCTCTGTAAGTTAATCTCTAAATCTTTTTCAGCTTGGTAATTTACAACTTGAATTCCAAGCAGCCGCACATGTGCATGCCAACTTAAGCTGGGAATTCTGATGAAAGGTCAAAGGCTGTTCAACTTTTCCAGTGTGAGTGGTTCATCTTCGCTGAAATTGTGGTTAGGGTGTGGTCATTTGTTTGTTGTCTGTCTACTTGCAGCGAGCAGACAGCTGTCAACAGAAACGGCGTACAAAGTATGCGGTATAACCGGTCTGACAATAGACGTTACAGCTAACTCTGCTGTCACCCCTTGTGGTTCAAAGTGGTATTACATACAGGTCAGGCCATAGTTCTACTTCAGCTGATACCTCTTTAACACAATACCTAGATATTTTTGGACATAAAGTCTTATTACAGCTCGCTTATCAACCAATCAGCTTTCGACCAACACACAGTATCATCCACGTCCAGCAACATGCAGTTGTGATTGTGCAGGACTGCACAGGAGTATGTCTGCGTTGGGTGAAAACCCTCCTCCTCTCTGAAGCCTTGCTTTGAGTGCTCAAGCAGGGCAGAAAAGCACTATAAAAGAACCAGTCCATTTACGCTGTCTGTAGGAAAATACATACAATATGTGAACAGACACAGTGGTGGTATAAATTCCACATTACTTGCCCTACAGGAGTGTTTTCTTCATTGTCTACCTGCTGATCAAGGATCCAAGGAGGATCTCTTTGTATTCTATTAGGAGACGTCAGTGAAAGTTTTAATTCTTCTAACTATCCATCTATTGTCTTCAACTTATACAATTCATACACAGTGTTTGCCTCACACTTCACAGGTCCTAGGTTCAAACACAGGCGTTTGACCTTTTCTGTGTGGACTTTGCATTTTCTCTTTCTTGTGCTTGATTTCTCCTGTTTATCCTTCCATTAAAAATACAATAGGTTAAAGGTACTTATTAGGTAATTATACTTGTCAGAATTTCAAGCGGTTCTTTTGTGGTTACGCATTTGTCTAACAAGTGGAAGATCCTTGTTTAGTCCCAAAAGGAGACACATATCTCTTTAGGGCATGCACAATCACACTGGATGGAAGGCCATCCAGTGTAAAAAATCCACCAAATCAAACATGTGGTGCTATCTGCTGTGACAACCCTTGTAAATAAGGGAGCAGTTGAAAGTAACATTCAGTACTTGGCAGAATTTCACTAAAACATTTACCAGTAGGGGGCAGCATTTTACCCACAACGGGGGTGTTTGGTTTTTTTTCTTCTGATATGCACTGATATATTTTTTTATTATTCTCATTTATTTTCTGATTTGTTTTAGCTACACCTAGGGTGCTTTCTGAAGGTAACTCCTATCTCCTATTCCTAACATCTTTTCCTTGACTTGACTATAAACATCATCGAGATCAAGGGAAAGTGGGTAAGAGAACTGCTAAGGACTTAGGAAAAGAGAAACACCGTGAGAATTGGAACACTCTCACACTCGTCTCTCCTAACAATGTGACATTGTGTTAAAACTACAACGTACAGAAGATGAACTACAAAACGCGCATCATATTTTGCCACAGTGTGTTCAAACCCTGTTGTTTTATGGGCGTCATATAAACGAGAACAGCCTGTGAAAAACAGAAGTGTTTTTGTGGCCTTATGGAATACGTATTTGTAAGAGGAGGAGAGAATATTCTCCTCATCACTTTCAGGAGGAGAATATTTAAATGTGTCACGCAAACGTGTCTGTGGCACGCAATTTCTTGCAAATTGCACGCTGAAAAAAATCCTGTCTTATGCCTGTTGTGGTTGTGATAGCTGCTACTAGGAGAGTTCATTTTTAGGAGGGCGAGATGTTATCAGAATGAGTGTGTAATCGGCACTTTGCGTGGATGGCTCAAAGCTCTTATCGCAGTGCCAAAATTTTGTCTCTGTCCTAAAACTCTTCACGCAGTCGTCACGCTGAGTGTTTAGAGGTGAACGCCACATATTGTGCCTCATGCAAATGCGCCTTATGCAAATGTACTGTTTATAAGATTGAGGAAACCTGCAGTCAGCTGAGACTGAATCACTTGGATGAGTGACAAAACGTTTTTCCCACGTAAAACGCTACGTCCAGATGAACAGAATCAACTTTTGGGGATTTACTTACCTGGATGATTGAGCATGCATCAAGACATATTGTGCCTCAGTCACATGGGATTTTACTGAAACTGAGCAGAAATTAGGTTCTTTTTCTTAGCACTGCACACACAGCGAACAAATTCCCTCTGCTGAATCTGTAAAGAATGAAAGTGTTAGTGTATTAGATTATTGCCTGAATGTTGTAGTGTGCGCTTCACACACATGGCACAGTAAGATAGTAACTGGGATTGCTGTTTACAGAGAGAAACGCTTGCATGAAAGTTTAACACGCATTGTTAGGGGATCATCCTGCAGTTGTGACATCACAATAATTTGCCTCACTTAAGTAAATCTTCCCAATGTCCTCTAATATCCTTTATTTACCATCATGGGGGAATTCAGGTGTTCCAGCAGCAAAGTGACAGGTAGATGGAGCATCCAACGAAAACCTCCTCGGGGGCAAAAATGTTTGAGGAATCAGTCAATGACACACCTGCACCATCTTGTGGTTCTAAGTGGTATTACGTGAAAGTACAGTAAGGCCACAGTTTTCCTTCAGTTGACATCTCTTCAGCACAATACCTAGATCTTTGTGGACATAAAGTCTTGGGTGATGGTTTGCTCACATTAAACTGATAGCTTATGTAATTTTGGCTTCCTTGAAAAGATTTGCTGGTTAAATAAAGGTTAAAAATGATGATTTATATGCCCAAGTGGGTTAAAATGTAAAACTGAATCGCTGCCACAAATCTTCATCCCCTGGATGAAGGAACAGCCCATTCCTCAAGTGATGCCAGTGTGAGAGCAGGCGATCGCATTTCACAGTCTTTGTTACAGAAATCAAACACAGCAGTTACATTCCAAGTCTTATTATTATTATGAAATTTCCTCTTTGTGCATTTTTTCAAAGCTCAGCAGTGCAATGCAAACACTTTCTTCCTCTTCTTCTTCATCTTTCTTTTTTGGAACATTGTAATGTGTGAATAGCGAGTCAGCGTGAGACTTTTAGAAGTCAGTTGGGGGCCTGAAATACAATACAGAAGTCTTCTGTCTCCTCTTCAGTGCTTTAGGCGTCTATAGCTCGTCCGTGTTTTCAAAGTGTCCCTGGACACAGTGATTCAGTTCTGTGGATTTGTTTGAGGGAGCAGTTTTGTGATGTTTAACAGCTTGTGTGAATGCGTGTAAAAGTATGTGAGCATTAAATTTAAACTGGTTCTCTTTTGTAGCTGCTGTATTTTTCTGCACTGTACGCAGTGTACAACTTCATGCCTCTACTCTTCTACTTCCTAGCAGCTCCATCTTTCCAGCTGATAGGAAGGCATTAGTGACTCAAATCACCACTTGTTACAACAAAGGTATGCAGAAGAACATCTCTGAACACACACTACACTGTAACTTGAAGCAGGTTACAAGTTACAGCAGCACAAGACCAAACTGAGTCTACAATTTACACATACTCATCAAAATTGGACAAAAGAAAATTGAAAAAAAAAAAAGTTCAGTCTTGATTTCTGCTGTGATGTTCATCAAACAACATGAAGACAGCCTACACGAGTGTGGCTGTTGACTGCCTCCATCCTTTTATGACCCAGTTTGGGCCAGTTCTTATTTACAATGTTGCTTCAGGTCACTGAAGTTTGCGTATTAGTGAAACCAACTTTTGTTTTTGTTCTTTAATATCACAATAATCATCTCACTAACCTGCAGATTAATTTCTTTATCCAACTAGAGGACTGGTGAGACACAACTGGACTAAAGTACCTAACCTAAATAAAACCAGCTCAAACCTCGACAAACGACATCATGCATCAACCGGGATTATTGACTCTTCTCAAGAATAAATACTTGTCCTTCTGACATTTTTGTACTTTGAAGTCACGCATTAAATGCAGCTCGTATTTCAAAGGAAACAGTCCAGATAGTCACACTGAAAACTGGACTCAAGTAAATGAGTGCTTCAGTAATTTTCCTACCAATTAATCATTTCCTTTTACATCACCTTAAACAAGATTTTGGCGTTTATGCTCCTTACGCCTTGAAAACCTGACCATTTCATACTTGCTGTGCTTGCAGCTGAACAGAGGCAGATTTTGGCTGCAGATGAGCGGAAGAGAGAGTTTCACGAGGAGAAGCGGAACGAGTTTGAGAGCTACGCTGAAGAGGACCATGATGGTACGTGGAGAATTTTCATCGGACGCAGGTGAAAAAGAAGAGTCCGTTCACTGAAATTCTCCTCCTCTACTTTCAGAGCAAAACGAGATGAGCAGAGAGAGCACTGAGCAGTGGAGGGAGTTCCACTATGACGGGATGCATCCTGCCTACGAGTACAACCGTCACTCCACCTAAGAGTGATAAGAGGAGACGTGCGACTGCTACATAGCGATGCTTTTCCACACAAAATGTGACCGCTAACATAGTAAAGGCAACGACTATGCAATGTATTTTTCGATTTTTTAACTAGATTAATGATTAATCGATTAATCACGTGGTGTAGAAAATGTTAGAGAAGTGTTTAAAAATGGTCTGACAAAGTGGACAAAGAAAACCAGCATAACAAGTTAACATCAATCAAAATGAAGAGCTTTTGGAAACTTATTTACCCCAATTTCATAAAAAAAAATTATTTATCCTCATTTTATTTACCCCCAATTTACAGCTGAGATCTCCTAGATCAGGGATGTCCAACTCATTCTACATCTAACCATAACCCTGAGTGGGCTGCACAAACTAAACTCCCTTTTCTGTCACTGTAAAAAAGTTTAACTACCATTTAATCCTCAAGATTTCTTAACACAGGAAAAAAAGGTGTGTGATCTCAACAGTGCATCTTAGTTTTTCTACATGATAAAGACATTCTCTTTTAGTAAACTAAAGAAATCTGTCATTGGGCTAAAATTGTAAGAAATAAATAAAATCCAGTTAAAAGTCCAAATGTTTATGCTTTACTTCGTATTTCCCAAACCTGTCCCGTGGGCCACATTCCTACAGCCCTATTCTGGCCCCTGTGCCTTATGTTTGACACCCCTGTTCTACATAAATAAAATAAATGTGCTGTACTGTGAAGAAATGTGAAGTGTTTTATTCAAAGTGTTCAACTTTTCAGGATGCCCCAGACTCCTGGATTATAGATAATGCAGTTGGGGGTGTTATTTGCAGTATGCCATATAAACAGTACAGGCAATGGGTACAAAATCTAACTTAAAGAAAAAAGACAACCACCACACATGCAAACAAGCTTCTTTTTAATGCACAAATCTCTACAACTCCAAAGCACATTTCAGTAATAATATGTAATACATGCATACTGAGGGACTTCCAGTGCTTTATAATTTGCTTTCTTTTGCCGATCCAGGAGAGGTGGTGGGAAATATAGGGAAGACCAAAATAAACACAACCCAAAGCTTGTTGAGATTTGTATTTACAGTAAGTAAAAGCTCAAAGTCCATTTTGATATTCACCACATTTTCTTCTCTTTTTTTGGGATAATTCAAGATTGCAAAACCCTCAAAACTGGAGATGCCGTCGTGAAGGGTTTCTTTCTTTTCTCCTTTCATATTGAGCTGGTAAAAATCCAGTGGTTACCACAGAGAAAAATACAAAGACAGATGCCTTCCCTGCTCTGTGTGAAAGTCTGCAGAGAGCGAGCGGTAAGGGAGAGAAGGAGAAAGAGTCTTTCTGCTAAATTCAACAGGCTGGTATGAAAGCACAGTGATTAAACACAGAGTGAGTGAGCCGTTTTCAGACCAGCCACTTCACGAGCGGAAGCAGAGCACGATATTTCAACTACTCAACTGGACACCACTGATTGGATTGGTCTCGACTCCTGAATACATTCGCATTCATTTGCAATTTTTTTTCTTTTTTTTTTAAAACTACAGACAGAAATTCACACGTCACTGGTCAACATTTTCTTTACATCCAAATACGATTCCAGGTTTTTAAAGGGAGAAAAAAAAAAACCTATTTGGCAAGACTGCTTTAAAAGAAAGGAAACATCTCTGGCACATCAGAACAATATGCAGTATTTTAAAGGAATAACCTCACCATGTTCATCGAAACAGCAGAGCTTGATCACTTGGAGTTTGGTCAGCTTCACCTTCACGTCCCTGCAGATCCCTGAGAACTGGTCACAGAGCAACAACGCGTGGTCGCCCTCGTGTGGTCAAAGAGGACTTCACAGTCACGTCAATCAAGTCATCAAATAAAACAGCGATTACAAACTAACAACTAGTAGATACTGTATCGTACAATTCGGCAACTTCAGTTTGATTTAATAACACATTTACATGATTCTGCGACTGGTATTCTTACAAAAATTCATAACATATTATAAGAAAATAAATATTCCAATACATTAGTGCAACGCACTAGTCCTCTCAGCGATCGCCGCCATGATTGAAAACACACTGTCCTGCTTCACGTCCACACACTGAAAAGCTAAAAAGGAACAACATCACTACCGTCAGGAGTTTACGATGCCGTGAGCCAGAAAAAAAACAACGAGAAAGTTCAGAGTGCAGATGATGTCACAATTAGTAACCACAGCTTGAAGCTTATATTTCACTTGCATAACACAACTCCACTCAGCAGCTCCAGGCAGGACATCGACACAAGGCATACAGTGGAAGGTCCCGTCCCAAAACAACAGAAAAGACAGCAGCTTCAATAAAGAGTTTCCTTTAGTGTGGCACTTCGAGACCAAACGCTCTTTTATCTGCCAGGCAGCCCTGATCCAGGCTGAGCACGGCCTCCGCACAGTAACACCTTCGGTCGAGAGGCTCCCTTCACCCCACCTCTGTACTTCCAGGTCTAAATGACAATGTGAAGGGAAGCAGAGGGGGAAGCTGTGCTGATCCAAATGGAGCTGAGCCAGCGCTCCTTAAATTCCTCCCGTTTCTTTGTTTTTCGTTTTGGCAGAAACTGATGGGAGGTGGCGGGACGGGCAAACTGGGTAATGACACTGAATCACGAGGCCTGGGATGGGTTTTTTTTTTTCTTCTTTACCCACCCAAGTCTCAAAGCTCCGTGGTCTCCCAGCTCACCTCCCGCGGAACCTGGCGTCATTTAGTCCCCGTGTGGATGACGGTAACAGTGGAGGGTCGTGGCCTGGGCGGCTCGGCCGCCGCTGGTGGCTCCTCTCGAGTGGGAGAGGGGGCATCTGAGTCCTGATGGTACGCTTTAGCAGCACATGGCAGAGGATCTATAGGGTGACCTGTGGGAGAAAAAGATTTCCTTCAGCAATGAATCACATGCCATTAACTCTAAGATAAAGAAAGTTGCCAACAAATAATAATGAGCACGACCACGACTGCTTGCTAGATCTCCTATAACAATTGAACCCTGTAGTTGTAAGTTAAACGAATAAATATTAAAATATTGTAAATACTGGATTATTTAGTCATCTATACATGTTAATCATAACCCACAGTGCAGCTGATTTTTGCGTAAACAGCCCTTGAAAAACAGATCTACAGATGCTTCAGAGAAACAGTGTTTGTGAGCCTCTCTGTACGCCAATAAGAACCCATCATTTTATTCAGCTTCTGCCTTTTTATGGCTACTTAAGTCTTTATTTCATCCTGGATCACATAAATGGTAAAAACATTGATAACACTTTCATGTTGTGCATTACAGCAGAGTGATTCAACTGACAGCGTTCCTGCTGGTTATTTTTCTTAGCTTTTAATTAAAAAAATAAAATCCTCACATTTGAGAAGCCGCATTGATTTTTTTCCCCCTTTATCAAAGATGTGTTTTTGTAAAAGTGGATAATTTTTATAATAACGTGCAAAAGTCTTAAGACATTCTGCATTTCTCTATATTTTTCTAGTTGCACCTCAACCAGAAACTTTTGGTAGCCATTGGCAAGCTTGTGGTACAAGCTGGCTGGATGCTGAACCACTCTTCTTTGCACAATTGGTGGAGATCATTTAAATGGGTTCGTTTCCTTAGTCCACAAATTTTCAATATGATTGAGGTTGAGGATTCAGGAAAGCCATTCTAGAAGGTAAACATTAGCTGTCTTTATGCATTGCTACACTAGTTTTGATGCGTGTTTAGGCTCATTGTCCTGTTGGAACACCCAGTTGTGTCTAAGTTTCAAATAACTAGCTGGTGATTTGAGGTGAAGTTGAAGAATTTGGAGGAACCATACTGTTGTACCTCTAATTACTGATGACCATTTGAACCAAAAATTTTACATTTGGATTAATCTGACCTGTTGCCACTGATTTTCAGTCCAGTACTTGTAAAATGTGGAATACATCAGCCTTTTCTGTCCATTTCCCTTCCTTAGATATGGTTTCTTAACAGTCACTCTTCTACTGAGACCATTTCTGATGCTTCAGCGAGCACTGGGCTGATCAACCGAAGTTCCTGTGTCCGGTCTTTGGTGGATTTTTTTTTTCAGTTTCTTAAGAACGTGCCTTTCAGACTGAGTAAAGAGTCCAAATAAAAACCCTGAAAGGCTTTCAGAAAGCCTGGAGAGCTAATGCTCAAGACCACTTTCAAAATCACTCCTTGTTAGGAAAACAGAAAGAAATGAGGGGTGGTGGCTCAAGACTTTTGCACAGTGCCTTAAGCACTGACATCAAACTAAATTCAACAAAAAAATTTAATTAGGACCACATTTCACATGTTAAACTCCATTTAGACTGTTTAATTTGAAAAAACTCACAGCTCGAGAGCTTGTTAAACAGTTGTCATTTAGCTTAATGAAGTGGCAGGAGAGTGAAAAGGCTGCGCTGAGCGTGGCGCTAAAACTGAGACGTGGTTGTGTGCGAAATGTCACTCACAGTCCTTCAGGGAGAGCGGGGCGCAGTCCACAGACTGGCTCTTGGCTGGACCTCGGCTCTGAGAGCTGGACACGGAGCTGGAGCTGGAGATGCTGCTGCCAAAGCTGGTGCCCAGCTGCAGGCGTCTCATGTGACGGATCACAGCGGTGGCGTTAAAGGCTTGCTGTGAAGAGATGTTGTAAACAGACAAGAGTAATCAAGACAGATTTCTGAAGAAAGACAAACGACTCCATGACTTTTTTCCCCCCTAAAAAGAGAAAATATTAGAATATCGTGTTTTTTTCTTTTGTGATATTGAACAGCTGAGAAAAACGAAGTCTCACCCTCCATTTGCTTTTGGCAAAGTTTTTCCTCATCTGTCGACTCACTGACTCGTGTATGTTCTTACACAGAGCAGTGTCTCCAGCAATCCTGAAAACAAAACAAAAAAACAGATCAAATATAAAAGACAATACACACAAACCAAAACAGCATTACCCAGAGGACTTATATTTGTATGTGTAAAATCCTCATGCTGTTTTCCAATTTGCTGCCGTGATTTTTTTTCCATTCAGCAAAAACGTCTTTGATTGATGGGGCGATGTTTCAGCAGGCGCTCGCACACTGTATCACGTTCTGCCTCATTCATCACAATATCTCAGCACGAAATATCGTCAATGAAAGTCATTTCTCTCCGTTACGACACCTGTTACCGGTGTCACAAGCCACATATTTATATCAGAGGGACCACCTGCCCGAAACCCCGAAAATATGCATCGCTGGCTAAAGGACTTATTGGCCACCTCAGCTGGAGACAGCAGCCCACGCCATTTTTCTCATTAAGCTCTGATGCGGGCCTGGGAAGACATCCCAATTGTTCATTAGAGTCCACATTCTTCGAGGATCCTTCACGACACCAGCCACTAATTGGCAGCCATTTATTCAGCAGATTTCTCTCCGAGGGCCAGCGATGCCGAGCAGAGGTGGACTCGCGGCTCGAAGCCATGGTGACAGATGACAGTGGGAGGACGAGCACTCCGTGATAAATGCGTAAGCCCGGCAATCTGCGTAACACTGCTGTGTAATCACACCGAGATGTGTGGTTCCCTGTGATTGTCTGGATGGGACGCAGTGTGGCGATGGTCAGTTTCTCACCAGGGGTGCTGAAGGGCCTGATCGCAAGTAAATCTCTTCTCTGGATCCTTCTCCATTAGGCAGCTGATGAAGTCTTTGGCTGAGGAGGGAATTAAAAAACAAAAAATCAAAAGTTCATCCAGATGAGAAAAAAAAACTATATCATTCAGTAACAGGCTCCAACTCCTCCTGCGACCCTGAACTGGATAAGCGAATTTATATGATATTAATACAATTCTAGACAAAATAGATAAAGAGAAACCAAAACTACACAATAAATTCAGAGTTGAAGTCTCCAATTAAGTATTATTATTAGTCGACAACCATTAGAGTATTAATAGCGAATGGGTCCCAAGCCTGCATTCTTTCTAATGCCCAGCAGGTGGCAGTGAAAAGAAGTCTAAATATATGGAGGTCTATAGGAAAAATGAACTTCTGTCTCACTTGGTTTATGACCTCAGTAAACTACCCTCATCAGTCTATGGTCTCATTCAGTAGTTTTAAGTCTTACTGAACTCAACGTGATGTTCATTTAGTAAATAATGACCCACATTAGAGTCAAAAGAGATGATGAGGCAAAGTATGCTTTAAGCCGGGCCGGCATGAACATGCAGTATCTTTAGGTTTCTTAGTGATTTCTGCCCTTTGCTCAGCAGCCTCATATTTTTTCCTCATGATTTAAGCCCTCATTAAACGCTTTCCTAATGAGTCTCTTGTCTCAATCCCTACTTTCATGCCGTCCATAGAGACTGATCATTTATGTCCCATTTAGAGTAAAATAAAGTAAACAATAACAAGCAGGGTATTCTTTATTATCTGGCTACCCTGTGGCTAACATGCTGCTACCATACGAGTGTGCAGCAATGTGGGTGTCTCTGTCAGATCCACATATTGCTTGTTCAGAGATAAGATGCACTAAGGCATGCAAGGGAAGCATTTCCAAAATGATGTGCCGTGGCCCCCTGGAGAGCTGTGAAGTTACTGCAAGGTGGCTGCAAGAAGTCACTTAATGACAAAAAGCTTTTAATTTGTTTTATACGTCTTCTCTATAGAGGAAGTAAAGCTTCTACAAATTTACAATGTACGTGTACAAAGCAAAGTGTCTGTAGATTAAAGTGAATCAATGAAAACACAAAGATGGAAATCCTTCATAGTCTCACAGTTTGGGAATGGGCCCATGAAAGTACAGTTCTTAGAGTAGATTCCTTTTTGTTCTAAGGCTGTCGCTAGCATCCCAGCTGATTTCACAAATACACCTTGGCAAGGAAACTAGCCAGCTTGTGCTAACATTAGCTAACAAGCTCAACACACCTTTCAAATTATCATTACACCAAGTTTCAACAGACAAAAATATCAAAACTGAAAACTCTGGACTTCAAAACACAACACAGAACCTAAAGGTGGCCAATTTTGATATATACACTTAGTGGCCACCTTCTTAGGTATCTGGTTGGACGCTCTTTTGCCTTCAGAATTGCTTTAAGTCTTTGCAGCACAGATTCATCAAGGTGCTGGAGACATCTCTCAGAGATTTTGATTCATATTGACATGATAGCATTACACAGCTGCTCCAGATTGGTCAGCTGTACATCTATGATGTGAATCTATTCCACTGCACCCCAAACGTCCTCTGCTGCACTGATATACAGTGACTGTGAAGACCATTTGAGTACAGTGAACTCACTGTACTGTGCTTTGAGGGAAGGAAACAGCAACTGAAATAACCCGTTGTTACAACCAAGGTGCGCACAAGAGCATCTCTGAACTGAGCATCTTGTAGCAGATGAGCTACAGCAGCTGAAGACCACAGCAGTCAGCTAAGAACAGGAAACTGAGGCCACTGTGTGATGCTATCATTTCTTCTATTTAGTGACACAGTTAAAATTTTTGGATTTGGCTAATCATGGTCTAGTTATTTCTTCTACATAAAATTTCTAAGTAAAGTACAGGATTCATGAAATAGAAATGTTACCATATTTCCCTCCAACACAAAGACCGACAGCTAAAACTCACCAGAGTCAGATATGTCGTCCCAATACGGCGCGTCAAACTCATAGTCTGCCTTGAGGATCTGCTCAAACAGCTTCGAATCGTTCTCATCGTAGAAAGGAGGATAACCACAAAGCCTGAAAAGATGAAGAGGGTGCGATTACACAACGACGGCCAGTGTGAAAGCCATCATCAAACTTTAACCCAAATCTAAAAGGATTTGCTGTGGTCCAATCTCATTTACAAGCAGTTTGATTTTTCGCATAGCACGCAACAAGAGGCGCCTCCGAGGGATTATGGCGAGCACATGAATGCAGAGAGAGAACAGTCAGAGGCACAGACGGTGCATTCAAATTACACATGTGCAACATGATTGGGAATTTTTGCATTATTATTATTATTACTAAACTTTTTTCTACAGCAAACATCAGGCAGAAACTTATTTTGTTAACATCAGAAACACTTAATGACCTTAAAATTCGCTGCACTTAAGAAAAAGATCATTACACCAGGGATCGACGCCACTTTGCATAATTAGGTTGGCGGCTTTGTGTAACACTTTCTACTGAAAGCCTTCCAGGCTCTGAATTATAGGAAGAGCAGCTGTTTAGACTGCTTTTATGTACTGCACTTTATTACTTTTCTTAAGATATGAAATCCTAATTGTAACCAATTGCACTTGTTTTATAATTTTACATACACAAGGTCAAGAAATGGCACCAATAGTCAGCCTGCAACCACTTCAGAGATCCGGGCAGTACAGAGGTGATTCCTAATAACTTAGTTGAATCGCTTAACCACTTTTCATCTTTGTCCAATTTTTGATCTGCTTAAAAATACCGGCTTCCTAGCATTTAGCTCGTAGCATTACTGCGCACAGTACATCCTAATAGATCAGCTGACTGCATGACTAGAGAGACCGCCGTTTATCTTTAATTTTCAATCTTATTATCTATTTCATTGTGTTTGCTCACTAATATATCTCCCTTTCTTAATCAGGACACTTTGAGCAAAGAGATTTTTAATCTCACTGAGGTTTTCCGCTCAGTTTCTGATCTGAATAAAGAGTTTCTGTTTAAATGGGGGCCTATTATGCTTATTTACAGCTCAAAGCTTCTTCTTTTTTTTAAATTTAGGGGCTTCACTAGAGGGGCTTTGTTTGCAAAAATCCCTACAGATTTTATGCTGGCAGTAAATAATCATTTTTAGCCATTTTGTTCCATTCACTCCTATTTGTCAAGGAATCTCCCATGAGCACACTTTAGGGGAGATGCAGCTGGTTTTGGTGTTGTGGTCCATAAATAGGCTCTGTCTACTTGCTGGGTATCCCATGACTGTTGCAGATTTCCTTACATAGAAATGATAAATAAATAAATTTAAAAAAGTAGGCAGTAGAAAAACAACAAAGCTGTGAATCACAAGCTGATTCACTTTCTCATACTTTTACCTCTTTATTTGGAAGTTTGACCGTGTGTATAATAGGACAGAAACAAAGGAAAAGCATGCTGCCCTGTATGTGAACTAAGGCAGAATTTTAAAATGATTACTCACAGAATATAAGCGATGACCCCAATAGACCAGCAGTCCACAGCTTTACTGTAAGGCTTCTGCGCTAAAACTTCAGGAGCTGCAATGATAAAACGTTCTTTTTTTAAAAAACATCATATATATTTATGCAGTAAAGCAATGCTAGCAGTTTTCTGCATGCACGACGCCACAGAGGCTGGAGGACAATGTGAATATTTGGTGGAGTGCCTGAAGCAGATGGCTAAGGTTAACCTGCAGCTACTGGCAGATTAAATTAGGTCACGTTCAGCCAGCGAGACCATCTAATTGTCTCTGAGTAAGTTTTCAGCAAAGCCAGGGCGTCAGAGGGCATCCTCACCGACGTATCCTGGCGTCCCACAGGCGGTGGCCATCACGCCACCTGTTCCCTCCATCTTTGACAGGCCAAAGTCACTGATCATGATCTTTGAATCGTCGTGAGGACTGAAATACAGCAAGTTCTCAGGCTGAAAACATAAAAGAAGAGAAAAGCTAAAACATATGCATTTGCATGTCTGTCTGCGTTTAGTTAGAAGTCATGCATGTGTGTGCTGGCAGCAGCTGTGGCAGTTCTCTGTCTACATTTTGCTACGAAAGACATTACTTAAGCTATTTTTAACAACTTTTTACACAGTCTCTAATTGGATTAAATCATAAAGCCGCAACATTTTACATCTAAAAGGTCAAGTCTGGACACACATGGATGTAAACGTTAACTTGAGTGGTTGGTGGAAGGCAGCCACCAGATGATAATCAGATTCTTCTGATTAGACTGATGTTAGTCACCGAGACATTAAGATGTCAGGCAAAATGTGACATCCAGGAAGCTCTGACGGTTTTTCAGAAAAGGAAAATCCCTGACATTTAACCTTTGCGGGTCATGAGTACTGAGTATAATAGCACTCGCACAGGGTGAACAGCGGGGATTTCCTCCTTACAGGGTGACTGAAGAGGTTTCCTGGTTAAGCACTAAAAGTGCAGTCAGCTCATCAACAACAACAAAAAAAGAAGTTTGACTATGAATATCAAATACCGCAGTACCTTTAGATCTCTGTGTACTATGCCCATGGAGTGCAAATAGTTGACTGCGTCCAAAACTTGCCGAATGAGCCGACTGGCATCCATCTCTGTGTAGAAGCCCTTTTCTACAATGCGGTCAAACAGCTCGCCTCCAGACACCCTGTCAGTCCACGCACACAACAGCAGAGGGAAAGGTTACATAAAACTGTATTTGCAGTGCTTTACAAAAAGCAGGCGTAAGGCAAAGAAAGATTAAACGCATTACTGTTTTTCATTTTATGTATCACTGTTTGCTCTTTCTAATTTGATATTTCATTTTAACACCACAAATTCTTGCCTGCTTGCATTTTCCCCTTGAAGCTGCTACACGCCTTACATGCAGCAGTGAATGAAAGGGCCCTTGCACAGGAAAAGTGTGGGCTTCTTTACTTATTTGTACCTGCACTCAGCCTGCAAGAAAATCTCCAAACCAACACTCCGGATCGCTCAAACAGCCTTCCTGTTGAAGTTCACCCTCAGGGATTTCCTCTAAATCTCTACTGAAGCTCCTTGCATGCATTGCTATAGTTTAGTCACTTCTTGTATAATCCAATTTATGCCTGCAGTTTAAATTTGTTTAGCCTTTAGTCACTTCCCAATGTACTAGTTTTTTTATTTGATTAAAATAAACAACTTATAAAAACACAACAACCTGTAAGAAGGAAGGAAAGGAAGCTAAAATTAGGTGTCTTCTTGTTTGCTTCATCTGTATGAAATGATCTAATTTGAGGCTATGAAATATTGCTAAAGCTAAATACCTTCTTTTTTAATTCCATCTATGACGACTCATTATGCAGCAGTCGTTTATTATTGTTTGAAACTGATGAACCAGCTATTCTCAATGACTTTAAACTGCAGCTACAAAAGGCAAAACTCCCACCAAAAACACTGACTCATATTAAGTTAAGAATATGTGCTTTCATATAGTGCTACCAATAAGATTTACGTAAGTGAGACTTCGGAAACACTAACCACCTTTGAGAGATACAAAGAGGCCGGGTAATGGATGGCTAAATTGCTGGTGCATCACTCACAAATGCTGTGAAATTATCCGGGGAGGGGAAAAGGTGTCAGAAATCATGAAGACGTGCAGTTTGCAGGAAAACGGCATAATGGCAAAGAAGAATTTCTGCAGAGTGCCTTTTATTCCACAACTTCACTCCACAGACAGCTATGCATGTGCTCCTCATTGTTGCTATAAGGATAAATTGATCATCTTTCTTGTAGACAATTGGATAAGAAGACTGATACCATCCTCTCATCTGTCCCCTAAAAGTGATTCTTAGCTGCACAGTGAGCTTAAACAGCTGTGGAAACAGCCGTACTCGACAATAAACACGATAAATCTTATCAAGTAATTCATTCATGACAACAACGTGGAAAAATGGGAAAAAAAGTGCAGCTTAAAGGTCTGAGAAGGCAGAAGTGCCTTAAACCTGCAATTTTTTTAAGGAGGCTAGCAGTTAGCGACTTCTTTGGTTAGAAGTCTGCATAAAAGTCTATGAGAAAATAAGCTTACTGTTCATTTGATCAACAGCCCCAGTAAACCTTTTCCTGGTGAGTCTGGAGTCTCAGTTGCTAGTCTCACATGTTGTAGCAGGCTGTGCTACAATGTAAACATGAGTTATCCCTTGTTTGTTATACCCTCAGAAGCTACTGCAAAAATGCCCGAAACTTCACTTGAGGCTGGATCCAAAAGTCAAGTCAGTGGGCCCAGTTTTGGTGAATAAAACAGTAATAGCTTATCAGTCCACTACTTAGCATTTGTTAGCAAGTATCTCCTGCTGTGAGATGCACCCACCAAACCTGCTTCCCTTACATCAGCGGTGTCCAACTCCAGGCCTCAAGGGCTGGTGTCCTGCAGGTTTTAGAGGTGTCCTTAATCCAACACAGCTTATTTAAATGGCTAAATTACCTCCTCAACATGTCCTGAAGTTCTCCAGAGGCCTGTTAATGCAATAATCATTTGAGTCAGGTGTGCTGACCCAGGTTGATATCTAAAGCCTGCAGGACACTGGTCCTTGAGGCCTGGAGTTGGAGACCCTTGCCTTACATGATACCGCTGCCCTCTCATTCAAATATCGTATCGTTTAGCTCCAAAATAAATAAATCAATAGCACGCAAGTATCCCATATGGCAATGCTGATGTTACAAAACAGTGACTATGTCCACCTTTTATATACAGTCTATAGCCACCATCCAATTTCAAAAACACTAATATGGCAACAAGGTCGATCCTCAGCACAAGGTCTGAAAAAGGCACTTCACTGACCAGCAGATCAGCTGTCACTGTGGTTACGTCCATCTTTTATATACAGCCTGTGGATCTATGCACATCTATCACATTATCTGTGATATTTTTTTTTTCTTAAAAATAAAATTCAGTAGTGTCCATTATAAGCATGTAGCTCCTTGTAAAATCTTTGTAAAAGCTCATGCTTTTTTTTTTTTTACCTCTAAAGTTAAGCCAAGCTAGCTGTTCCCAAGTGTTTATAGGACTTTATGCCAAGCCAAGATAACTCGTGGGCTCAGCTTCATGTTTACTGAACATATAAGGGAATGTCAAGAATATACTGATTATTATCTCTGCAAGAAACACAAATGTGACCTAAAGGACTGCATAGAAACATACTTGTTAGTTGTTTTTTTTAAAATTGCACTACTCTTACAAAAATGGACTCCTGTCTCTTTAAAGCATTGCTGCATTTCCTTCAGCATAGATGTCTCAAGGATATTAAAGACACTTACTCAAGCAAAAAAACAAAGCAACAAAAAACCACATTATCAAAATGACAAGCCAAATGGGAAGCAAAGAGCTGACCTAAACAAAGTGGTGGCTTGATGTACTTACAGCTGCATTATGAGGTACAGGTGGTTTGAGCTCTCATAGATGTCCTCCAGAGCCACTATATTCTCATGCTTTATCCTGCAGAGGGAGAAAAGAAAATTCACTTTGCTTGCTGTCAGCTTCTGTTCATTTCAGCACAGGCTACGAATGAGGTCTAATTAGACTTTTCTTTGGTTAAAATGATGCCCTGTCGACTGAAAGCCCTTTTTGCTTTCCATTATAGAATGTGTGCACGTCCACAGTTACGAAAAATGAACCTAGTGTAATGTATTGTTCATACAGGGTGGGGGAAATAAAAAAAAAACCTTTTGTAAATGGCAGCGAGTGTGGGGATTCTTAGATGACACAGAGCGATGAGTCATGAACGGCAACCCCTGTTAGCGGGAGCACCTGAAGAAAATAACACAGATGCTGGGAGAGCCTGTGTCCAGGTAACCAAGATAGGAAAAAAAAAAAAAGTGTGCAAAGGCAAGGTGATACACAGATGACAGAGCATCTTCAGAAGGGCCAGTGTGGGGGTGGAAAAAGAAGAGGCGGGGAGAGTCTCAAAGGACCAAACAATCTTCACAACTTCTCTCCTTTTCAAAGTCCAGAATGAAAATGAGGTTTCGGTTTGAGGCCTGTTAGACTAACACAGACGAGTAAAGGGTAAGAGGACGGGAAGGAAAATGGATGCGTAACCATGACAGGGAGGGGGGAAAAAAAGAGAGGAAGTCAAAGGATAGCAACTGTAACCAGGCACTCACTTCAAGAGTGAGTGATAACTGAGCTTCTTGCTGCAATTACCCATCAGGCCCTGGAGGAGGATGGAGTGTCACCTGGTGTCAGAGCAATCCTATCATACCCTGTAGGTGTGTGGGTGTGTGTCTATGTGTGTACACGCAAAATAAATCGATAGATGGGATTAGGTGAGGAAGTCACTTAAGCCCGACAATGACTGTTAAATAAACTGAGACTAAATAAACCAGCTCAGGGTTGCAGAGAGAGAGAAACAAGTTTCCCCAGAGGATGACACAAACCTAGCTAAACAACCCTGCAGCTGGGTCAACAAAGTTCCTCGAAAGGCCACTTGAGTCTCGCTTCATCATTCAGTGAAGTTAAAATACCAAACTTTAAATCAGAGATAAACATGGCACAGTAAAAACAATTTCACAGAGATTCTGCCAGGCTTCACTGACTTGGAGTTCAGCAATGTTCGCTTGAGATAAAAGGGTTTTTGTTTATTAAGGGCACCATCTGTCAAATATTTTTGTGTGTGTGGATTGTAAGCATAGACTGTATATAAAAGATGGCCACAGTCATGATGAAATTACCCACTGGTGACTGCTTAACATTTTATGAACACCATCTTGGTGTTTTGAAACTTGATGGCATTAGCGTGAGGCGGCTCTAGCTGAGATTTTTATGGGGACAGAGCAAGTTCGTAGAGGGCCGTGAAGACCTGGTTTGGTGGCCCCTACTGTTCATTCAGCTGAATTCTATTATTATGCTTACACTAATCAATACAGTTTGGTAATAATGAAAAACTTAAACATCCATCTCCTGATAAGTTACTGCCGTGCAAGTTTAATTTAATTATTTGGTTAACAGTAGCAATGTGCAGCAATCATGGTAACAAGCATAACTGAGCTGATGGGCCTGTGCAGCTCCAGCTTCTACAGCTACTTTTAAACCGCTGAAAATTGCAAAACAAATGAAATGTGTTGAGAACGTCGTGCGCTCACAGTCAGCTGTTCTAGTGTGTGGTGAGCTCATTAATTCACTTCTGCACCTAAACAACATCTCTCTCCTGTTCGCCCCCTGCTTTGCCTCTGCAATCTAGAAGATATTTTTGCACTTTTATGACTGCTACATTTCTTTATGAGTGCACTGAGCGTGTATGGTTGTAATTATGTTTAGCATGTCTGAATGGAAGTGCATTTTTCAGCTTTGTGGAATAACAAAGTGTCTTGAGTCAAATGTCCACCCTGTCATAGCTAGCTGTTCGTCCTCTGTATACGCTCTGCTCCCAACCCTGAACCCAAGTCTGCTGTCTGTGGTCCAGTTCTGGTGCATGAAATTCTACTTTATGAGTCAGGTTCTTTTCCAGATTAGCAAGTCTCTGTATCTGTGCAATGTGCAGTCTTCTCACGAGCTTGGAAGCATTAGCTGATAACTAGGGCACCCCATCATCCAAATATGGTCACTTCTGGCACTTTTACATGCAGCCTATGTGAGGTACCTACTTCCTTAGGACGGCAATTTCATTTTCAATGCTCGTCTCCTTCCCCTTGAGCGCTTTTTTCGGGATACACTTGATTGCAACCATCTTCCCCGTGGCCTTCTCCCGAGCCATCACCACTTCAGAAAACGCACCGCTGGAAGAAAGCAAGACAGAAAAAGAGAAAGAGTCCTGCTTTATATGCGCTCAGACAATATTGACACATCATCAGTGAGTAGATAGGGGGCACTCAGAGGCACACAGGCCAGAGTACACAAACAGCATATTGGGAATATTTACTGAGAACTGGCCAAGTCCCCGACTATGGCCAGCAGCCTTCTGTGCTGGCGTACGCTTGACGCTTGCGTGCAGCCAAAAGCACAGCAAACACTTTTAAAACCTCGAAAAAAAACACCCATTTAGGATGGCAGATAGAGTATCTTCCTCTGCCATCTGCTTCCATACGTGAGCGCCTTTAAAAACAAATACCAAATTAGGGGAATATTTGCTCAAGCAATCTGTATCTGTTGCCATGATACCACATAGATAATAAAGCTTGCTGAGCAGGAAGCGTGGTGACTTTTTTTCCTTGTTTTCATTGCACACCTTCAGGATGGTTCGATGTCAAGCTCTTAAAGATTTACTGGGTCACGTGAGCTGGGCTTATTATGATCTAAAAGGCAGATTATTGATTAGCACACAGTCTTACAACTCTGATGTCTTTTATTAGGATTAAAGGATAACACAGAGGAATTATTATTCAAAACGGTGGTGCTATAATATATCATGTAATTATTATAATAAGATTGCTTATGACAAAATTACTGAGGTTCTTTTACTCAAGTTGCAAAATCAACCATCATATTTAAGCCCAAAATAGTTTGAAATATTTATGTTACTTCCTGTGTGTTCCTTTTACATCTGAAGGAGCAGACATTAGGGCTTCCTCTTGCAAGTATATCTATATTATTCACTTTTCCGGTTTCTACGTGCTTTTACATGTTGTTCTTATTGTAATGTTAGAGTATTGGTCAGTTCTCGGTTGGTGAGAACGGGTCTCCACCACAAGATTCTGGCAGCAGATCCAGAGCACAGTAAAGACCACAGACACCAGCTGCAATTCAAGATAAAGGAACTGGAGTCTGTGCAACCTGCAGGATGAGCTCCTTCCTGGAGAGGCATCTGAATGACAAATGACTACTACTAAAGTACCACGGCCAGTAGGGCTGTGCCACATCATGTTATCTGCAACAATACCAAGTTTAGCAACAAAATCCATCTACATGCAGGCAATAACGAAACAAGCCCAGGCATGTCTGAGATGGAGAGTCCATGTCCGCCTGACAACAGTTTAGTTCTTCAAGTACTAAATTGTTGTCACAGCTGCTGAAAAACCTCCAACAAAATATGTTTCAAAATATGCAAGAAAACAGTTCCAGCTAAAGATGGAAACAAAAAATGCTTCACAGAAAGAAAAATATCCACACCATTTATTACAACCAGGCTACCGAGGAGGAGCTGCTACAGCTGGTGGCGCGTCACCCCAGGAAATAAATGTTTCTCTCGAGGATCACTGGATCACTAACGCTTAATTTAGACTTCTGCAGGAACGTGATGATCTACAGTGTTCCTAAACCCAGTGCGACTAACATCAAAAGGTTCCATTATGTTTTCATAGTGTAATCACCACCTCCCAACAGGCTGTAAACTCAGTGCCACTGGCTGCAGTAAGTCCCACCATGGCCATCAAATCCCCTAATCCCCCATCCCTCCCTCTTACAGAGGGGGGAGGGTCAGTCATTATCGTGGTACACAAACAGAGGCCTGTATGGGCAAACGCACACTACTTGGTTGCAAAGCCATGCTCCAGGTGTGATGAGGTGGAGTGCACTCACCGCAAACAGAACGGTGAAGGCTGGAAGCGTGCGCCCTTCTGACTTGACCTCATTCTGACATATGATGTGGGACCATATGCAAATTCAAGGGCTTGTGCAGGTGAATGAGTTGGTGCACTACTTGCTGGCCTGTTACAGCACTATCTTCCCACCACAGCTGCTGCTGCCATTAAGGCAATGGGCGTCATTCTTATTCAGCACACGCCACCAATTTCCACAGCTGTACGGACATTCGAAGTGCAAAATTCCTCCACCATCAGCACGCGTCGCCTGACAAGCAACTCTCGAGCGTGGTTTTTCAGAGCATGTGTTCTGCTTTCTGCAGCAAAGGAAACACAATGAAGAAAACCACAGGAAGCCTGTGAACTCACTGAGAGAGCATGGTTAAGGGTGTATAACACGGTTTCGGTCCCCCTTGCTCACTAGACTGACAGGCAGCAACATCACTTCCTGTGAATGACAACTTACAATGTCAATGCATGAAGCATGACAAACTGTGCTGCAAGCTCTGACTCAATTAATTCTATTAGTTCATAATTCACAGGAAATAATACATGTGATCTCTGCTAGAAGCATGCATATGGCAATGCTGCTGCCCACACACTGCATGTGCACATGCATACACATGGATGCAGTTATGCAAGAATTAAAATGATCAGACAAAAACTAAGTTTGCTAAGTAAAAAACTATTAAAGCAAAAGTGATGAATATTTTCAAGCTCCATGTTTCAGATTTGAGAATTGACCTACTCCAATCTAGCAAGTGGAATTAGTTTAGTATTTTATACGCTGCATAATTAACTGAGGAGTGACAATAATCATTAGCGAAAGTGCAACTTAACTAAACAGCCATTTGGGAGCAGCACTAAGTGATGAGAGAAAGAGTCATCGAAATTGGGCCCTTTATTGAAGCTTATCTCAATCTATTACGCACAATGAAAATGACTGTATGCCTGCAAACTGTTCCTGACCCAGTGTCAAAGACTGCACAATCAAGTCAGCACACTGACTCACTTGGCTGAATAATGTCTGAATTTTAAGTTCCTCCCAGAGCCACAGAGCTCCCCGTTTCGCCGCTCTTGGATGACAGAATAAGCTGTGTGTGACAGTCTGCAGTCACACAACACCACCATGTGCAGATATCCAACTCAAACTGGCTGACTAATGCGAAATGTGGGCTGCTCTCTGTATGAAACCAGAGGCTGATGCTGCAGATGCAAAGCGAGCCTCCTATCTCTCATCTAGAAGGAAAAATAAATAAATTCTAGGCCACGACCTCAGCTGGTTGTTCTTGGCGATTATAAAAATGCAGGGCAATTTTGACGGAGGAAGTACTTTCATGGAGGAGGTGGCGGGCTTTGACAACCGAGCCTTGCTTACTGATATTCACAGACGGTGCCTGCATTGTGTTACTGCGGGGTAATCACACTGATTCATCTTGTGTAAGATGCATTAGAGCGGGCAGTTACGCAACATATGGGATGGAAGAGTCGGAAGTCGATAATCCAGGTAGGGTAATACCTAAAGTCACTCCTGAAAAGTGAGGCGACACCTTTAAATCAGACACAGAAGCAATGATGAAACCTGAGTCGAGTTCGAAATCAGTTCAGGGAAACCTTATGGGCTCCCTCATTAAGACTGGAAACCAAAATCTAAAGTCAGGCTTGTAGGATACAACATTTTCTCACAGAAGGCTAAACTGCTACGATGGTGGCTTAATTTTTACAGATTTTCAGCCACAATCCCTCAAAATCTGCTATCATCACTGTGCAGTTACACAAAAGACTATTTTTAATCAGGCTTCACACAATCATCTGCTCAGCTGGGTATTTTGCTCCTCAGTCTGAATGTTTTAAACTATAGTGACTAGAAAATTGTGAAAAGGACACAGCCTTCCACTTCCTGCTTTAGACACCATTCCTCTCATTATCAAACCCCAAAATCGGACAAAACTTTGGCCTCTGCAAGGATTGGCTGAAGAAAAAAGAAAATCCAGGCAAAAGTCAAATCACCCAGTTGTGGCCCAATGAGTACCAGAGGCTCAATTATGCAAATCATGCAAATAACCATACTTTTATTGTCTATGTGGAACACATAAAGTAGTGCCATTCAGCCATAAATGAAACCATAGAAAGTCTGGTGATTACGCTTCTCCACAAAGATGAGTCAGGCTTTGAGCACACAAACTTTCACAGGACCTGAAAATGCATTACAGAGAATGAACACACTATACAAGAATTTCTAAAGCCTAAATTGTTCATCAGTCCACAATAAGGCAAAGTGTCCACAATGGAAATTCAGGAGTGTTACTCCTCTCCCTAGGAGTGGGTGTCCTGCAAAGCTCACACCAAGAGAACAGCGTGTAATCTTGAACGAGGTGATAAAGAACCCGAAGTAACAGCTAAGCACCTGCAAAAATCTCTACAACTTGTTAAAAATCCCATTATTAGGGGGAAAAATAAAATTCTGAATAGAAATGATGTTAATGGAAGGACATGAATGTTCCACCAAACTTCTGGGCTGTTCTGCAGGCGAGGTGAGTTACAAGCTGAATGTGGCACACTATGTTTGAAGCATAGTTGAGGGAACAATGAAAAAGCAAGAAATTTTAGAGGAAAGTGTGATGTGAGGAGAAGTTGGCAGATGCAAATATGACAAAAATGACCTGACGCAAACCACTGAACGGTCAAAAGAAAAAGACAAAGATTCAACATCATTGCCCTGATGTTAACCAATATGGGATGCTGTGGCATGACCTGAAATAAGAGAAATTTTGATGATATCTGACTGTTGTCCAAGTCTCGTCAGCAGCTGTAGGACTCATCTAATGGAGGTTGGTGCTACTAATGGAGCGTAAGCTGCATCTGTGAGCTTGCAAAATATATCCAGTCCCTTTAAAACTTCAAACTTCTGGGACTGATCTGGTCAGTTAAGCAGAGGGGGTTGTTAATCAGTTTCAGCTGCTTTGGTGTTATTAGGTAGTTCAGCTCCACCCAGATGGCATATCAATATGTTCCATTGCCAGAAGGTCTGCTGTGTCTCTCAGCACAGTCTCAAGAGCATGCAGGAGATTCCAGGAGAGGTAGTTACTCAAGGAGAGCTGAAAAGGGCCGAAGGTGCTTAACCCATCACCAGGAACGGTATTTGCTCCGTTATGGAAAGAGAAACTGGATCAGTACTGCCAGAGAACTACAAAATGACCTCCAGCAGGCCACTGATGTCAGAAACAGAGTTCATGAGGGTTGTCTGAAGGCCGACGTCCACCACTGTGGAACCCAACTGGCATTTACCATAGATTACCACAACTGGCAGGTCGACCTGTGAATAAACTAGAAATTAACAGTTTTTCAACAAAAATGAATCTGGCCGAATCAACTGACAGAAGAGTTTGCCACTTACTGAATGAAGAGATTTAGCACTTTAGTAATAGAAAAGAAATGCAAATATTGTCTGTAGTAGAGTAGGCTGAATATTTTAATGTTGGGTTCTGGTTTAAGAAATGCCAGTTTGCAGAAAAATAAATCAAACATTCCCTGCAGGAGGGGGATTCCTCTCCAACCAGCCAAAAATGGCTTTCTGCCTGTTAAACGAACTCGACTAATACATCCAGTGAAATCCAGCAGCTGTTAAGGTCCCTACAACTGGAGCTGGGAGCCATTATTCTAATACCCTGTGGACCTCAGGCTACTTTCCAGTAATGTGCAATTTGAGGTCACTGGACTGATGATGAAAAAGAGAGCGATGGTCAGTTTACAGGCTGTTAAGAGCTACTGGTGCCCACAAAGAGCTGAAAAAAAAGGTTTCTGCCAAATATTTCCCAAGAGCACAAGATAATCTTGTCTGAAACCACAGATCAGTCTGTCAGATAGCAGCTGAATTATTTTAATAAGTGCAATTACATTTCCTGTGCTCTGATACAGGGCAGCTTTGTATCCTTCCAACTCTCCGAGTACACTGGATAACACAACATGGCTGTGCAGGAATTCACTGCGGTCAGAGGTGCCACGGATGCAAATGGAAATGTCAGTCAGTGTAGATGGAGAACAGCAGTGATGGTGGGAAGTGGTAAACAGTCTTCTTCAGGCAGAGCAACCAAGGTCCTCTATCATCCTAGTTGCCTAGCTTCCACTTTCACGGTATTCATGCAGCTTTCAAGGACCCAACTTGTTTCAGAGAATTATCAATGCACAGAGGCAACAACAGTCACTTCAAAACCAACAAGTAGGGCTCTGTGAGAGGCCAGCTCAGTTTAATATTGGTGTTTATTCATGAATGTCAAACTTAGAGAAAAAAAAAAGATAATTTTCCTAAACTGGAAGCTAAGTGAGGACTGCACTGCAATTTCAGAATGTGGGATGTAGAACACATCACAAAACACTCAAAGCAGATGTAGTTAGAAAGCATTTTGGACTGCATTTGAGCCACAAAATGTAGGGAAATAAATAATGTTTTAGAAGATTTGCTTTAGTGAAGTACAGGTGTGCAGTGCTCTATGCAGTCCTGTGAAAGTGCTAGGCACACCATTACTGCTTCCACGGGAACTGATAGGGTAAGTAGCAGCCAAGAGCTGATAATCAAATACACTTGATTAACTGATCATCAGCAAGCGGGAGAACCTCTATAAAAGGAGAAGTTCTGGCAGTTTGCTGATCTGGAGCAGTAAGGTGTGCATTAACACAATCCAAAGTCTTCCCAGGAGTGGACGTCCCAGCAAATTCACCCAAAAATCAGACCATGCAATGCTCAAAAAACTGCAAAAAAGCCAAATATCTGCAGGTCTCAGTTAGCATGTAAAATGTTAAAGTTTATGACAATATGATTACAAAAAGACAGAACAAGTCTGGCTTGACAGGACAAAGCTTCTTCTCTCAGAAGAAAATGGTAACACAAGTTAGCTTTTCAAAGTTACATGTGAACCAATCACTTCTGCAACAACGTCCTTTGGACAGATGAGACCAAACAGGAGATCTTTGCTCATAATGAAGATCAAAGCAAAGCATATCAGCACAAACACCTCATATGAACTGTCAAACACGGTGGTGGAGGGGTGATGATTTGGGTTTCTTTTACAAACACAGGACCAGAGGCATGTACGACAAAGCAGAATGATATCTTATCCAGGTAACTTTGTGGTTACCGGGGAACAATCATTTCTTACTAGGGTGCATCCCCCATAGTAACTTATTCTGCAAACCTAGCCTGCTCAAGGAGTTGAAAATCAACAGGTATGAAATCACCGACTATTGACCAATCAATTCTCTGGAAATCAGCATCACTAATCAGCAGCAAGATCGATTTTTATTAGTGTCTAAAGTTTTTGTAATTTCCCAAATGAGCATCAGTAATAAATACAGATTCTTAGATGCTGTTTTCTTCCTTGACTTTTTCAACTTTTTTTTTTTTACCAATAGGCTGTAAACAGTCTTGCTATTCAATATGCATTAATAGATGAATCAAGGCACCTATTTGTTCCTTTGGACTTTATATCAATCACAGGTAGACTAAGCCTACATTTGAATTCTGTTTTTGTATTTATTCTTTACATGCCATTAGAACATTAAACATCATTGGGGCTTTCGATGAAAGAATAAAAACTAATGGTCCAACGAGATTATAATCCATCAGATTCTCCCACAGTTGGCAAACAGAATAAATTTTATTAATATAAAAGTTCTTTTCCACTCTTACTGACCAAAACATTTAAACATGCGCACACACACACACACACACACACACACACACACACACACACACACACACACACACACACACACACACACACACACACACACACACACACACACACACACACACACACACACAAGAAATAAATGTGATTGGTTAGATGATGCCAGCACCACCCACTTTGCTTGTATCTAGATCAGGACAACCAGGGTTAACATAGTCCATGATAACACTGGCTTCACACAAAGCTGGTTAAGGTAAGTGGATCCAGGTAACTGGAAAAATACCCTCTGCATGTCGGGTTTTCCTTCATAGTACCTGGACACGTTGCAGTCACCGAGTTAACCATGAACTCATCTGCATCCTAAAGTACTGTAAAGTGAAATGTGAAGCCATGTTTTCAAAGCTTGACTGAAAAACTGCTGAAAACAAAAAGAATCAAGGTGGTGCAATGGTCCAGTCAAAGCCCATTGAAATGCAGTGACAGGACATTAAGAGAGCTGTGCATAAATAAATGCCAACAAACCTCAATGAACTGAAGCAGACAAGGGGGACAAAACTCCAAAATTCCTGCACAATGATCTGAGAAGCTGATGACACCCCACGGAAAACAATTACTAAACATGCAAGCTCTAAGGAGCCTGAAAAGAAAGTGACTGGACTAATTTAAATTTCTTGAAGACATAATCTTTTATCCAAGAGACTTTTTCCAGTTCTAAAACCAAACGCTGGAGAGTCCCAGGTATTTAAACCTTATCGGGGTTTAAGAACCTGCTCCTTAGACCACCTGGATGACTGAGAACCTACAGGTTTACTAAACATGCAGTTTTTATATCCCATTGACCTCCGACAGTTATGGTTCACCCCTATTCATTTAGAAAGGGGTCCTCAAATAACTCCTAATAAGCATCACCAAAATGGCTTGCTTTAAAAGAACGGGTTCATTCTCAAGTCTCTCATAAAGTCGGGAGGAAGCTGCTGACCAAAACAGAACAATTAAACTGGGGTTAATATTAAGCCTCTGTTCATCAAGTGGACACAAACGCAACTCAACCTGAAGAGAAATGTGGCCGGTGTGTTAACAGTAAGTTCAAAACTTTAAGCTTTAAAGATAATAAACTATGTAACAGACACATTATGTATACCAAACTCATCTGTGGCATTAAATACAATCCAATTATCGGGTTGCTGAAGTGTCTCACCTCACTGCATCTTACATAAGACTCACTTATACAAGAAATCTTGCATAATGGACTTAAAATGTTTACACAATGGGGAAAATAGTGTGCTGACAGTCAGACTCTAGTATGTTAGTAATATCTCAGTCAAATACTTCAAAATCTCACAACTCTTCGCCCACTGAGATGTCTGAAGCTGCACTCGGGTAACATCAGCTTACTTAACTTGCTCCAACAGGCTATCAAGCAGCTTAGGGGCCTAAAATTAGGCCAAAGTCGAGCAGAGCTGAAGTGATGAGGACTACCTTTCAGTGGTGAAGATCTCATTAAATCAACAACAACAAAAGAGCTGGGAGAGAAGAGCGGCCAAGACCATTATAGTGTCACGGCCACAAGCTTCCTGTTCTAAAAGTCCTATCAGTATCTGATCAGCCGCTCTGGCCTCCAGCTACTGTTCGGATCTCGTCTCTTTGTTCTCGTCTTGTTCGCACCGATGTGAACTTTCTTTGCAAGAGGGCATCCAAGCATCTCAGAAACAATGCGGGCAGTCGTTGCAAAGAAACATTCACCTCCTTTATCTCAGGAGGTGTGATCATTGCGGTGTGCGTTTGAGAACGATAACACATTCAGAACGTTTCGAAGAATAAAGGTGACAAGGTTAAGATTCACTCTAAGCATGAAATGTGTGATTAAAGATCAGTAAAATTAACTTTAACAGGCAGAATAGCCATTAGTCCAATGTTACTATGCATCAGGTTCTTAGGTTTATCCATTGTAACATAAGAAGGAAACACTTGTGAAAAGCACATCAGAACAAGAGCACAGTAATTTTTTTAATGAGCTTTCCATGTTTTCTTTGGCAGCAGGACACTTCCAGAGGGATGATCCCTCTCGGACAGCGATTTGGAAGCCCGACAACTGAACCAACAGTTGAAAGGTGGAGCAAGAGGAGGAAGAGGAAGACAATCTGCCCCTCCTTCGACCAGCAGCACTTCCTCTTCCATTTTAATCCCCAACCAAAGCTGCGAGCTCGCTGGGCTTTTGTGCCCCAGGTGGCCTGTTGTGAACCCGGGAGTGCAACAACAAGCCACTCCCTGATTAAGACGCGTAGGAACAAGTAAAAATGGCCCTCACTCGAATTCAGCCAGCCAGGCAGGAGGAGTACACGCTGTACGGTGTGTGCCATTACAACCGAGTGCTGACGAACCAGCCCCGCAGATGTGTGCTGGGTCGTGGGCGGAGGGTTGTGTGTTCCTCCAACCTGGCCATTGTGTGGACAGTAAGTCTCAGTGATGATGATGATGATGATTCACTGGTCTTATTCAGAGGCTCTTCACACACAAACGAAAGCCTTAGGGGGGGGGTGAAAAAAAAGAAAAATCAGAATTGCCTCTAGGTAGGAATGTCTGACTGTTTAGTCCAGCAGCTGAAGTGTTGAGTGCGCTTTATGAATCACCAATCTCAGAGAATTTTATGATGCTGCTAGAAAAAAACAAAACAAAACAAAGCACAGCAGATCTGCAGTCACGCTGAACAGCTCAAGAGTTTCCCCAAAATGAGAGGATGATGATAGGATACAGACTAATCAAAGTTTACACAAGGGGACGATGCTCCGAAGAACAAGCCACATAACCATAGTGACCAGAGACCTGTCTTTTTGTTTTTTTACTGTGCAGCTTGACACCAGTTTCAGCTAAATTAAAGAAAACAAACACGTTTCCTTGGGGAGACTCCATCCCTCAGCATCTCATAACAACATAAACACCACCACAATGACTACTTCTCAGGAAAGAGGGGGGGGGGGGGGGGTAAAGCAGAGCAGCTAGAACCGCACTCTGTTAAATGTGTGATAGCACCTAGCAGTCTATCACAAGGCTGCTTGGATCGTGTGAGCACGACCTGCTCTGGCTGTCTCCTGTCGCTCATTCACTCGGGCTCTTCTGTCTGTGCTGCATGACTTATTCAAAGAAGAAAAAGGCATGAAGTCAGGCAGCACTAACAGCAGACCAAAATAAACTGTGGAATTCGCCTGCTCTGTGGTCCAAGGGCAAGGGACTAAGTTCAGCCAAAGATGAGGGGAGTGGGGGAGTGGAGGGTGGGGAGGGGAGGTTTCCCTAAAAACAAGTCCACACAAACCAGAGCACAACAGTTTACTGTACAAACATGAATCTGCCACAGTGACACAGATCCATAAAACCCCAGACGTGATCTTTCTCAGCTTAAATACGTCCCTCTGTTTGGAGAAGAGAGTCAAGAGGCCGACAGAACAAGGCACAACACCCACTAAAGTCCTCACAGATGGCCCCCTTAATTTGGGGGAGCTGATTTCATCATCATCATCATCATCATGTAATGTAAAAGAGGCCCCTGCTGTCTTTGTCACAGTTGTGCCGATAAATAAATGTCAGCCTTAACAAAGCTCTGGATACACGCGTCAGTCCTGGGGAAAAACATAAAAGCAGAAACATGCCGCAGTAGTTTCTGAATGAACCGTGACATAGCGAGGGGGGGCATCACGCGAGTCTGACTTCACACATGATTAAGATCCCCTTCTCCACACACACACACACACACACACACACACACACACACTGAACAATAAACTCATCAGGCTCCAGGTCTGTGTTTAAAACGCCTCTTTCAGCGGGCTGTAAGTTTCTGCCTGCGCCTGTCACCGTCAACCAGTTAATTCAGCACACATTCAACAGCTGTCAGTCAGCGCTCATTTCCGCCAAAACCGCTACACTGTGGCATTGTTGTCTTGACACCAATTTGCACAAGTGGACACAAAGTTGTTGGTTTTCTGTTGTTGTTTTTATCCGTCGCCCGCAAAGCCTGCGTGTATCGCGTTACTCACGTCCCAAGGACTTCCTTGAAGTCAAAGATTTTCTTGATGTCATCGACATGCTTTTTCCAAGATCCATCGCTGGACTCGCCGTTTTCTTTCGCCATTTCGCGCAGGGGTGGGGGGAGGAGAAGAAGAAGAGAGAGAGAGACAGAGAGAAAGAGGCTGCCGGAGGATCACCAGTCGTCTCACCCAACCCAGGAAAAAAAAAAGAAAAGAAAAGTAATGCACTTCTCTATTTCGCCAAGGGCTTCCTGGCTTTCTGTCAGCACAGTCTATCTTGCCTCCTGAGCCCTTGCATGCAGTCAGGCAAACCCAAAGGGGGTGTGGGGGGAGGTATGTCCTACTCCGAGAGGTTATTTCACTAATCTGTTTGACGTAGCGGATCCCAAGCCTGAGCTTCCCCAGTGCTCAGATCACTGTGACGGGGGAAACACAGGCTCTCCCCCTCCTCCTACCCCGGGCGGGATTCAGTCAGTGTTCATGCGGCGATGCTTTGAGCAGAGGACGGGCTACTTGCAGGAGAATGACACTTGGCAGTCGCATCCGAGCTGCTGTGCCATCGAGTCACACCGACCGCCCTGTGGTTGTTATAGCAATAGGAGGAGTGGGAGGTTGCTACTCCCGCCTATCTATCTGACAGCGCAGGCAGCGATTTAAGTGTTCGCATTGCAGCAAATCACCGGCCCGCTGGAAAGTCCTGGAGTCATCGGTGTCAGCGTCCGTCTGTAGATTGTCACAGTTAACACAAGTCTGTGTTTCTGCGTGTGGGTGTTGCACATGTGCGTTGGATTTAGAGGCAGGTGCGTAGCTAGGAGCAATAAGGGTTCATGAGCAGCAGGGGATCCTTGTTTCCACCCCCACCCCCATTTCGATTTTCTGCAGTTTTTATTTTATTTTATTTTATTTTTTGTCTTAACTTTTTTAAAAACCTAAACTCTTTTATAATGTCCATTGTCGGTGTCTCTACTGAAAGTAATTTACAACTTTTTTTGTATTCTTAATTGTCGAGGAAAGGTTGAAATAGTCGTCTGCGAGCAGAACTGCACCATGAAAAGATAAATATTTATGCTGTTTCCAAGTACAATAGCAGTCCAATCAGATCGTCTTTTACAAAGCAGGAAATGTCCTTTCTGTGTGGACTTTGCATGTTCTCCCTGTGTTTGTGTGAGTATTCCAGCTTCTTCCCAAAGTCCAAAGACATGCATTTAGTGGAGTTATGTTAATTAATGATTCTAAATTACCCATAGCTGTGGATGTGAGTGTGAAAGGCTGCCTGTCTCTCTGTGTTGGCCCCGTGACAAGCTGGTGACCTGTCCAAGGTGTACCCTGCCTCTTGTCTTATGGTCACTGGGATAGGCTCCAAACAGCCACAAGACCTTTTTAAACCATTTAACTTTTATCTGTAAATTCTATTACAGGTGTTGCCTATTTGCCCCCGACATAAGCTTTATAACCTGCAATGCAATGGGCTCAGGGTCTGGATTAGTTGGCTCAGAAGGATAAGAATTAAACTCCAGAGCAAGAGGTCAGGAGTTTGAGAAGTGTCTCCTTCTTTGGGCCAGTATGATTTGTGTTTACGAATCAACAATTTTACAAACAGAAAAGTAGTAGTTAATTAGGACTGAGCTAAGACCAAAATAACAAACACCTCGACAACAGAGCTAGCCTAACCAAAAGCTTAATCCCCCCCAATCTTCCAAAACAAAAGGCATCTCAGCTCTACTTACTCCTTCAACCATGCACACAATTATAATTGATGTTACAAAAAATACTGGATTTGTAAAGCAAACAAGTGAATGATCCTCTCGACAGAGCGTGGCTATCTTGACTCCTTATGTAAGGTGTGGTCACCAGCCTCGAGCCAATCGTGTTTGAGCTGCACCTCCACATTTCAGCATATTCTACCTCTTCATAGAGGAAAGAACACAGCAGTTGCACACAATGACACAAAAATAACACAGCAGTCATAACAGTTCTAATCAATAAGACCATAATATAGATGAATTCTTGAAATTCAAGAAAGTCCTATAACGATGCCCGGGCAACAGCGAGGTTACGTCTCTGGTATCGGCACAGCTTTAATGTCGGAACTATTGGCACAACTTTTGGAACTATTGAACCAAGACAGGAAGAAAAGAAGGTCAGCTGACGGTTAATCAATGTCTAAATGTTCACCAGGTGGCCTGACATTGGCCTGTTGTTGTACATTTCCTGTTGTCAAGACAACCGTTCTCATTTGGCTCAACATAAGCACCATCTAACGCCATCCCTCAATTCAGACAAAGAAATTTTTTCTTTTTAAATAACACTGACCTTTTATTTAAGTAAAGTAAAGCTTGGATCTTCAGTCATTAATTAATGATTTAGGAAAAATAAATAAATACAAAAATTTTCTGGCTTTTGAAGTAGAGCATGCTCCACATCAGCAATCATTGTGGCCTTTTTTTCATCTTCACTAAACACAGAAACAGAGTTTCAAAATGACAGTTTACAACAACAGTCATCTTTGGACTCTCTACATTGTAGGGTGGGGATCTTAAAGTGTAATAGAGAGAAACTGGAGAATCCTCTGTGAACAAGAAAACAAAAAAGGGAAATCGTCCAGCAGAACCAGGCTCAGACAGGGTCAGCTTTCTCCTATGACCAGCTGGGGGTGAGAGGAAAAAGAACAAAGAAAAGTGAAGCACAGAGAAAGAAGACAAAAACAAAACTGCAGGAGGAAAAAAGTTAAAAGCAAAAGCTGCATATAAAGACATCAGAAGTGAAAGAGAGGACAGTGGGGAAAACACCTCAGGGCATTGTGGGAAGTCCCCCAGCAGTCTGACCCTCTGCTAAGTGATGTTTCACGCTCGACTGATCCTGCCCTAACTATAAGCATGAAATCACAAACATAAAAAAACCTTCCTTTAATGATGTCACACCCTCTATCACATTGCATCATATCCTGTCTATCTGGTAGTGTGTGTTAGTGTGTGCCACCCTTCTGGCCTGTGTGACAAAACCATTTAATCTTTCACTTACTGTATGTGATCAAGATTTGTTGTAAAGAAACGTTTCATGATCATCTGAATGTGTATTAATTATGTTAGATTCTTGCATCCTTTCACCTTGAACACAATAAAAAAAAAAACACCAAATTATGTCATCCTGGTTTATTTAATCCTTTCAGTTAGCTTGTTAGTGCCGTCTTTTTGGTTTGATCTGTGTTTATTTGACTTTATTTTTATTTCTCATGTTGAAAAAAAAGCTTTAAATGAGAGAGGGTGTCTGTGTCCTGAACCCAAAATGGGAGATTGGTGGCCAGGACAGGGTACTGATAGCTGAAGGCTCCGCCTCCCATTCTAGTTTTGAAACCCAAAAATGCCTTTCGTTAGGACGTTGTACTATGAGGTCTTTAAGATCGATGGGGCATTGATGGAGTTTGTGTGTAAAGAGAAGGATTTTGATTCTGAATTTGACAGGAAGCTAATAAGAAGTTGAAGTGGGAGAAATATGACTTTATGGCTCCTATTAATGCTCTTGCTGTTGTATTTTGGATCAAATGAAGGTTTTTCAGGAAGGTATTTAGACAACCTGATGACATGGATTTACAATAATCCAGCCTAGAATTTATTCTGGAACAGCCAGACCTATTATACCGCCATTATGAAGTTTTTCAGATATGCTGGAGCTTAGTCATTGAGAACTTTGTATGGGAAGAAAAGCACTTTAAATTGTTCCCTGTTTTCAGTCGAACTTTTGAATACTGTAATTTTATTTGAAGGATTCCTCCTCTGATCGATTGTGTAACTTGTTTGGGAGGACATTGTCGTTTTATTTAACTGAATGAACAATCAAGCAGAATAAACACAACTAATTAAATCAAGGTCATGACTTCAAGCTAATTTTCCTCATTGCTTTACACAGAGGTGTTGTTCCTTCAGTCTGCAGAAAAATCATCCACCCACTTTGTTTTTGGATTTTTGAATCCAGCCTCCAAAAGTATCGATCATCTCATGTCTTGCTTTAACTGGAAAACAGCCATTTAAGAGTGCATCAGCCTTTATTGGAATCTCATGTAAAAAATACAAGAAAAATATGAATGCAGGACCCAACAACTCTGGGTCCACTCTAACAATATCCTGTCTTAAGCTGAAGTATGGTTACGCAACTGTAAAATGGTAAATGGCCTGTATTTGTATAGCGCTTTACTAGTCCCTAAGGACCCCAAAGCGCTTTACACATTCAGTCATCCACCCATTCACACACGCATTCACACACTGGTGATGGCAAGCTACATTGTAGCCACAGCCACCCTGGGGCGCACTGACAGAGGCGAGGCTGCCGGACACTGGCGCCACCGGGCTCTCTGACCACCGCACCACTGACAGAGGCGCCCCAGGGTGGCTGTGGGTAAAGGGATCTATTATACTCATTTACAACTGTGCATTTTTACTGTTGCTGAGCATTATCATGCTGAGCCTTGGTGATGCCCCTCAGTTGAACCTCTGTCTGAAAAAATCTGCTTCACTTCTTTTCCCTTTAAGCCAGCTGTCATCTAATTTGCTCTCCTTCACATAATGGTTTGAACCTGTGTGCCCGATATGACCACATAAGTAATATTCACTCTCAATGACATCATACAGAAATAAGAGTAGGAAAAAAAATGGACATTTCTGAAGCCTAAAGTTACTGGCTCACAGTAATTCCCTGTACATATGTTAATTTATTTGAAACTATGCCTGCAGATGAAGTTCATCAGACCAAAGATATGTTTGAGTTATCTGGCTTCACTCACCAGAACATCATCAGTCAGGCTACGTGGTCACAGGAAGGTGGTTATAAACTTGGTAAGTCAATCACAGGATTTCCCCCAATCTTATTACAAGCCATTCTCATTAGATGGGTAACACTGACCAACCACAAACAGCAGTATTTGAAGCAAGGAAGGACAGGGTGTTTACACTGTGAGGATTATTTGACATCACTGTCACAGCTCTATCAGTAAGAAACTGGAGAACCACATAGATTACAAGTGTTATCCTTTTAATGTTTAGTTAATGTGCATAAAGACAGTTCATCCTTCCATCCGTTTGCTTGCACTTATCCACTTCAGGGTCGCAGGGGAGCTGTGGTCCCTGCGAGGAAGCGGGATTACCTGGTGAGAACCCATGCAGACTCAGGACTTTGTTGCTGCGAGGTAAAAGCGTTAACCACTGCTCCACTCCAGCATGCCCCCTGCATAAGGACTGTTTTAGTTTTTATTCTTTCCAGCTGCAGTCTTGGTGGCGTTTGCAACCAGGAGGGAAAAAGATATCCAGAAATAGGGTTGTATTCAAGAATCTGTATTTCTCACAGATGCTGAGGGAAAATAAACCCTGTAAACCAGGGGTGGGCAACTCCAGGCCTCAAGGGCCAGTGCCCTGCAGGTTTTCGATGTTTCCTTGATCCAACACAGCTGATTCAAATGGCTAAATGACCTCCTCAACATGTCCTGAAGTTCTCCAGAGGCCTGGTAAAGAACTAATCATGTGATTCAGGTGTGTTGACCCAGGGTGATATCTAAAACCTGCAGGACACCGGCCCTCGAGGCCTGGAGCTACCCACTCCTGCTGTAGACCCTCCTGCTACCTGCTCACAGAGATCCGAGGTATCTTCCACAAATGTGTGGCTGTAGCTCAGGAGGTAGAGCAGGTCATTGACACGCCAAAGTATCCTTGGGCAAGATATTTACCCCTAGCTGCTCACCAGTGCATCCACCAGAGTGTGAATGTTACACAGAAAGCACTTAAGCATAGAACAAAGTGCTTGTATGAATGGGTGAATGAGGCAAGTTGTATAAAGCACTTTGAGTAGAGTAGAAAAGCACTAAAGAAGATTCAGTTCAGTCCATATGGTGACACCATTTCTCAGAGAACTGATTGGTCAGTAGGTGGTGATTTCATACCTGTTGATCTCTAATCTACGACTAATCTAACCTGCTGTAATCTGGAGCAGGTTATGTCTGCTGCACAGCTCAGTAACAAGTGAAGCTGCCTTTTTAAAAAGAAAAAAAGAAAATCCAGGGTTAAACTGGAAGTTAGTGGAATAAGCACGGATCCTGCTTCGTGCTACAAACTTCAGGAGCGACTACTCTTATAGAACGAAGCACGTTATTGGTCAAAAAGAAATAGACACACAAACATGAAAACAGATTTATTTTAAAATATACTCTTTAATGCCATTATTCTGATTTGAAGCTTCAGTTTGGTAAAATGGTTAAAAAAAATTAACTTTAGTTCATATTTGTAAGATAAGAAATGAAACTGGTCTGATAAACATTCAGCAGTTTCAATGGTAACTTCCTCCTGGTGATCACGACAGACTTTCAAATCTTCAAGTGTAATGCTAGTTTAGCACTCACATTCTTACATGTTTCAAGGTTAATGCACAAATACACTCCCACTACTTTATGATGTAAACAGTAACTCATGCAGCCTCTGTGCACGAGACGAATAAGCAGTTCCGATTCCTGAAACATGGAATCTGTAGATTTCCCCCTGACAGGCGTCCATCACAGTCACCTTGTGTCTGTAAGGCTTCGATTAAAGTGCCTCCATCCCTAAATACAGGCATGCTGAATGACAGAAAGGAGGGAACAGAAGTAGACTTTTCATTAAAAACAAACACTTAAGAACTACAAGAGAACAAATAAAATCATTAACACTATTCTCTTTCACACATTTCTCTGATTTGATCTTCATTACTGAACAATTTGTTTAAAAACAGCCCATCCACGCCACGTAAGGGTCCCGCGTATCTGTAGTGCAGCAGATGCAGCATGTAGTGTTGTACCGATGCCTGCAAACTTGATATCTTTTGGTTTGCAGCCTTGTTTAAGTCTTAGGAGAAAGTAGCAGTGAGGATGGCCTCTTGCTGCTGGTGATGAAGGGTCCCGATGCCGACAGCAGGGGCGGGCAGAGCGGGCCGGCTCACTAACCGGAGCTGACAAGGACAGAGGAGGGAGTCAATTCGAGTAATATAATTCACTGAGGTTCACAGTGTAGACAGAATTATTTCAAACTGTGCTCACCTTGCAGGCCAGCTGCTTCTCAAACCTGGGAGCTACAAAAGACCAGGGCCCCATGTTCTGAGGCTCCTCCTGGCTCCAAATGAACTCTGCAAGAGGATTTTTAAAATGTGATTATAATCTACAGCGATACATGACACTGTTCAATGTTTTTAAAAGGCGAGTTCCCACTAAAGATTTATGTAGGTTAGCACTTTGGTTGAAGTTCCTCTCTTGCAGTTCAGTGAAATTTCAGCTCAGTGTGAAACCAGTTTGCTATAGAGTATTTGGTGAGAACAATAGTACAGCAAACTGAAGTGAAACCTGAGCTTTGTTTCTCATCCACACACACACAAAAATGACCATTCAGACCAAGTGCCAATCTAAATTAGGTCTCTCAGTTTTAATAAAAAAAACCCAAATAATTCACTGGGTCTTGCTTCCAACTTTACAAACGCACAAACATACGTGCAAAAAAATAAATAAATAAACATCTAGTCATTTGCTAAAGAAAATGTGCCATCTTTCAGTTCTAACAGGATTGAATTGGATTGGTAGTAATAATTTGATTTCTTTTCTTTTTCAGTCTTTTTTGTTGTAGATCTGTTGCTCTGCTTAGGATCGTTGTCTTGTTGCTCGACCCAATTTCAGTCAAACTTTAGCCGTCACACAGACGGCCTCACATTTGACTCTAGAATACTTTGGTATACAGAGAAGTTCACGGTTGACTCGATGACCTTAAACTACCCAGCTGCTGTGGCTGCAAAACAAAGCCAAATCATCACTCCTCCACCACCGTGCTCGACACTTGGTATGAGATGTGTGTGCTCATATCTAATTGCGGTGCTGTGCATTAAGGTCACACATTTCCTTATCTGTCTCATCTGTCTAAAGGACACTGTTGCTAAAGTCTGGTGGTTTGCTCAGACGCAGCTTTGCAAACGTGCCATGTTTTTTTTTGTTTCTGGTTTTTCGAGAGAAGACACTTTCTCCTGGTCACACACCAAATAAGCCATATTTCTTAAATCTTTTTTTTTCTACTGTCATGAACTTTAACATTTAACATACGGAGGCCTGCAGAATCAGACATGTAGCTCTTGGTTTTTTGCAGTTTCTTTGAGCATTGCACAGTCTGACCTCGGGGTGAATTTGTTGGGATGTCCACCCCTAGAAAGACCGGTTACCGTCTTGAATGTCATTCACTTGTAAATAATAATAGTGAAAAACATTAGATGTAGAATGATAGGCTTCAAATAGTTTGGAAATGGTCTTCTAACCCTTCCTGGATTGATGGGCAGCAGCGTTGTCGTTCTTCCTTGCCGTTGTTTTAACACACACCTGAACCAGCAAACTCACAGAACTCCTGCTTTTATGGACACGATGCATTTGATTGTCAGCTATCAGCTCCTGGCTACTACTTATACTCACAATTCTTGTAGAAGCAGGAAGGGTATAGTTAGTTTAAGGGCACGGCACATAGACATAACGTGCCATGTGTCATAATTTGAGCAGTTTGGTCAAAAAGCTCCTCGTCATATCCCTCAGTTACCGTCTGAATACCATTATCTGAATCACCAATTTTTCTTTTTTTAAAAAAACAGAACAAATATTTCTGACTGTCCTTCGCTGTATTACTGTTAAATAATAATCAGGATCTTTGTAAGACCAGAAGCTATGATTTATACCCCCAAAAATGTGGAGATATTTTCAGCCCCGTGTTTGAAGTCTTCTTATCCTCACAAGCTGCATTTAGCACAACAGCCTTTAAAACAAAAGCTGTCTGTGCCTAAAAAGTAAAAAGAGGAACCTAAAAAAAGTATGCAAATCACTCACCGCTTTGAAGGTTCAAAGGCTGTGGGCACAGGGTAATAACAGAGGCCAGCTCAGAAAAGGAATTCAAGATTTTGATCTACTCTGAGTCCTCAGCTAAACTTTGCCAGTTGAACACACACATAGTATTTGTACTGCTGTTTACGTAAATGCATTTTTGTGAAACTAAACGTGTAAGGATGGTGTGAATAAGCAAAAAAAGACAATGTTGGCAAGGAAATTTGCTCGTGTATGGAAAGCATGTCCATCACGCCTTGAATGATGCTCACGGGGACAGTAAAGGATGAAGTGAGAGAAACCTGTGAGACAACAGCTGTGCAGTAGGTAAGAGTTTGTCAGATACTTGATGATCTGGCATTTCAACTAAACGGTCGAATGTCGTTTCTGCTTTCAGCTGGATCACATTTAAATTACTCTGACTCAGACTTCGGCAGTGTGCTTTTGTAACCTTTTCTGTCCGGCAAAAAGTCATCCTTCTAAAGTTTTTGACAAATTGCTAAATTGTATCTGTTTTCTTGATTATATGACAGGTGGTCCGTTAAATGTAATAATTTTAAAAAAAAAAAAAAAACACCCCAAAAAACCCAGTAGTTTGTTAAATACATTTTATAGACCAATTCTTAAAGGTTAACCCCAACACTAACGTTTATAACTTATACAGAAGACACTTCGTATGAGGTATGACCTCTCCTGGATGTGATGCAAGCCGTCACCTGTCTGGATCGGAATTACTCTCCATTCCTGAATGAGTGCAGCTGACAGCTGGCTATGCAATGGTCACTGGTTGTAGCTGCCTCTGATGAACGCATCCACCCAGGCATGTTCAGCAAGAAACACGTCAGGACTAAAGGAAAAGGCCAAGGAAGTGTCTGAGTACTCTCCTGATCCAGAAAGGAACTGCACTATCCTGGCGGTGTGGGAACCGGCACCATCCCGCTCAAGCAGCCACCACAGGCCTGGCAAGATTACTCATCTCTGTTCCATGAGATTTCCACCAAGCTAAATCAGATGAGAGACTTTCTCTGATGGACATGCACACCACCCGCACCACCCTAACACTAAAACTAAAAAAACAAAACATTTTTAAACAACACAAACTAAAATGAAACAAACAAATCTACTCTGAAAAATGAAACAAAACTCATGAACTGATCTGATTAAACTTCAACTACAACTCAAAGCAAACTGCTAGTGCACCTCCATCTATAAAGCCGGTGTGTTTGCTGAGAGTAAAGATGAAGTAGGCATGTAGGTGGGAAAACAGAGATTAGTGAGCGGTCACGCTACCGTTGGCTTTGGGGTATTTTTTGAGCTCCTGCTGCAGGGCATCCAGAGGGAACGGACACAGCTCCTCCACGCGGATGAGCGCTGTGTTCTGGTTGGCTGCTGATGTCTCCCTCTGTTTCAGCAGAGCATAGTAGTGCTTCCCAGAGCACAGCACCACCTTCTGGACACTGTGTGGAAAGAAAAAACACTGGATTGGACTCAGGGTTTGGGCTACTTACATATGTGTTTTTATGGTTCTTTCAAAAATCTGAACTCTTGCAGTTTCATTTAAACACACAGAAACAATCACACACCCACACTGCAGATTTAATATAACGTCTTCTCTACCTTTCTGCAGTCACAGACGTATCGCCCAGCACTGGCCTAAAAGACGTTCCTGGTGCCATCTCAGTCAGACTGGACACGGCCCCCTGGGAAAACAGAATATGTCCTTCAAGCATCGAGATGGAAGCATCTCTGAGGAGCTGGATGTGTCAAATCTGTCCTAGAGACCGATTGGTGACTTCCTGGCAACCACTGGTCGCTAGGGAAAAAAATTATATTCCTGAACTGGTTGGCAAGTGGTTACTGGAGGCTGCTGGCTGTTGCTAGGTAAAATTGATTGCAAAGAGGGTGCTGCACAAAAACCCTCCTTGCGATTGCTTTGGTTGCTAGCAGACTGGTAGTTTCATGGAAGACTGCGAAGACTTAGCAAGTACTCGCCGAGCAGTAGTGAAACTCTGCTGCAGCCAACACCATTCAAAAGGTCCAGCTTTTACTTTGAAAAGTGCACGCAGAGTTTTTGTTTTGGGTTTTTTTTGGTGCAGCACCATATACCTGTTTGTGACCAACTTCATTTTGTATCTTGGTGTGATTGGAGCTTTAATAGTCGATTTCATGGCAACGGCCAGCAACCGTCAAATACCACCCACAAAACAGTCACAGAAATTTTCGCATTTTTCCCTAGCGACCTCTGTTTTCGAGGCATTTAAGCGCGACTGAGCGCAGCCTAAAGTACTCACGGAAAATCTCAGCAGAGTCTTGGGTCCCACAACAATGAGAGGTTTGCGGAAGTTTCGAACCATCTGCCTCCGGAGCAGATGGAAGTACTGAGCGGAGGTGGTGGGGTTGACCACTGACATGTTCACAGTATCGCCGTCCACACCCTCCTCCTTACTGTCGCACATCTGCGAGACAAAAAGAGGAAAAGTTAGCATTCGTTTATATTTCAGGTAATGTGTAACTAAACATTAGCTTGAGTAGCTTCCACTCTTGTAAAGCTGTAACATGAATATGAATGATTTTTTTATACCTCACCTGCCAAAGATGACACAAAGTAAGTGTTAAGTATGCAAAATTTCAATTTGGTGTTCAATAAATTGTGTCTATTATCGAGGAAATGATTTTAGAAGCAGCCTCAACCCGATGTAATTTGTCTGCTGATTGCTTGCAGCCCATTAAGAAACATTATCTGTGATGATTTGCCATTGATCAAATCTGTACATAATGTGCTCCTGACTACACAGCCTTCCTCTGCACCGAAGAAACCATCTGTAACTTCACACAACAAGCTTTTCATTTAGATCCTACGGGCTATATTAATGTTTAAAATCTCACTTATAGAACCTTTAATTCTCATTATGTGGTTACCATTGTGTCTATTTAAATGATGGTATTATTCATGGATAAAGCTCTCTGCGTGACACTGCATTTGTTATTACAGTTCAACTCTACAAAGGCATGAGTGAAAGGATAATCTCTTTCCTGGCAGAGGTAAAAGATTAAACCTCCATGGAAACTATTCAGGTGTTTTTTTAATGTGTTGTCAAGCAACTGATGAATCTGCAGGATCTGAAATGATAGTCATGTCGTGACTGTTTCAGAACCAAAAGAGAGAAGTGGGATGTCTTTCTCCCATGTCTTTGACTTTAGCAGAGTTTAAGATTTTTTTTATTACTGCAAAAGAAGTTGTGTAATGGTTAGAGAATACTATGTGGTGAAATCTTTGCCCTATATCCGACTAACTTTGCTTCTCTCTGCAGCTGTTCGTTTGATTCATTTCAAACTTGGTGGGGTAAGTACAGTGCTGAATTTGAGGTCCTTGGCCTGAGCAGCTGATCTTAATCCTCAAACAGTACTTAATACTTAAAAAAACAAATAGTTATTACACAAAGATACCTGAACAACTACACACTACACTGAAGCACTTCTACCATTTTGGTGAATGAGTCACAAAACAAACAAACTGCAACCCACAATCTGCTCATTCCACACACACACACACACACACACACACACACACACACACACACACACACACACACACACACACACACACACACACACACACACACACACACACACACACACACACACACACACACACACACACACACACACACACACACGATATCATTATTGCCCTCGTTTCAAATCATCTTGCTTGCCTGTATACGACACATTTAAGGGATGTTTAAACTGTAGCTTTAACAAAATGGTTTCATAATCTCTGTGAACAGGCTCTGCACTACTATGATACACTGACAGAGCACTTGTTTATCACAGTATAACACAAAGTCTGTTAAGCTTCAGGGATATCGCTGTGCTGTTATGAATCATAAACCATTCTGAATCCATTTCAGCTGCTTTGGTGCAAACTGAAGTGATAACACTGTCCTCTCTTCATCCCTCCGGACTGATGGCTACAGGTAAAATGGATTCACGATAGTTTATGCTGACTTTGTTTTTACTGTTAGGATCGAGTGTTTCTTTAATTTTGTTGGTGCAGTGCATAAGGAATTGGTTGCACATCGGTGTTATTCCTGATAGGAATTGTCAGGAAAAATGTGTTCTGTGTGTAGACAAATGAAAGAGTGGTTGGAATAATGTAATGAAGAGCACAGACATTCAGCCTGAATAAAAGGCTTCACCTGGGCCCTCATATGGCTAGTCCATCAAATTTGAGCTTAAGTAGCTTTAAGACTGTCGTGTCTTTCTGTAATATTAAGTAGCAGGTTAAATAAACAATAGTGAAATTAAGTGATTGACACTGATATGACACGATTCCAGATTAGAAATACCGACACAGTCCTGACTCACTGACCTGGAGGAAGCGCTCCATACGGCAGGAGGAGTGTTCAGGTCCAGCGCCATCGTATCCATGAGGCAGCAGGATCACCATCCCACACTGCAGCAGCCACTTGGCTTCACCTGGAAACACGACAGTTTCACCTCTGATGAAATAATCTCTTTTTTTTTTTTTTGACCAAGTTTATTAGAAAATGCGGCAGAGGGGTGAGAAGCTCACCTCCCGAGATGAAGGTGTCAAAGACAATCTGCGCTCCGTTAAAGAAATCTCCAAACTGAGCCTCCCAGATGGGCAGGAGCTTCGGCTGCGCGATGCTCATGCCATATTCAAATCCAAGCACGGCCTCTTCAGACAGCGGGCTGTTACACACCTAAACACAAGACACCACAATTTGTTTTGTTTTGTTTTTCATGTTGACACTGATGGTTTTATCTGCTTTGCGAGGGCATTACCTCCAGGAAACCTGTCTGCTCGGGGCTGATGTGATTCAGAGGGATGTACATGTCGTTAGTGTCCTGGCACACAACCATGGCATGCCGCTGACTGAATGTACCTCTTCCAACGTCCTGTCCACTGATACGGATATTAAAACCTGCAGTGAGAATAGCTCGAGTTTAAAGGAAACCCCAGGAATTCCCAAACTGGAAATGAGTCATTTTTACTCACTGCTAAAAACACCAGACAAAACGTGACAGACCTTGGCAGAGGAGAGAGCCGAAAGCGAGGGCCTCTGCTGTCGACCAGTCTAGTTTGGTTCCCTCTTCCAGTTTCTGCAGCCGGGCCTGAGTTTACAAAAGCAAAATAATTTAACTGCTGTGATGTTTGGACAAGGCAACGCGGCAGAAGGGTTAGAAGCAAAAGATCCCGGTACCTGTACGTGGGTTTTTCCGAGGTGGCTGTGCAGCTGGATTTGCTCAGGGATATCCACAGATTTCACTCCCACAAACTGCAGCAGAGGAATGGGGACACCAGTGTCCCAGGTGGTGACTCTAGCCTGGGGTTCAACAAGATCCCCCCAGCGGCCCTGCAGGTTGGTGGGTGGAGGGCTGTGCAGGGTCATGTTGGACAGCTTGTCGTTGAGCATGCTGTAGTATTTGGTTTTGATCTCGTCACGCTCAACTTCTGTCATCAGACCCTCTGAAATCAGCTGGTCTGAGTAGGCGTCTGGGATGCTCTTTCGAGACCTGCAAGGAGCAAACAGGAGATGATCTGATTATTACCCTGTATTCTTTTAAATCAGACACCCAAGATGGGACTGGGTGCAGACTCGAGCTTTAATTCAAGGGGTTCGACAAAAGCATTGCATTAACTGTTTGGGTATTACAGCCACCTTCAGATGCTCAAAACGAACTGGGCAGTTGACTAATATGTTTATTTGTCCAGGTTAGGCCTGTTTATTAGTTCATAACAAAGTAAATAAATAAAAATCTGAAAGTGATTCAAAGTATACAAATTGCATTTGTAATTTTTTCACTTGACTTATTATGATGTTAAAGGAGGTTCAAGGAGATGCTGACGTAGGTGAATTATTATTATCATTACGGGCTGAAAAATTCAAATAAACCAATGAGAGAGATCGCAAAAACCTTTGGAGTGATCAAATCAAAATCCTGGTTTGTTCTTAACAAGAATGGCTATGCTGGCCAGCTCAGAAACACTAAAAGCTCTGAAGACAACTAAAGTGGATGGTGACATAATTCTTTCCTTGGTTAAGAAGCAGCCCTCTGCAGCACAGAGCCGAGTCAAGAACACTCACACGGAGGTAGGCGTATAATTGTCAAGGTCTAGCCTTGATGAATGTAATTACAGAGGGTTTACAACAAGGTGAAAAAAACACTTGTTACAAACACAACAAGGCCTGATTAGACTTTGCCAGAAAACATCTAAAAGAAGATCGGACTGATGGGAAAAAAAACTTTTTTTGGACCTTTAAGTGATGGGAAGAGGAAATTATGAAGGAGGAGGGACAGATACAGAGATGATGTAATGGTATGGGCATGTATGATCGCCAGCGAACAGGACTGTTTCTGTGTATTAAGTAGCAGGATGAATTATGTATTGCACACAGCTGTACTGTCTGCTTTAACCACATGCTGTAAAACTGATGAGACAGAACGCCACAGTGCAAATAGATAATAACACAAAGAATACTGCAAAAGAAAGCAAGAGCTTCTCAAGACAAAGAAATGAGATATTCTTAAAAAGCCAAGTCGGTCACCTGATCTCAGCACAAACAGCATGTTTTCCAGTTACTGAAGACAAATGTGAAGGCAGAGACCCAAAAACAACAGCAACTGAAAGCAGCTGCAGTGAAGGCCTGGCAGAGCATCTCAGTGAGGGAAACACATCACCTCATGCCCAAGGATTTTAATCCCAGTAGTTCAATATGATGTTTATTTGTCCAATTAACTGTGAGCTTCTCAAAATTGGGACTTGTCTATTATAATGCAATTCCTAAACTGTTAAACCCCTTGAATTAAATCACATATCGACTGATTTAAAATCTATTGAGGTGGTGTACAGAGGCAAAATAAAAACAAAATGCAGAAAAAAAACTGACTCAAGAACTGCATCTTTAAAAAAAAAAAAAACAAAAAAAAAAAAAACTAGGACCTTTTTTTCACTCCCCATGTGATTAAACAACACTCTTGCATTCACTTTAATCTCTCTCTGGCAGTTAGTGATTTCTCCTCTTTGTTGTTCTTCATCCATCTTCTCTTCCCCCTCATCCTCCTAACCAGTCACAGTGCATTGCTTCCCACTCCCTGGTCATGCTGGAGGTCGCTTCCTATTAAGAGAGTTCTTTCTCGCCACGGTCGCCAATTCCTTGCTTTTAGAGGCTCGGCTAATTGTTGCAGTTCTCTCTTGAATGTTGCAGGGTCTTTAACATCCAAAGCAACATACTAAAACGACTGTTGTTGTGAAGCAACTGCATATTCTCTACTGTCCTGAAAGTTTTGATATTTTCAAAGCACTGTAGTGGTTTAATAGTTGAAACACTACAATTCAAGTTATGCCTGCCTTTCACACAGAAATAAAAATTCCACAATTACCCAAATACACCATTAAACATCAGCCATTCCTACACAAGTAGACCCATCATGTAAATGCATCAGTGCACCTACAAGAATACTTCAAATCAAACTGCTAAGTAAAAGCGATAGCTTTAACTAACCGGATGATCTTGTACATTGCCGGATTGGTGAAAAAAGGCTCGTCCAGCTCATTGTGGCCCCACTGACGGTAACAGATCAGGTCCAGGATGACATCTTTCCTGAAGTGCCGCTGGTAGTCGACAGCCAGCCGAGCGGCTCGTAGCACCTCCTCGGCATCGTCTCCGTTTACATGGATCACAGCACAGTTCACCATCTTACCTGTGGAAGAAATGTCGCCCATTACAACATGATGAAGGTACCACTTTACAAAGTAAAACTGCACTAACACTGGCTAATTTAAAAGACCTCTCAGATATCCTATCTCACCGAGTGTATCATATTAGACGCATACATGAAAATAATCCATATTCAAAACCCTCATGAAACTGTTTGACCTCAGGCTGCATGCTACACTCATTTTTAGCCCCATTACTTTGGATGTTTGCATAGAAACAAATGAAGCATCGTGTAATGTGAAGTGTTTTTTTTAAACATTACTTTTTGGGCATTTTTGCCTTTATTGGATAGCGGAGCAGTGAAGATAGGCAGGTAGTTGCAAAGAGAGCAGAGGGCAGCAAAAGGCCACAGGTCACTCTCAAATACGGGCTGCTGCACTCTGTGGCCATATGGCATGTGGTCACCCACTCACCCACTGAGCTAAAGCAGCACCCCACTGATTCTTTTTCCTACTCACCATTCATCTTATATGAAAACGTCAGGAGAAAAAAGGCTTTACTGGAAAGATTGCCTGACTAAAGGCTGCTATTTGATTAAGTTGAAACACAGTAGACACAATGTCAGGTCACAGGACATTTTGACATTCGCTGTACCTCTAATTGACACTGATCTTGGAAACACTGGGTTTAAATACTTTAGAATGAGCTCCAAAAACTTTGAAGCTGTGACATTTTAAAAGTTTATATTTAGTCTGCAACTCTCCTCACACGCTTTTCATTTCATGTCTGCCTATTCTCAAAGTCTTTTTTTATACACAAAGTGCTTTCAAATAAATGACTTACTAATAACATATTCTCTCTGTACACGGGAATACTGATGAGAAGCTTTCACTGACCAACATCACTGCAGTACAAAGACGATCGTCCTCTTTCCGACGGGGTGGTGTAGCCCACTTGGTTATTCACGATGAGGTGGATGCTCCCACCAACTCTGTAGTGAGGAAGATTTGAAAGGGTCAGAGTTTCAGGAACGATGCCTTGACCAGTGAACGAGCCGTCGCCGTGAATCTGTGGAGAAGGAAGAAAGAAGAAGTTATCTCATCGTACAAACAAACATCATCTAACAAATCCTGCTTTTTTTTTTTTTTTTTTTTTTTAATACTGACCTGATTAGCTATGATTCTTTCAAGTGTGGTGTGTGTAGTCAACATGCAGAAAGTACAATTATAAAGATTTAAAATATGTCATATTTGACCTCTGACCTCTCCTTCAAGGTCAACAGAATGATCTGAAGGTCAAATTGATAGCAATGCTATACAGAGCTATTTAAAACTATTATTCTTACCACCAGTGTTTGTGTTGACAACATATAGGCATTTATGGAAAGGGAATATGGGGATTCTAAATATTGCATTATAGTTATAGCAACCAAATATCATGTCACATTTGACCTCTGACCTCACTTTTACATTTCACATCTGTCTTTCTTTCAAGTTGACCCCAAAAAGCACTTTACCTTTAAAGAAAATGTTTTGAAGAGGAAGAGAATGAGCTTCCTGGTTGGTTAGTTAGTATAATATTATATAATAAGTAAGTCACCATATTAACATGAGGAAGAGCAAATAAATGTAAAATTGTCAAATTAAAAGTAATAATTGTTGTTCATTAATTCATTAAAGCATACAGTGATTTCTTAAGCAGAGAGGGAGAGGGAATCTTTTTCAGCACACAGAAGTAAAACACTTTTTTATTTGTTCCAATAGAGCTATTTGTGTTCGTTTATGAAATTCCACACTAACAGACTCATCACTTTTTCTAGCAAGTTTTAAAATATGTCCTCACACGTGCGTGCAGCTGTGTTACCTGCAGACAGATGACTTGGTCCCCAGGTTGGGCGTCGTCTTCGGGCGAGTAGTCCCCTTCTTTCCGGAGCTGCTGCCTGGCTCTGGTTTTGCCCTGAGCCACGGGGTTGATGGCCTCAAGGTGAGATGGGTTGGGCAGCATGGTGACATGAAGGGGGTGTTTGGCTTGGAAATCTAACTCCACCGAAGAGGTGAGGTGGGAGAGGACGTCACCGATGGCCGGCGAGGTGTCGGGGAACTCGCTGAGGCCGCGCATCTTACGGAACATAAGCTGGAGAGAAAAATGAGGGAAGCACAGCGTTATCCGAGACCGTCTCGCTTTTGTTTGTCGTGCGGCAAAGGCGAACAAAAGCTGTTCAGTGATGTTAAAGAAAATAAAAGATAATCTTGAAGGTCGTGACTAAAATGCAGTATACGGGTCAGATTAAATATCCAAACCTCAGGTGGGAACTTGAGCAGGCCTGTCAGGAGGTTGAGTCGGCCTCGGTGAGGCATGCCGATCACAATGTCAGTGACTCCACTGTGGACAGACTGGTGGAAGAGCTCAAAGAAAAACCCCATCATGCTCTCTGCTCCCTCTCCTCCATAACGCTTCACAGTAGCAAACTTGGTGGCCAGAAAGTGGTCGAATTCCTGCAGGTCGAAAGAGGAATATTGTGAAGTGGATGTCATTGAGATCACGTGCTACAATTCTTTTTTTATTACTCTTCTGAAACCTGCCTGAGACTCTAGCATGATCTTGGCCAGCTGCCTTCTCTCCTCTGGAGAGAAATTCTCTCTCTTAAGCTCCTCGAAGCGGTCAGCGAACCACTCCCTCTCATCCAGACTGCTCAGCTGGCCGGGCTCCACTGACAGGTGGCCACAGTAGGCTTCTTCCAGGTAGGCCTGAACCTCTTCCACAGAAGCCTGCACTTTCCCAAAGTGCCGCAAACCTGCAGAATCACATGTAACGAGTAAAGCAAGCAACACCTACCCGTGAATTATAAGGGTGGGGGTGGCTCACAGAACAAAAACAGCCCTAATATGTACTTTTTAGTGTTCTGTATTCACAGATGAATAAACACTGTATATTTCACAAATGATATGAAGCTAGAAAACATGCTAGAAAGCAATGAGAACAAACTACATTTTAATAATAAAACTTGCATACTTTAAAATTTTACAGGGTTTTTTCCAGGACTTTAACCTGCAATCATTTTACTCTGACTTTACACTTTTAAACCAAGAATCGAAATTCTCAAATGTTGCATAAAATGTAAATAAAACAGAATGCGACTGTTTACAAATTGAATCCTAAGACTTAACGAGGTAACGACGAGCTGCTGTTACCGTGAAATACTGCGACTGGTCTGATCCATTGACACGCATCACTAGCACATAAGAACATGGGTGAAATAATGATTGAGTGCAGTGGGTCACACGGTCACGTTCCAGCCCTGTAAGCCTGTGATCAGATGGGGTCTATCCAGTCCAGCGCTTGTTGTTGTAACCAGTTCAGATCTAGACCTTTCAGCGTGTGGCTCTAATAATATGGTTATCCTGAAGAGGACGGTCCTTCAAGTAAGCAACACAAGACACATTAGGACGCTGAATGTGTAAGTAAAAGTGGAACTATGTCTGCTGTAACGGTTTCCTTTAGGGATTTGATTTTTTAACGGTTATATACACTAGGGCTGCACGATTAATCGTTAGAAAATCGCGATCTCGATTCATACTTATGTGCGATCTCATTTCCAAATGACAACGATTTAAAAAAAAAGAAAAAGAAAAAAAGACGAGGACGATTGTACCGCATTTTGATCCGGGACGTAATCTGCATGAAAACAAGCGCTCACTCTTCCTGCTCAACAAATGACAAGGGCGGAGCCTTATACCACCTGGTACAGAAGCTGTGCCGTGTGATGCTAAAATTGGCAGGGAAAAAACAACGGAGAACACGTCAGGGATGACGAGAAAGTGACTGGAGAAAATCCGTCCCGGTCAACCACCCAAACATCAATAACGGGAACCTTATACAGCGCTTCCCTATACACGTCGAACTTCCGCAGGCACAAAGAAATTACGGAGGCTATCACTTATCACCTGACCAAAGATATGGCTCCCATCAACACTGTGCAAAACGAGGGATTTAGGAAAATGATCAACACCCTAGACAAACGCTACACAGTGCCGTCCCGCAACTATTTTTCTATTGTTGCACTACCTGCTGTATACACGCAGTGTCGAGCAACGGTGGAGACGGAACTACAAGCAGTACAACATTTTGCGGCAACCACAAAACGTGAGACATTTGTTGTTTTTATGTTTATTTATTGTTTTTATGTTCAGTCTCAACTGTTACGAAGTTGATGTGCAGTTAATAAGTGCAATAAATATTTATATTGGAAAAGAAAATCGTGAGAGAATCGTGATCTCAATTCTAAGCCAAAAAATCGTGATTCTCATTTTATGCAAAATCGTGCAGCCCTAATATATACTCACACGCCGCTTTAACAGGTACAGCTGCTTGTTAATGAAAATATTTAACAGGCCAGTGACATCACAGCAAGACGACCAGCTGAAGTTCAGAAATTGCTGAGCTAAGGGAACAGTCAGAAAAGGATGAGGACTGAAGAGCATCTCTGAACGCATGACATCTGCAAATTTGAAGCACGTGGGCTACACCAGCAGAAGACCTCACCGGGCACCACTCCTGGCACATAAGAACAGGAAACCGAGGCTTCAGTTCACATAGCTCAGGTGTAAACAGCCTGGAATAAAGAGCCATCCTGCCTTGCCCAAGTATTAGTGCTGACCATGTCCTTTTATGACTGCCGTGTAGACGTCTTCTGATGGCTCGTTGTGACTGGACAGCACACCATGTCACAAAGTTTAAAAAAAAAAAAAAAAAAAAAAGCACAACGTTTTGTGTGAAATGGATCAAATTTTGCTGCTTTACATAAGCCTGTAGAGAACTTTTCATTTTTTAACCTCATAATTAGGCGTAATAATGGTGCAGTAACAGATGCAACCACTCAAATTTTGCATAACAAAACATAAAAACAACTTTATGTGCGTCTACCTTAAAGAGTTCATGCTTTAGCATTAAGTCATGGATAAAATGGTGTGTGTCGTTTTGTTTTCTCCCCTACAGCCATTTTTGGAAGAGAACTCCTCACTTTCAGAGACAACTGATGATCAACCAGGTGTTGCGCAAGAATGGCACATGCTAACAAGTAAGTACAAGTTGTGTCGAACACAGAGTCCTCAGTAAAACATTAAAACTGGAGTGCAGCAAATACTGGGATGGGCAGGATTTCATAATGAAAGGCAAACGCCATATAAGTTTAACACTTTTTAAAGAGCAAAAAGTAGAGAGTTGGACGTGATTAACACTTAAAAACTCAGAGTGAAATGACATTGTGGGTGTTATTTTTTCCCCTCATAGTTTAAATAAAAACATTAACACTTCTCAGTGTAAAATATCAACTCTTGATTTAAGTTTGCTCCCGTCTTCTTCTTCATTCAGCTGCTTCCTTTATCTCACCCCATCCCTAGCTTCCTCCTGTAATACCAAACCTCTGCATTTTCTCTTTCACTACCATCCACAAATCTTCTCTGTGCTCTTCCTCTTTTCCTCACCAAGCTTGTCTTTAAACCTGAGCTGTCCCTGTAATGCACTCATTTCCAATTCTGTCCATCCAGGTCACGCCAACGAAAATCTTAATATCTTCATATCTGCCACCTGCAGCTCAATCTTCTATCTTTGTCAGGCCACCATCTCCAAACCATACCTCACTATCATCTTGTAATCTTTTCTATGCTGTTAGGTGCATATGTAAACCGCTTATTGGGGAGTCACTAAAAACCCTGCTTCTTCATATCAAGCAAAAAAAATCCCTGAGCAGGTATGTTTGGTTTTCAAGAGCTTCTTTAGTTAGCATTACATAAAGATCAGACTCAGGTTGAAGACCACTGATACCCCTGGTCCCGCTGAACTATAAGAGGAATATAATTTTATTTCCTTTAGGTGGTTTGTGATCAGTTTGAACCCCTTACAAATATTATCTTGCTATCAATCAGGGCGTTTTATGTATACTAATATAGCAAATTTGATTTTAATGCATTGCTTCTTGTAAAGTTACAATACGATTCGGATGACTCACGTGACTACATTAGAGGCCCGACCAGCTAAAAGCAGCTGCATTTGTAAGATTAAGGTTAAAAAGGTAAACAAGTGTGAGTATGCTAACTTCAGGTGCATGCTTTCTGCAGGATTCCTTTACCTGAGGTGTTGAGTTGTCCACTCATGGTGCCAGTCAGCATGCTAATCTCCGGGACACTGTCAACAACAGGCTTTTGGGGTAGCAAAGGGTTAATTTTAGCAGCCTTGTGTCCGTGTGCTCTGTATGCCTCCACCAGTCTAGCGAGAGCATGATCTGAACACAAGAGAAGAGAACAACGCGTGACAGCAAGCTCACATTAAATAAATGACGCGTTCACTGCACAGCAGTTAACAGCTACAACAGCTTCCAGAGTCAACGATAGGCCACCTAAACAGAATATCATTTAAACTCGTATAAAAATACTGCGGAATAAAATAACCCCACAAACAAGCGTTAATGCAACTGTCTTTGCCGAGCCTCTATGTTAAACGACGGTAACTTAAGGGGACCGTACTGTAATTTAACTCCATACTGACCTTGATTTAGTGCAGCCACCCGCTCGGTCTGCCACTTCTGGTCCCGCTCGGTGCTCTTGGGTCGGTACCCGTAAACACCTCTCTCGGTGTGATAACTGCAGCCGACAACCTGCCGAGCGACGCTCTGCGGCAGTCTGCTCAGCGAGCTTTTCAGCAAAATCAAGGCCGACATGTTTCCAGGTCTTTAGTCTCGCATGAGATACCGGCACACATCTGAGAACAGGCTACAGGACGGCAGCCATACTGCCCGGAGATGGGACACGTTAATGGGAGGAGATGTCGCATCGGCAGGCGATTGGCTGAAGCTTATCTGGTCGATATTTAAGTCGAGTAAATGGTATTTAATTTTACTTAAACACAAGGTTTGAATCTGTAGGGCACGAGGTTACATTTTTACATTTCGGGCCAGCGCTATGTTGTCTTTAAGATGGCTAAAAATCTCAGAAGCAAGTGAAGTAGCGCAACAGGTGTCCAAGCGACGACGTATGTGCTGAGTTCAGGGACTTCTTAAAACATCGTAATTACCACTGGAGAGCAAGGTTGTTATAATTAACTGAAACCGAACTTAAAATTCATAAAAGCATGCATTTAAGGCATGAAAAACACTTTGAAATAACTAAAAAGAAAGAAAGAAAGAAAATAGGTGTGGGGAAAAAAATCAACAAAAAAACCGTTTTATTTTTATTTATTTATTTATTATTTTATTTTTGATTTTTTTTTTCTCTTTTGCGGGAAAAAATACTTACAAAACGACTTAAAACAAAATATAGAAGACTTGCTGGGTTTTTTCAGTCGAATTTGTCACCACACCACGTGAAAAAAAAGTTATTGTTTCATATAGTTACAGACTGGAAGGTCTATAATGTTCTAAGTCAGAAAAACTAAAAAGTGCATTTTGAAATCGCTGTTCTAACCTTCTTAAATATCCCATGACAAATATTTAACCATAAAATTATTTAAAAACACCAACACTAAAACTAAAAATATTAACTGGTAAAATCAAACTGTTGCTACATTTTATTTTATTTTTAAATATGCTGAGGCTGTTCTCAGGTCAAATCAATGAAAATGGTGGTTTTGGGGAATTGGGGAATTTTGAAACGGTGAGACAGTATGCCATGTCTGTGTGTTTTAAGGGCCAGTGGTGACAGAGATCAAGGTGAGCCTTGACACTGTAACAATAGATGCCTGTGCTCCCACCATATGCCCAGACTCCCACACCTGCTGGTCTTTCATGGATCATGTAGGAATCCCCAAACAGTGAAACAGCACCCGAACTCCCATTTCAGTGAGTGCATGAAACACATGCACAAGTTCCAGACACAGGTTTCCTGCACCGAGCAGTTTGTAATAGGCAACTTTTGATGTTTTGTGTTAATTAATGTTAAATTAATAATGGCTAATAAGGACTAATCAACCATTCATTAGTCCAGGACACAAACTTCAGGATCTTCCACATAAACTGTGATCAGATTTAAAGATCCCAGAGCTCTGGAGTTTAATAACAGTGCATTTTATACACAGCCTAAATTTTTCACCAGCAGTATCAGATTATTCGAACAGCTCATAGACCTGGTTTACTTTACGACAGAAGAACCAACATTTTCTGATAGCTGAAGAGCAACCAAAGCATGATTGAAAATGTAAAGTTTAAATGCAAAGTGTTAAGCTTATTATATTTTCCCTTATGTTTTGTATTAATCCAAAATGCCAAAGCATCTTTATGTATCGTCTCACTGCCTGCCATTTTCTGCAGAGGGATCTCCACCACTGGGTGGCGTTATTGTACTACCTTAAGTTCCATTTTTAAACTCCTCAGAAGTTCATGGTTAAATAGAAAATACCTTTGCTACACTGTACAGAAAGTGCTTTCCTAAGTCACATTACATCTCAGCACTGTGACGTGTCACATCCTACTTCCTTACATCCTGTGTGTTTGATGACTGAGAACATGGAAACGCCTGTACATGGGAAAAGATGCCAGTTTCTCCTCTCACACCATTTTCGCAACAGAACAAGTTGGATCTTGAGGTTCTTTGTATGCCTTTAGACTGCTAATGTAATGCTGCTAAATCCACTCCCTAACACTCTGGGAAATAAAAGTGTCCTGTTACTAAAGGAGGATTTAAGATGTGACCTTTTATTGATTTTGGGAAATCTTAGAGATGAGACTTTTTAAGAAACAATAGCTTTTGTCTGTGGTCAATTGTTGTTTTTTGTTTATATTTACTAAAAGGAGATACATTCTAGAAAAAAGTCAGTATGTTTTAACTTAGCCTCAGGTATTTGTCTTCTCAACTACCAGAACATACCAGGAAACAGGAAAATTCCATGGTTTCATCTTCAAATTGGATATTTTGTCCAATAGAACACCAAATCACTTTTGGTCACTTTATTAGGTACACCTTGCCACTACCAGGCTGGACCCCCATTTGATTTCGGAGCAGTCTCAGTACAACAATAGACTTGACTTAAGTTTCTGGAAACATTCCTCAGAGATTTTGGTCCATGTTAGCACCACATTGTGAAGCTGCTGAACTTTCATGATGCCAAGCACCTGTTCCATGACATCAAAAAGGAGTTGTACCAGAATGAGATCTGGAATCTGTAGAGGTTATTTAAGCACAGTGAACATCAGCAAAAAAATAAATAAGGTCTAAAGTGTGCCAAGAAAATATTCCCTACATAATTACACCAACTGTAGCAGCAGCCTGAATTGTTCATAAGAGGAGGGGAAGAAGACATCTATGCTTTTAAATGTTGTTCATGTTAAGTTCCGACCCTACCATCTGAATGTTGCAGCAGAAATTAAGACTCACCATACCAGGCAACATTTTTTCCAGTCTTTTATTGTCCATTTCTGGACAATCAGCTTCCTGTTCTTAGCTAACAGGACTGGGCCTTGGTAGGGTCTTCTGTAGCAACCCCATCCGCTTTAAGGTTTGACGTGTTGTGCATTCAGAGATGCTCTTCTGCATACCTTGGTTCTAACAGGCGGGTGAACTACAGTTGCCTTCCCTTCATTGCAGTCTGGAAATTCTCCAATGCAGTTTCACCCAGGGAGCTGCCTCTCAATGGATAGTCTATTTTGTGGACCACTCTTGGTAAACACTGGACATGTTTATGTGGAGAGAAAGTATATTCATTTCAAATCAATATAAAGCAGAGCAGCAAATAACCCTCTTTTGAGAAGCTGAAAAAGAGGGGAAAAAAAAAAAACTAGATTTGCATTTATCTCAGGCAAACTGCTTCAGATCTTTGCTTTTAAGAACTGAGCTCATTGATGTACTGCAATTGTGCATTTTTAAAAATAATAATAAAACAATCAGTTTAACGGGACTTGCTCATTCTTTATACCACAACATCTGAGTTTGAACTGATGTTTTGTGCAAATGCAACTAAAGTGCCTGCATTTCTTTGGCTCTTGGGTGCAGGTTCTCAGATCAGTAGTACTTTTACCGATAAAACCCAACACAATACGATATGGCTTGTCCTGCCCACCCCACCTGTTACAGCTCAGGTAAAAGCAGAAAGAAGCACAACAAAGAGAACAAGTTAGCGAGACATGACACACTGGGGAAGGGTGGGTGGAGGTTTGTACAATGCCTTTACAACACTGGACAAGCACAACACAAAGACACACAGTCCATATTAGGGGAAATGGTTTAATTCGGAGACAGAGGCAAAGAAACACACCACACAAACAAACATCGACCCAAAAAAAAAAAAAACAAAACAAAACAAAAAAAAAAAAAAAAAAAAAAAACAGAACAGTCTTTCAGCTACGCACTCCACTATGGGAAAGAACAAAACTACACACAGATAAAAAGCAAGGCTCAAATTAAACAGTTAACTTTTCAACTAAGACAATTATCCACACAAGTTGTCAAAAATCCTGATGACCATTAAAGTATGTGAACAGCACAAATATACTAACATGAAACTTACCACAATTTAGAGGATCCTAACCCCTCCCCTGAAACTGATTCATGAAGTGAGGGACACAGAGATCCAAGGGGGATAAAGAAGATCAAAAATCAGGCATCATTTAGTGGCAAAAGCAAGAGAGAGAAAAAAAAAAAAAGAAAAAAAAAAAATTGCTTGACACTAGCAAGAGGCCAGACTCAAGACCTGGTCAAGGCAAGGCCACATTGATAGGCCAGACAATTTTTCCCCCCCCCAATATAGATTTTTTTTTCCTTTAATTTCCAATATAAAAAGCTTCACAGGTACAAAATACATATGAACCACCAGTTGTAGAAATTGGACAGCCTGTGTATGTCTTTTGTCTTTTGTCTTTTTCAAATCCCACCCAGTTTCAAAAATTTGTAATTGAACAGAACGAAAAATATATATTTATATATAACTGTACTGTGTGTATAATACAGATTACATCAAGATGCACTCACTTTGGCTTTCATCAAGACAAGACAAAAAACATCTATTAAATTATTGGTGGAACATGAACAGAGTCCTACCGATTATCAGACAAGAAAAATAACAAAGTTTTTTTTCTCTACTCTTTTTCTTATAGATCAAGACAATATCTAGAGATGCAAAGCTACCACACTGTCAAAAACAAAAAAGAAAAAAGCACTTCAGAATATGAAAACCAACAGAAGAAACCGTGATTGTTAGAGCTTAATCAGGATTTGTGATGGAAGCCCCTGAAGTGAGTCGAGTTCCTGTTGTGGACTATACATTGTGCTTTATTCCCCCCCTTTTTTAAGTTTTTTTTAAACTATATTCACTCACAGTAACACTTCACCATGCACCGCGTCACCACAGACCTGCAGTCATTTCAGTGGCCGACACATGACACCCACACTGACTCTTCTGCACTGTACCTCCGTTTTATTAAATCCAAAAATATCCCACCACCACCAAAACACGCGTGATCCCCCACGGTTTGTATCGCCAAGTGTCACACGCGCTCGCACTCACTAAGAAAGACGTTTAACCTTCAAATGTATAGGGAAGTTTATTGTTTATCTACAACGTTTTAAACCAACTGTTCAAATTGAGTACATCACAATACACATTTACCAATAACTCAACACAGTAAAGGCAAAGGGGAGACATTAGCAGGTGACAAGAGCTTTCATGACACTGGCATAAATAGACCCAAAAGAAAAAACAAACAAACCCAAAACAAAATAGAAAGGCGAACTGCAGCAATCTCTAAACCAAGGCCTAATAATGTGTAGGCAGTTTCTAGACGTATATATGGCACTTTGAATATTGTATTGCATTTGGATAGAAAACAAAACAAAAATACTGTAAAAAGCACATGCCCATATTAAAAGAGAAATCAGTGGTACCTTGGAAAAATTTGGGATCGTAACCACACATACACACGACATTCTGCAAAAGTGATTAGCTCCCACAATTGTGCTTAACATCTCCTTACAAAACTATAACACTCCCCCCCCTCCAGCACCGGTTCAAATTTGGTACCTTCCTTTTGTTTATTTTGTGTAGGAATATTTAAGTTTAGAGAAAAAGGGGAAAAAATCCCAACTGAAAAGAAAGTCAAATGGTGGTTAACGGTGCATTTTGTGTGGTAATCCTGCGTCAGTGTCTAGTTCCCCCCCCCCCACATGCACACACACAAAAAAAAAAAAAAAAAAAAAAAAAAAAGCCCTGAGCTGACAACTCTTTAGCGCCATCAGGTACGCAGTTTTAGGGAACCCTTTCTTTGGGGGAAGGGGAGGGTGAAGTGGTTGTTTTACCAGGGTCGTCACACAAAAATGCCACCCTGATAAAAAAAGTGTAAACTTTCGTGCTGAGAAAAATGGAATGTTATTTGTAAACCAACACTACTGTGGTGGATTAAGTCGATTTAATGTGCTGTGTGACTTCTTGAGCATCACACGAGTGCATGTTTTTAAAAGAAAGAGGAAAGAAAAACAAAACGTGCAGAGACCCACAGGTTGCGTGTTGTGTCCGAGTTATCTCCTCTTCAGGGGCTCCCACATTTGCAACCACGAAAGAGTGTTTGTGTGTGTTTGCATGTGTTGCAGCGTGTGTGTGTGTGTACAGACAAACTAGGTAATATTACAGCAAACAAAGTGGTGAGTTTAAATTTAAAAAAAAAAAAAAAAAAAAAAACAGCAAGAAATATTTGACACATGGGCACTTCAACAACAAAATCCAACAGAACAACATTGTCTGGCATCTGTATGATTAACAGACATTGTAAATCATCTCTCAACGAGGCATCCAAACAAAACCAAAGTGAAAAATTCATTAATTAAATTAGCAAAGAGAAATTCACAGAAAGTTGACAAGATGTACGTACCATGGAAGTTTAGCAGGGATATAAAAAAGAAAAAAAAAATGGGGGGGGGGGGGGGGAAGGCTCAAAATATGACCCTTAAAAGAAAAGAAAAAAAAGAATTTAAACCAGAAAACGAAATTACAATTAAAGCAGAGGAATTTTGAACTTTTTAATTTACTAGAAATGACCCTCAAATGGTCATGCTGATCAAACAGATTTTTAGTCCTCTTTAAAAATGTAGTACACTGAAGACCCTCCCGCCCCTGCCCCCCCTCCCTGCCCAAACACAGATGACATTACAACGTAATCTACAAAAAACCCAACGTTTTTGCCTGGGTTCTGTTAGTTAAACTTCTATAGATTCAATGGTATAAAATATAGTTAATCTAAGTGTGCATTTAAACCACAGATTGTCTATTTGTGAATCAGTTCTAAAAAAGTTGACTCATGTAGGTAGTCATTTCTCTCAACAGAGCAATGTACCTTTTATTGTGCCATCAATAGTTCAAAAACAAAAAACCCAAAAAGAAATCAAAGAAAAAGAAAAACACTGGATATTTTTATAAATGAATGTTTTTTTTTGTTTTTTGTTTTTTTAAATAGCCTTGGTGTAAATCTTCACGCTGCCTGCAAAATGTAGAGATCATTACAGAGCACTGAGAGGGATTTTAATGGTCAGACTTTCAAAAGTGTTGGAAAGTGGTCTGTAGCATTTTTTTAAGAAGCCAACATATTGCTAATGGCACCAAATAGCACAGCTGTGTGCCAATCCCTGTATTCAACTTTCAAGTGAGCTTTACTGAGAGAGGTAAAAAGAAAAAACATTTATTTAAAAAAAAAAACAAAAAAAAAAAACAAAAAAAAAAAAACAGTCCCACAAAGCTAAATTAAAAGTAAGAAATCCCACAGGTTTTTTCTTTTTAAAACATTCGCAAAAACAAAAAACAGGTCACTCAAATGAACTTAACCTAGGTAAAGTTTTCACATTGATTTGCTTGACCTCTCTCCCACCCGTCACATTTCTATACAGAAAAAGCAAACGAAAACAAAAATGAATATACATGCAGAAAAATCAGGTTGAGCTAAGGTCAAGGTCAGTGGGTGGCCAGGTATTGGTCAGGCGAGCTTAGAGAGACATCACAGACAATGGTGGGATGATGTGGGCCAGGAGTTTGGCTTGGCTTTCAACATCATGAAGACATGCTAGGCTAATGATGAGCAAACAGGCATGGAGATTTGTTCTAAAAAGGAACAAAAACACAAAAGGAAGAGAGAGAAAGAGAGAGGACAAAGAGGAGAGAAGAGAAAGTTAGGGGCACAGCACAAGAATCATTTAGCCATGAGGCACAAAAAACAAAAATAATGCCAGTCACCACATATACAGTAAGGACAACGGGGGGGAGGAGCAAACCCCCCCCCCTCTCCCAACGCACAAAAAAAACAAAAATACACAGATTTAAGGAAGTGACACCACCAGGACATATGGCAGAGACTCCAACATGCACAAACTGTATACTTGGCACCCAAAGAGATCCATCTAGAGCCAATCCCTTGTGGGAGACTTGGAGGATGGATGGAATGACTGGAAGAGGTTGTTAATAAAGACGCAGAGAGGTAGCCTAGCTCAACATGGCTTAGATAATGAAAGATGACAGAGAGAGAAACAGAGGGGAGGGGGTAGAAGAGAGGTGTGGTGAAGACTGGAAAATCTAGCGTAGAAAAGAGTTTCACATTGACAATGATACGGATGAGACAAACTGCACGTAAACAGCCAAACACAGGCTAAAGCTCTGGGCTCGGGGGTCCTTGTGACCTAGCTTCAGAAACAACAACTGATCCTTAGTCAACCTGTCTAGCTTGACCTGAAGGCAATGAAATGGCATGGAAACATCTGATGCTCTCCACTAAATACAGTGACACAAAATACCTCCAGCGAACACTGACTCCAGTGATAGTCATAAATAATCATATACATTAAAATACTAAATCAGACTCAAATTACATGACAAAACCGCAGGAATGAAATACAGCAAAAATGTGGAAAGATCATTGCAAACATTTTTTTTTTCTTTTTTAAGGAATAGGCCGAGTCTCCCTCCTGTGATGGGCTTCTGTCCCCTTGCCCCACTGAGTCTCTGCTGTGGTGACCTTGGCTGGAGGGTGAACTTACCCTAGCAGTGCTAGCTTTAGAGCTGGGGAGGGGGAAGGCCCCGGGGCTAGGATCAGTAGGGTTTGCTGTCGTTCTTGGAGCGTTTCAGCTGAACCTTCAGCCTCTTCATGCCAATCTGGAAACCATTCATGGCCTGGATGGCAGCTTGTGCAGACACAGGATTGTCATAGCTGACGAACCCTGAGAAAAAAGAAAAACTAAACTGAATACATTACAAAACAGCAACTTAATGCCAACATTTCATTTCCATATCACCAGGCTAACCATCACCCCCTCTCCTTGGCATCTCCCTTCCTGTGGCCAGACAGACTCCATCTTCACCATCATGGATTGCACATGGTGAATGTAGTTCTTTTTCTGCTCTAGAAATCCACTAAAAGTTTAAGAGCCACTAACCAGAACCTCCAGCAGGTGGAGTACTGGTTCACGTGCCTCTATATCAAACAGACAGCAGAGCAAAGCAAGGACTGCAGTCACTACCTGCAGTTCACAACAGGAAAGCTGGAGTCCATCCACAGGATGAGGAAGTGACTGGAGAGATTGCAATTTTTCCCTTTAAAAGCACAAACCATGAAATAACTACCAGAAAAATCTAATTTTAGGTAAATTGAGTGTTTAGTGAACCTTCTGACAAAATGTACAAAATAATTTCCATATCAAAGTTTAAATGTGAATCATATTTGCTGCATTGGGTGTTTTTGTAATTTATACCTTAAAAGTGTATTGTATAATTTATTTTGGTTTTAAGGGGAAATTAAACAAGATAACATTCATTAGTTTTACACATATTTGGACACCATGTGGCTGGACAGGCTGCAGAGGAAAGCTGGCTCTTATTTTTCTCTCTGCCAGTTAATGTCAGAGAGAAGGGTCACAACTATAAATACTGCCTTGTGAATCTGAGATGTAGAGGGCGGGAAGAGCAGCATGTCCAACAGACTGCTGCCTCAAACCTGCTCTGACAGAGAGACTGACGATCTTCTGTCCCCAAGGCCATAAAACTATTCAGCTCCCCTCAACTACAGTCAGAGTTACCTTTATTCTAGCACTTGGCTAGTGAACTGCGACTTAGCCATGTTAACGTAATGCACAAAAGCATGTGCATTATTACATACTCCTCTTCAATTTTTGCACCATTTTCACTCACTGCTTTAAATTTGCATTTGAGGTGGTGTTACATCACAATACTGGTGTACTGCTTGCACTCAGTAAAACACTAATGCAAATGATATTTAATACCACCTCCGGTCATACATACATGCATCTAATCCATTTACATAGAAAATATAAGTATCAACATGTTTATCTTTACAGAGCACTTAGACTCCATTTAAACTTTAAATCCACAGTGAAACAAAGCAATTAAGGTAGTGCAAATGGAGGGGAAAAAAAACAAACAACTTAACATCTTAACTGATGTAACCAGGGAAACGCCAGCAGTGTCACCACACTTACCAAAGCACTTGCTCAGATTGGTCTGTTTGTCAATGAAAACTTTGGCAGAGACCACATTTCCAAAAGGCATGAACATCTGCAGAAGATCCTGGTCCCCACACTCCTGGGGCAGGTGATAGATGAACAGGTTGGCGCCCTCTGGCCCTACTCCATTTGGTAAGAAATTCAGATACTCTAGTTAGACGTGAATTCAAATGCACACAAAACATTTACTGTAAACATAGAAGTTCACTCAATAAGATTTTTCAGAAGTTTCTTCCTAAATGCAATGATGTGTGCCAGGGATCTTCTCACCTTCCTTCTGACTGCCAGCCACACTCTGCTGAAGGAGAGACTGGCTGTAGAGGGCGGGCAGGGCAGATGCTGTGTACTGCTGCATCCCTGAGTAGGCCTGGGTTAGGGCATCCATAGAGCTGGCTGCTGACCCGTTGGCCATGGAGGCTCCCAGACCCCCGTTCATGGCCCCCATACCTGTAAGAAGCAGAAGTTTAATAGTACCCATTGAGCGTGGGGACCCAACATCAACATGCATTTTCCTTTTTTTTTTGGCTTGTATCCAGTTTTTAAATAAGAAGATTCTCACCACTGACGCTGCTGGTGAGAGCGTTAAGGTTGTTGAGGCCCACAGAGGTCCCAGTGAGACCTTGCAGAGTCCCCAGAGATGCCAAGGGGTTCACGGCAGCGGCAGCACTGGACCCTGCTGTTGACCCAACTGTTGACAAATGACAAAAAAAAAAGAAAAAAAAGGAAGAAGATATTCTTAAAACCTCACATTGTTATGGTTATAGAGGGAGGACATGGCAGAGATGAGGCAGTTAAAAATCTGTCTCACAAAGAGGAGCGGTCATTACCAAAGCAGCCATATGTTAAACTTAGACAGATGGAGCCAATGTATATTTACACAGATTGAAGGGAAATGGGGGCTCTCATAAAATTTTTATGTGGGTGATTAACTCCCATAAAGTAAATGAGGAATGGCTGAGGGCTGTTAGGCAAATAGTAGACTAGGGAGATTTGCAGAGGAGAAGCGGCCCGACTGTGGACATGCACTGTACATCTCAATCAGCGAATCTTTATACTTTAGTTAATATATTATACATGAATTAGTACACAAAGAGCAGAGGTGGCGACTCAAGTAATTACAGCCAGGCCATGCCAAAACACACCCCTAACAAAACTAACTAGTCATGATGCTGCCATGGGGCTCGACTCACAGAACCGTTGTATGTATTGTACAGGCAGCATTCAAAATCATGTTTGTGTTTAATTACCTGGACTGGCAAGAGCTCCCAGGGCACCACTGCTGGTAGACAGAGCGCTGGTGGAAGTTGGGCTGGCAGAACTCTGAGCTGCAGCCGCAGCCGCAGCTAATGTGGCCAGGTTCTGCAGCTGAAGTGGATTCACACCCGCTGAGAGTACAAAGACACACGAATTATCAAAGACTGAATTTTTCTGCATACAGCATAAATGTGAAAGTAGTCATGGAAGAAATACATAGATTTTAAAATCAAAAGAGCAAACAATGAATTTTGAAAGTTTAAAATAGGATGTGCTGCCATTCATTTAAAAGCTTTCCTCTATATTAAACTGCTTGGATATTGGGAAATTTACCATCACCAAATCACACTGTCAGATGTCAGAGAATGCAAGATAGACACGGCTGTAAAACCTCATATTTTTCTTCCATTTACCATTTTGGAGACTTAAAACCAGGATGGCTCTGACTTAGTGACAAATGTCATCCTCATACAGTGGCTACTTGTAAATTACAGGGTAGGGCCACATTAACCCCCCCCCCAAAAAAAAAAAAAAAAAAAGCCTTGCTTTTTGAATGCTGGCACAATAAAATGACAGGAGAAGTCGCCCCCCCACTGGTCACGAGGGAGAGTGCAAATTCAAGCCACTTAAACCTGGATCGGGAAGCTAATTTAACATTTTAAATACAGTATATTACTTTAGCATGACCAACAAAAGAAGCAGACTTGATCTATCAAATCCATCTAATATGAATTCCAACTTTAAGATTTATTATTAGTTTTAGCACCCCATCTGTAGTTTTTAAGCTCTTCACATTGGCTTTTAATATGACCAAGGCAGAGGGATGAGCAGTTTGTCTTCAAGCAGCCAGAATAGGCCGAAAATAGCATTATTGGTAATTAGCATGCCACTGATCTGAAAAGAGTAATGTAATTTAAGGTACTTAAAAGCATGTGGGCGAAGCGCAGCGAGACAGAGGGCTGGTGACATGAGCAGCACAGCTTGTAGGGGTGGGCGATAGAAACGATATAAATTTGGCCAACGATAGAGATTTTGACTATATCGCTCTATCACGATAGCGCATGTTGATGATGTCATCAAGCTGCGCCTGTTTTGGTCAAAAGCATCGCAGCGGCTAAAACCATTATCATCTGCAAATTATGGCGGGCGACAGTCATAGCAAAGAGATGAAGCACTTTTGAAATATGGGGAAAGCCAAAAACTGCGCTTCCTCCACTTCCGTAACATTGATTCATTAATCTTGAATTCTCACGCAGCTGTTCTAGTCCCCTTTTGTTGCAGTATATTAATAACTAACCTTGTATTGTGGATGAATAATCTCAGTTGTTCTCCTGACTGAAGTTTGGCCCGTGTATAGCATCCTGCTATGCGATTGCATTTGTCCCTGACCACCAGAATCCCTCACGTTAACTTTTATCGAGTGGAAAAAAAAAGTTGGCGTTCATCCTCCAGCTTCACTGTGCTAATGTTATGCTAACATAGCTGTGTCGCTAGCAATCACGTAGCACAACATTATATACCAGGTAGTCCAACTTCAGTAACCCTGCAAACGCCACTGCTGTTTAGTTTTCTGTCTTCATTTATGTTGGAAGTGGTAGCAGAGCTGTACGTTTTAATTAGTTTCAAAAATCTCAGTCAGAACATGGCATGTCATGTTTAGGTGGAAACTAGCGAGCTAACTTCCTGCTAACTTCTAACTCTGTTAAATTTAATAAATTCTGTTTTCATGGATGCATGGATGTTAAACTTAATTGTTACATCTGATAAAGCAGCAACGCTGATGATTTAATTAAAGATGAAAGAATTTAGACCGTTTTTAACTCTGTGTTCGTTTGACTTTGGGACCTGAAGGGACGGAGTTTTGGACCCAGATTACTCTGCAAAGCTCCTCACTACGGCAGCCGTAATGCTCTGACAATCCATCAAGCCGTGCAGCTTACCAAAGTTGTACTAAAACATTTTTTAACAGAATGCCAAAATCGGTTCGAGGTCAGTAAGCACAACCAGAATTCATACATAAGGCACACTCTCGATTTTTGAGAAAATTAAAGGACTTTAAGTGTGCTTTATAGTGTGGAAAATACGTTATACAGAAGAAAAGAATATATCGTGATATATATCTCGTTACCGCACGTGCTTCAAATTATATCGCGATATGAATTTTAGGCCATAATCGCCCAGCCCTAACAGCTTGTTCAATTGCATTCCTACGACTCGTAAACAGCAGACTGATCTTCTGAAACTCACCTCCTAGCCTTTGAATACCATTGAGACTGCCTTGGTTACTGAGAGAAGTGGCCTGCTGGAGCAGCTGTCAAGATATGAAAGAAAACAAAAGTCAAATCTAGAAAACAAAATTAGATCAGACATGATAATTAATATAATTTTTTCCTAACATTATTAAATCCTCTTTAAATTGGGGACTAAAACTAAACTATTCACTGTTTGTCTAATCTGTGGAAAATTATCTGATGCACAGGAACAACTCGGGACCAAGATTTATACTCCATGTCATTATTTTGACAATGTTAGCAAGAGGCAACACATTTTGACCAGAAGGCAAAAGTTATGTGAGGTTTAAATTAAATAAACGGCACGACAGCTTTTACAGCTTCATGCAACAGGCTCAATGTCTCATTTTCGTCCCAGAAACATAAAACGCCTCAGCTGTTGCCATCTAAGTCACATGTTCTTTGGCTCTGAATTAGAGAAGGCATATGCAAGTCACATGTCAGTGTCCTTTAGCCAGAAAACAGTTCGAGGAGGAAGATTATTCTACTCTGAGCCAAGTTTCAGTTCGTAGTTTTGGTCAAAGTATTGTGCAATATTCAGCTTACACAATGACCTTACACATTTTCAGCTTGCAACAACAGATTATTTTATTACTTAGAACAATATGGTTGGATACGTCATACACAAAATGGCAGCTGTGTTTCCAGCTAGAACAGTCATTACCAAAACTTAAAACAAAAAAAAGGATCACCTGACCTCAATATCCTGACACAGGAACACATTCATAAAGCTTAGTGATAAAATTCTTACATGCACGCTCATGCACCCACTCACCCACCCACGAGATAGATTGATAATTATCAGGTGGTTCAGTGCTCTCTACCAAGTGTATTCTTTACACTCAATATATTTAAACAGATAAACTATAAAGGTTTTAGTACATTACGGCTAATCTGTGTGTTCTTTAATAAAACTCACAGCCAGGTACTGCGGTGAAAGAGTCCCCAGCCCAGCCAGGTTTCCCCAGGTGGAGGCGCTGTTGAGCTGCTGAATCTGCTGTACTAGCTGCTGCTGCAGGCGCCGCTGCTCCTTATCTCTCTGTGTGTCGGCAAACTTCACCACCAGAGGTGAGGAACAGCCCTGGAGCGGTGAAGAGTTAAGAGACGTTAGACTGGTTCAAAAGCACACCAAGTTTATTTACCCATGCAAGGACAGTCACTGCATAGCGATTTTTTTTGAATACGTTTTTTTTGTTTGTTTTTAAAGGGGGGAGTGGGGTGGGTTTGGTTCCTCTATGCCTCAAGATAGTTGTATGCCTGTTGCATTCATATCAAAGCAAAGAGAGGACATGTGCCATGCATAGCTAAACCAGGCCACATTCCAAATAAATAAAAAGCACAGGACAATGGTGCAGACGGTGAATCATTTAAGCACGTTAAAGAGTTTAATCGAGTCCACAAATAGGCAGACAACAGATGGACAACATTAACAATAAATAACATTCAAACAGGGATATGTCAGACATTAAGAAAAATGTATTACAATACGCAGACTCTCGCAAACAGACAGTCACATGTTCAGACAGACGCATGGACAAGGCATGCGGTGCAAAAGTATTTTAAGAGTTGAGAGCCAGATGGGGACCAGGCTGGTTAGGGAAAATGGCTTCTGCACCAGCAGCAACTCCCACAGCAGCTGAGAATCGGGGAGTACGTGATTGTGGGGGCAAAATAGGTGGCGCTGCTACTGGGGGCCCCGAGTTTAATCTGGTAGGAGGAGTGTTATGTTTGGTTGGACTCCTAATTAGACTTGGTCTGATGCTTCACTGGGGAGCCTCTGACCTGCTAGCTGTCAAATTACCGCTGCTCTACTTCCACAAAGACTCCATTGGCTATATGAGTACACAGACCCACTTTTTGAAGAAGTCTAATAGGGGAGCTGTTTCAGTCTAATTTTTTTTCCTGATAACCTATATTTGATAGTGTGGATTCTTTTCCCCTTTAGTCCAAAATACAGACTAATATAATGGCACACTAATGGGTAGGCTCTGTTATCAGAATCAATAAGTGAAATGCATTTAGTTCAGCCCAAAATAAAAGATGACAGCACTTTTTGTGTCCTGTTAGTTCTGAACTCAGCAGCTATGTAAAAGGAAATGTTTCGAGTTTTATTCAATTATTCTGCAGATGACAATGTAATTTTGTAATTAGCAAGAGTGGTTTTGGAAATGACTCATGCTTTGTGATGAATGGATGCCATCTGCTCGGACAGGTTCCTCATCTTTCAACACAAGGGGGCAGCAAAATGTATGGGGAAGGGGGGAGAGGGAAATGAGAAATAGGTGCTAAGGGGTACAGTACCTCCATAGTTTGAGAGTGATGCATGGTTTTGATTGCATTCTGTGCCATTGCCCTGGTAGCAAATGTGACAAACGCACAGCCTGTAGGGGGGAAACAATAGGAGAGGGGGAGGGGGGGGAGGGGAGGGACAAGAAGAAACAAAAACAAGACAAAAGGTTTGGACAACTCGTTATGAACCCCAAAAAACAGACATTACAGTACAGAGAATGGCAACTCCCAAGCACACAGAACCACCCTCACTGGTTAGCACATGAAGAAAGAACACAACAAGGAGAACAGTAACACGTGTCACATGAGCGGTGATCGACGGATTAGATTGCCACCCAGAGAGGCTCGACTACGTGATGTCATGGTGAGACAGTCAACGTGATTATATACACAGAAAATGCACACATAAATACACACTGAAAGGCTTTGATTTACTAAAATATGCAAGGCCTGCAAACATCAAAGGCTAATAGGGCCCGTTTCAAATTGTAGGAACACTGCGTACGTATACTAGAAAAAGAGCAGAAATTCATGGCTAGCCGTGTCTTCTGTGGGATTTAATCGTATATAAGCATCGACGCTAGAGCCTCGTGCTGCCTGCTATCTGAGGCTTTATTCAGCAGAGTGCTATGTAGGAGATGCGATGACAGGCTAATTCCAGCCTTTGTAGAGTGTGATGAAGGAGGCGGTAAAGGAGGAGCTGAGCTGAGCCGCCTGCCAGCTGAGCCTACGAACACCGGCAGCCAGCGGTTGCCTAGGCGACGGGCCATTGTGGCGGACAGCAAGTGCAGTGGCCCTTCACTGCGAGTTGTGGAGGCAGAGTGTCACAGTAATGGGAGGATACACTATGTGGACAGAAAAAGTGCCACTGGAGGTGAATAGCACTTGATCTGAGGGTGCCGGGGTTGCAATGAAGAATCAGGGAGGGGCCCTGTATAAATACTTGATGAGAATATGTACTCTGGTGTGCTGAACATGGCGGATGCGCAGTGCTGAACATCATGTCCACACCGAAGGCACGCTTACCTCTGCTCTGACCATCCGGTCCCCGAAGTATTCGGCACTCTTCGATCTGTCCGAAAGACGAGAACATCATTCTGACCTCGTTCTCACCGTATTTCTTTGAAACCATGCCGACAAAGAGTTTTCTGTCTTCTACCGCTGCAGGAAGACGAAAATAGGAAGGCTATTTAGTGAAACCCAAACAATTATGGCGCTGTGAAAGCAGCAGTTACATCAGGTGCGAAAATCTTGCACCCCTCTCTTTCTTGTTCAAGCAAGCGCTCTCTCTTTGTCATGCTGCCACATTTTCTGCCTCTCACTCAGAGTGCCAGCCTTTTGCACAAATCTCTGCGACTTGCCGCTTTGTTTTCCTTCTGTGTCTACTTCTCTAGACACAGAAGTATATCATCCTGTACCAGCTCTGCTCTTAAACCACTGCACTATATAGATGCTGTGTACTGCTGTCAATTTTACCCTTTTCAAATCTCACACCCCATTTGCCTTTACCTAGTCTTTCTCCTTAAAGGTTTTCCTCAACATCTCCATCTCATGGCTTACGTCATCCTGCATGAATCCACTTACCACTTGTTTTCTCACTGTCAGCGGGTTTCATCTGGATAGGATGATGCATCTAGGGAAAAAAAAAAAAGAAAATGTAGGGAAACCATTCACATCTGTCACCATTATAAACTCTGTTATCTCTCATCATAAAGGCCTCATGTCTTCACTCATCCTTCCATCTTCGAGCATTTCTCCCCATCTCTTGTTTTGTTCTTTTGCTCTAAGACCATCATCCCTCACCGCCGCCAGATTCAGGAGGAAGTGTCTAAGAGTTGCTGGTAAGGGATCAAATTCTCCGGTATCCAATTTCACTTCTCGCTGTAATGTAGACTCGCGATTGAACTTATCGATTGTTACTGACAACATCCCTCATCTTCTATAGAAGAACTCTGGTTGACAAGCAAGCTTCTTTGGTATTGCTTTCAAAATGTACAGTAGCTTCAGGTTTGGTTTCTTTTTTTCCCCTTCCTCCAGATACAAGTCTGTCAACACCCAATACACAATTGGATCACATACAAATAGAACAAGGTGTGGCAAATCTGAGCTGTGAAAAATCTCATTTCAGTCAGCATAACATCTCTGAACATGACGCTTGTTCTCAAGCTTGTTATGTGAGAAAGTGGAGGCAGAGCAAATGCTGTCATTTCATGCCGCTTAATGAACAATTTTCTCCAAGAAGACTGAACTTCAAGTGACTACATCTATAGCACACTGCATGCCATGTGACGTGAAAGAAGAAATAAATCTAGCCATGAGATGTCTGAGCAGGTTGTACTTATGAAAAGTGGTGGGTTTGTTTTTGACAAGCACTAAGGAGAAGCAGACAGATGGCCTGCTCAGTATGGGGACTGGCTAGCGTCACTGACCAAGTAGAGAGAGGCACAGAAGGGAGAGAAAACAGAAACAGGGAAACAAGCTTTTCCTCTATCACGCAAATCAAAAAATCAGTCAACTGCAGTCAATGCCAGTAACAGTAGGACCCAGGAATGGGATTTGAGAGCTGAGCCGTTAGACCACACTTTGTTTGAAATGTCTGCCTGATTGATAGTCTTCCAGAGAAGAGAGCTAGGACATTATTCTCAGCCTGCGAGACTCATTTATCAGCTCGGTTCAATATTTACCTGCAAGCTCACTGACAGTAGCGCTTTTTACTGAAAGACTGGACTATTGGTTTCATCGACAGCTGGGGTTGTTGGATATAGATTAAATTGATTGGAAAGCTGGCAATGCAGAATGATGTATAGACAAGACAGTTTTGTGGATGTTTAACAAGCCACTGCACTTATTCCAGTTGGCTGGACTTTAATCTCACTAGAAGATTGGGTTAAGTATTAGGGGACCACACTCTGTCTCACCGGGCTGCATTGTTAAAACGGGGGGAGAGAGAAAAAAAAAAAAAAAAAAGGACGAAAAGAAAGACTTCAACTTGCCTTCAGCTCCTTTCCTGCTTCTAATTTTGGGGAATAAAAATGTAGATGTGCATCAATAATTCATGAATACAAGCATTAATAATTTGTTCTACTTTGTGGCGATCGGGTCCTGTGTCTCAGTGAATAACCTGCAGCCTGGTCAAGCAGGCTTTACCCGATACCTGCACGCTTAGCAATTCAGTGTGCCGAGGTTCAGGCCGGTCCTAAGTGTCGCGTAAGTGATAGTGGGGGTTGAGACATTTCTCAGGCTAGACAGGCGTTCAGTGAACCGAGAGCTCATTATCGGCCAGCGTACAGCTCACAGCCTGCATAGGGGATGTAGTGGGGCTCAAGCAGCTAAAAGCAGCCCATGCTGTGCCTACTCACCCCACTTAAGGTCTTTATGTTGTGCAGTGCATTCTGGGCCTCCAGTGCAGCTTTTCTTGTATAAAAAGTTACAAAACAGCATCCTGCAGAGTGAAAAGAAAAAAAAAAAAAATAGGGACAAACAATGGGTGGAGGGAGGGAGGAGACAAAACTGCATTAAAAACACAGCACACAGACATTAAATGTAATACCATGACTGCTGCAGAACAGGAAAGATGCTAAATGGATGAAAGTACTTTCACCACATATCATATTTTAGAAGCACGTGACAGGATATTCTTAGCGCCAACTGTTAGATGGTGCACATACACCATGTAGGAGCTGGCAGCGAGGACAAAGGAGTAATGAGACAGCTGAAGGCTGTGACACAGCCAGAGAGAGTACCACAGGGTTAGACGGCTGTCAGGAGGCACTGATGTGCAGTCAGCAGGTCAACTCAGCCCAGGCCAACACATTACATTGAGTATTGCTGCATTACATAAGAATCCAGTCCCATACGTGTGCATACATATAAACATGAGGCATGAAAACAGCACAAAGAAACAAGAGGGAGTGGGAGAGAGCAAGGAAGAGAAACCATGGGAGGAGAGAGTTTGTGGGGGAGGGGAATGAAGAAAAGAGCGTTAGGAGGGGAGGAGAGGGGAAGAAAAAAAAGAAAAAAAAAGCCTCTCATCCTTCCGTCCCAGTAGACCGCCAGTGGCGTTCCAGCCTGTCAGTTTCACTGGGCTGGGGAAGTGGAGCACTGCAGCGTCTCTGACCTACATAGTGTGTATTATGCTGTTACTGGAGCTCCCAGGCCACGGGGAGGGCTGTTGAACTCTAATATGCATCAAGCTGCACTCTCCTATCCCTCCCTCTCTCTCTCTCTCACAACCAGCTGAGCTCTCCCTTTCTCTACTGCTAAGCCCGTTCTCTGATATACTGGAGCTAAATAAACCATCCAGAGAGGCGTGATAGTCATCAGATGATTTTTTTCATGACCTGCAGTAGACATGACCTAAAAAAAAAAACCCCCCCCAAAAAAAAAACCCAAAAAAAAAAAAAACCCACTAGTGCAAATCTGGTGACTTGTCAATTGATCTGCACGAAAGTAAACAAGCAAAAATGGAAGTGGGATTACAGCACTTTCAACAAATAAATCAAACAAAAGCAACATGATTATATAAGAGTTGGTTGGAGAGTGGCATTGTGTGGCATGCAAATAAACAACAGCCAGACTATCAGTAGGTCATTGATGAAACTGCAGTAGGAAACAAAACTACTGTGAAAGGAGGCCTACAGTGAAACTGAGCGTAGGTGTTGCTGCAAAACACATTCAACTTCACTTGGCTGGGTGAAAAACCTCCTGTGATCAAGCCTGATTATCTAATAGAATACATTAACATGTCCATAGGCCATCACAGCTGACACTGCATAGAGCAGGGGAGGGGTGCTGCTTAAACAATAAGGAGCTTTGAACTCTTCAGCCTCCCAAATACACACACACACACACACACACACACACACACACACACAGCATTATGAGAACCCTGGGGACTTTCTGGTACACCTGTAAACACTCGTAGGATTATTTAGTGGTGTTACATGTGTGTACATCTGTTCCAAGGCCCTTATCATGGGAATTCAAATGCTCTCCTGGTGGCATGCTGTCCAGCAGTTTTGGCCTTGACACAATAAAGTCAGGGTTTGAAACTCGCTTTAGTCAATGGGCCACGTATAGCCCAATTTGATCTCAAGTGAGCCAGACCAATATAACTGCCCTTTCTGTTAATTTAAATAGTATTTATATTTTAAGGCAAGACATCTAATCAAAAAAAAAAAGAAAAAAAAAAAAAAGAAAAAAAAAATTAACACAAACAGATAAAGTGATAAGTGCAATTTCTAACATGTAGAAAGTTACACATTTCACTGCAGTTGTTGCCAGTCAAAAGATATCCAGTATGTCTTTAGGTCACATGTTTGATACTCAAGGCTCTTTCAGAACAAATGGTGAAATTGTGATATGTCTGAATTTAGTGGAGATTTAATAAATGCCATGTCACAAGTTTATTTTCATCTATTTAGCATCTTTCCTGCTCTGCAAGCTTATTTTGTTGCTATATTGCTCTAAACCCAGAAAAAACACAAGACAGGATAAGTTACACTCATTAATTAAAAAACCCACTTCTGCAACGAATTGAGACAGAATGTCTGCACATTACAAGATAATATAACCTTTTTCTTTTTAAATTACAGTTGTGCAGCCGATGTTTACAAGAATACTAGAAAAGGAGATCCCAGAAAGACATTTATCTCTCCAGACGGTGCAACTGTTGTCAACCTGTCTTTGGCTTGTTAACAGCAACACACACACAATCAGCGAGGTAGTGTCTGTGATTCATAACAGCCAAACACCTCACAACAACTACATCTGGCCTGGATTGCCAGGGCGGTGTCTGGTAGCACAAATATGGTTCCTTTTAGACTCAAGCTCAGCATCAAGTATATTCCCACCACATTAAAAGCCAAGAGTGGTTTAGCGCCTTTAGCTACAGCGAATCATCCAACCATCAAGATCCAACCACCCAACTGAGATTTGGGTGACCCAGGACAGTTACATCAGGGAAACTGTCGTTACTTTATTCACCTGCAGTTAGTTACGGGAGACCGAGCACTTCCAGTGGCACTTTGCAGCTCTCTGCAGACAGCAGGCTTCCACTTCACCGTCTCCTCTAATTGCAGCCTAAACTGAATCGCTCAACTCGAGCACCATTTCTAAGGTGAGCGCATCGATGGATGTCTTAATGGAAAATTGCAGTCAAGTAACACTCCCTTTGTACAATGCTGCTTCTAAAGCTGCATTGTACAAAGAAGAGGAAATTTAGAATATATGAATATTTAAAATAAAAGATATTATTTAATCCTGAAACAAAAGACTGCTTGCATATGAGGTGATCTAACACAAACACAGCTGCACTGCATGTGCAGACAGGCAGTGCATTGCCTAAGTGCTAAAATCTGAAAGCAGATGAGGAGAGAAGGGGGTTTGCACCAACTAAGAGACAAAGTTGTTTTTATCTATGAGCAATGAAGGTTTTCCAGCAAGTTTCACACCTAATTAGTGTCCATCTCTTATTAGAGATGGTTATAGAGTGAAAGTGAACAATAGAGAAACTGAAAGTATCATCTGAGTGTCACTTGTGTTGTGTCGTGTCACTTCATTTAAACAGATTGCAATGCACGCCTCAAATACCTGCAGACTGCTGTTAGCATGCTACATGCTATACTAGTTTTCCCCACTAGCAACTGGCGCACTCCTCACATATGGCAAAACAAACAAAACAGGTTTTAAGATAATCTGGATGGATACATAATCCAATGTTTTCAATTAAAATAAAATTATTATATGCCAGATCGTTTATATTGAAATCTAAACAAATTATTCCTGAAAGTGAACTTTCACCCAGACTGTACCTTTGCTCTGAGGAGGATTCTGAGTGCGATCACGAAGAATGTTTATCTGGTGCACGGCTCCAAAGGGCTCAAATAGCTCTTTAAGTTCTGTTTCTGACCAGGAGCGGGGGATCTGTCCAACAAACATCTTGATGGAGTCAGGGTCTGGCTGGTCCAAGTGCTCCAGCGACCCGTTCATCTTGCTGCTGCCGCCGTTGCTAAGAAAAAGAGGAAAAAAAAAAAAAAAAAAAAAGAGAAAAATGAAAAACAATTTTTGTAATGTGTACGCCAGAGGTTAAACAAATGTAATATCATAATTCAAGTCATTGCAGGCAACCCATACTGCTTCAGTAAGTCACGAAAAGTAAAGGAACAATTACCATTATCTGGTTTAGAACCACTTGCACTCACATCTAAGGACTGTCCCGTAACAATTTCATTTCATTTTCATGCTTAGCTTAAAGGAATGCGTCACATAACGATAAATGGGGATGGGAATTGAGAACAGGTTCTTGCAGAAAACCGGTTCCTAGTAGTCCCATTTCTTGGAATTGTGTGTTCTTCCCATGGATCCCCCTTATCTGCTCTCACACTCACTACAACCAGCTGATTTCTGTTTGCAAGCGGGAAAATAGTGACACTGTCTAGAGCAGAGGTTCCCAAAGTGTGGGTGTGTGTGGTGGTGGTGGTTTGCGGGGGGGGGGGAGCCATTGCAGGGGGGCGCAGTACGAAAAAACAAGAAAGAACCCTTGGACACTGCTAGCATCATTGACAGGTTTTTGACGGGGCTCCCACACAAACACAAAGCTGGAGATGGAGTATCCCACATTCTTGATTTTTAGTCATTACAAGAAGTGTTTGTGAACCAACTACTCCTGACATTTTGGAGATGTTAGCTCTTTATACAGTAAAGTTACAGTGGGATCCAAATAATATCAGGCTGACCCTGCCACGATTTGTTCCCCCAGTTCAAATCACGGACTAACAGTATCCCACAGTTATTTATGTTTTTGAACCCATTTTGCACAGAGAGGCATTTTTTGAGAAATGTATCGATAGCAATGTTGAATATTATTACACAGGGGAAAAAAAAAACGAACATTTTTCTTGTAAAACAAAGGGGGGCCCAGCAAAAAAAGGTTGGGAACCACTGGTCTAGAGGATGGATATGCACCTTTTTTTTTTTTTTTTTTTTTTTTTTTTTTTTAATTGCACAAAAGGACAAGATAAATGGTGGACAAATGTATGCAGGACTGAAATAACTGCATAATACTGCTAACACAACTTTGGTTCTTTGCAAGCATCTGCCAAAACAGCATGCTATTGCTAAGCTAGCCAAGAACCCATAGTGAAAGCCGAGTGAATACCTACCCCAGCTGCCAGACCCTTAGCTTCAACAGGCAACAAGCACATGAGCAGCCTCCCTTTCTACCCGTTCACGTTTCTAAAGCAGAATCACTTTGTATTCTATTAAGAGAAAAATCTTAGAGATGTGCCCTCATTACGGATTTGTATTGGTGTGTGGGGTTGTAGCCTCAGGTTTGTATTGTTAAATGGTGATTATGACACAGTAAAATAGCTGAAATGCACTGAGTAACATGAAAGTACTGTAATCAGTAGTATAACAAATTACTCTTTCCCGGGAGTAATTAAGTAACGTACTGCATTACTTTTAAGAAAAGTGTTCTGTGTAATATGTGTAACAATGACATTTTTGAGTAAAGACTCCAACACTGATTACAACAAAGAGGAAATACCTCTTTGAACATTTGACCCACATCATGTAATTAAGTTGCATGAATGTAATTTCTTTATTGCTGCTTAAGCAACGGTTTTCACTCTCAAAACTGAGCCAAAGAGAACCTGATGACAATCGATAAGGAATCTAATTAATAAGTGATATCGATAGTGGAATTGCTAAATTCTTATCAATTCCCATCCCTACAATAAATATCTAATGCAAATGTTAGAGTGGCACAGAAAGGGCCTGGGCAAATGATCAGCTTCAATGAGTTATTCTTCCAGCAAAAAGGCGATGTCACAATAGTGCCAGTAGTTCAGGCAGATTTAAACAGCCATAATGCTGCTTTCTTCTAGAGGCTGAAGTTTAGAAAGTCACTAAGGTCATTGAATTTAGAAGCACGTGACAGGATATTCTTGGCGCCAACTGTTTTTTTTATTTATATATATATATATATATATATATATATATATATATATATATATATATATATATATATATATATATATATATATATATATATATATATATATATATATATATATATATATATATATATATATATATATTTTTTTTTTTTTTTAAAGAAAGAAAAAAGTGACACCATCTCTTTTATTTTTTAACATTCACCTAAACATACTGAGACAAAACCAAGACTTAATAAATAGGTTACACTGTGTTTTTAGTATTATAAAAAAGTGTGTATTGCATTTTCAGAATTTCTACCAACAAGTCAAATGATTTTGCAGTGTGACCGTTTAAACACGCGTTTACTCAAGTGCAAGCTGAAACAATATATCATTTACAAGTTATTGCCAGCTTCCTCTGGGGAGAGCCTTGGGGACAGAGAATCAATACCCACCAGTGTACCTGTGACTACAGCATCTTTGTCTAACTCTCACACAGAATCAAACACAAACTGTTCCTGACAGGGGTAGAGGCGCTGGAAATTATGAATGAGGGTGAAGTAACAGCCCTTCACAGGAAAAGAAATAACTTGCAACAGGTTAAGACTTCCAAAGCACACTACAGATATGTAATATTTCAAACAAAGGTAAAAAAAAAACAAAAAAACAAACAAACAAAACGACAATACAGTGGTACTAATCTCACAAAAAAATAAAAGTATATGAATGTTTGCACATTTAAAATAACTATTTTACACACAAACCTCTGAACACGAGTCATCCATCTCTTGCAAAATGAGCCCAGCCGTTCAGCAGAAACACCAAACTCCTTGAGGGACTTAAATGACATGCTAACAAATCACACTTCTGCTCGTGTTCCTCCCGAAATCCAACTCCACACCTCCAAATTAGCCCTTGCCCCTTCCCTCTGAAGGCTTTCAATACATTTGAATGACGACAAGCAAAATTTTCCCAGAGAAAAAAAACAAAAAAACAAAAGGAACTACTGTGAAACAAAAACCTCTTCTCCAAAAGAGGGGATTGCGGCCCCTCCCACTAGCATGTAACAGCTACTCAAAAACAGCACCGCAAAGCTCTAAACTTCCAAGAATCGGTGGTTAGCAGGCCGAGATTTTGCAGTGCATCTCCTCCTCAGGCGCTTTGGCGATGGTACAGAGAGTAACCTACAGCTTCTTTGCCACAGCAGGGGAACAATCACATATTGTTCCCCCATGCTGGAGAACACTATTCACCGTTCCTCTGCGGCACAATGGACCAAGTCATACAGACGCACTGGAACACGTCGAAGGCTACGTCTGCTAAGGCCACAGTACTGGTGTGTGACACCATTTGTCCATTTCTGCCAGTGGCATTCCGACGCCATTTTGCCATAGGCACTTTGCTCAGATCTCACAGCACAGAGAAAACCTCACTTGAAAATACTGGCTTTGTGTCAGAATTCAAAAACATGAAGGCTGCATATGACACCGTCTCCTTTACATTCATTAAACTCTCAAAGCCACTGCAGCTGTGCATAGCTCTTCTGCTATGCGACTGTGAGAATACATTCTTCGGGCATGATTCTGCTGCATTTTTTTTTTTTTTCCTGTAACTAAAAGTATACACATTAGGACATTATTCAAGGAAGTAAAATTCAAGTAAACAAAATCTATTATGAAACTGTCTGCTTCAAGATGATGTTGCATCATACAGCATAACCGAGCTGACAACTGTACAGACACCTTTGAATATTACAAAGGTGACTGCTGCGAACTAAGTATTTACATTTGCACATATAAACCAGTTTAAAGTGATGTCATATGCTGCAGTGCTGTTTTGCAAAACAAAAACCTGTTGGCATAAACCCCAAATAAACATGTAGCTGAAATCCATTCACCGTGGGTCCAATAAGGTCAGAAGAACTGGGGCATTAAGTAAAGACATACCACTGTTGGCATTTTTTTCCTAAATGTTTTGTTTGTTTTTTTTAAAAAACAAATACATATTCAAATGCAATTTCATCAACTTTACAGTAGTGGGAGCAACACCAGAAATATCAAGACATTCAGACAGACTTTGTAACTTTAATTACTGCTATCGGTATGACAGGCACAGCAACATTGTTTATACCATGCTAATTAAGGTTGCTCGATTATGGCAAAAATTAAAATCATGATTATTTAACAATTATGCTATCAGAAAAAAATAGCATAATTTTTTCCATTTAAATAGTCATTCAGACAATTTGGGCCCTGGGAGCAGCAAAAAGTGGGGCACTTGAAGACCAAACAAGACCATCCTTGTTAAACCGAATGTGACAATAGGCATTTTAATCCCAATTACCTTGTTTCAATACTGACTGAAAGCCAAACAAAACAGTAACTGGAGTTAAAATTTGATTCATTGGACAGCTACAGTGTCAAAAATAAAAACGCTTTTAAATGTAGATTTTACAAGGACGTGCCATTTTACAACTTACAAATGGTAAATAGCTCTGAATTTGTCAGAGCACCCAGAAGAAGATCATCTATCTTAAGCTGCTCTTTAACCATGTTGTGGACAGAGACAGGTGCAGACACAGATGAGTGGTTATTCCTGTTATACTCCTTTGAAGTCCACAAGAAATATGGATTAAGGGTAAACGCAAAGTTGATGCAATGCCACGTACAAAGAGCAAGAGCCACGTGCTCACCTTATGATGACAAAATCTACAGCAAACACCATTATCTACAGCATATCTACATAAGCAGCTGTGTTTTCCCACTCACTGATCACATCATCCAGCCTGCTTTAGATTACAGAGTGTCAACCACTGACCACCCCAAGATCAAAAGTTTTTCAGGCTCATTGTACATTTTGATTTGTGTGAAGCGCCAAAACTCAAGTTTTTTCAAAGCTACTGCAATTTGGGTGGTGCAGCTGTCAGCCTGCTGCAAAGTTTACAAGAAATATGACAGTTTTGAAGATCTTGGCAAATTAAACAACTTGTTTAAAACAAGTTGGTTGTTGACAGAAGAAGAAAAACATTTTTTCCACTTCTGATCATGTTGCACAGGTTTAGATTGTGAAAACGGGAAACCATCTTTGTTTGCCATCTCAAGGCTGCAGCTCAAGCACCTATGACGCCATCATCTTCGCTGTTATCTGTGTGTTTGTTGAGATAAGCAGAGGCTCTGAGCTGAATTTCACTAAAATTTATCAAGTTCAAAACATGCAATATAAGACAACGCTGTGGGTGTTGTAGACTCTGTCATGTAGTGATCCCAAGCCTCAGCAGGCGGACCACCTCAGGTATGTTGTGTGGACAAATTTAATCAAACTGGGACAAGACTAAATCCAAAGTCCTTCACTGTATATAGTCATTTTATTTAATTTACCAAGTACAAAGTTTTATTTTTCTTCTCAGAGTCAAGTTTCTATTTTGATGCCTTTTCAGACATGGTTTCGGTTTTTGGCTGTAACTATAATAAGCTAGTTATGTCAGACCCTTAAACATTGTATTAAACTATTAGACCTACACAAAATGTCAATACTTTACTCCAAGTGTACCGGTTAAAATAAATACTGCAATTGATTCTGTCAGTACCGCCCAGCTCCGCTCCCAGCACCACCTGCCAGAGTATTCCCAGACGGCAGTGATGAAGTCTTTTGCTGAGCTTCCACAAACAGCCCTGCGTTGTGGCAGCTCGTCGCGCTCCAAGACACCCTGCAGCAGCTGACGAGCCATCCAGAGCCACGACAGTTGCATGCCCACTGCTGCGCCACCCATAAAACCAGGTGATTTATCTAGACCATGTGTCTGTCCTGTTGGTGAGCTCTGACCGCGCAAGTATGCCAGTGACACCTTTTCCTGTGCCCATAATAGAAGGCCAGCCAATTTGCCTGGTTATACTCGTGATTGTGGACATTACTCATTCCGAAACCCTCAGGAGGGTCACAGCAACACCACATGTCACATGATGATGTAGAGTTTTTTTTCCCCACCATTGCTGATGGAAACCAATCTCACTGCCTGCTATTATCAATCATTAAAAATAAATACCAGCTAACATTTTATCATTACTAGAAAAATCACTAACGTGGTACATTCAATGTCAAACCATCACAATGTTGCTTTAATAAAAATATTGATCAAGTCTTACTAAAGACATGTTACAAATTGCCATGAGTCTCTTCCCGTTTGAGTGACAGACCAAACTCATTTCATCACCTGGTAATCAGCAGCATGCCACTTTAATACTTTATTGGGGATAAAATAAAGTCAAGGTTCACACAGAGAACATGCTGCTTCAAAGAAAAGAGAGAAATCAGTCGACTGAAACAGCTGTTTGCTAGTAATACCCTTAAAGGAAAAAAATAAATAAATAAAAAATCGTGAGCCGTTTTTTCCTTTTAGGAAACCAGTGGCCTTATAAGCTGATTCAATGAGACACAGAATGCCTCTAATGCCTCAGTAATATCTCTGACAGCTGTCAAGTAGAACATAAAGTCTCTCTCTCTCGCTCAACTCCATTTATTTTCCCTAACACTACAAAAAAACAAAACAAAAAAAAGGCAGAATATTCTTTGACAGTTTCAATAAAGTATAATGAGCCTGGGAAAAAAATAAAAACTCCTGACGGCTTGAAGATGCAACTTAAGACTGGCCACAGACAACAGGATTTACAGAATAACTGTTGTTATCAAAAATCAATACAACTCCTTGTTTTTTGTCCCAAACAAACAAAAAATTGTTTTACAACTTCAAGGCAGAAACAGGAGGACTGTGTGTCATTTGATTTCCATACCAAGTGGCTGACCTAATCAGCACACTGTGGTTCTGATGAGAAAATTATTGAAATCTTTTTTTCTCCTGGCATTAATGCCAATTCAGCTCAAAATGGCCTAATTTCATTGTTGCATTTGCCCTGATGAAGACAGACGTGTTCAATCAGCCTCTGAGTGGGCTGCGTGTTAACAGACGGCCAGCATCTGATGACAAGGCCCGCCCCATTAGCTACATAATCACACCAAGAGTCCCCAGCGGTTATAGATGGCGATGCTAAAGTAAAGCTTGCATGAACAGTCAAAACGTGCAACAACAAACTCTCCTCAGTGTCAGACGGAGCGTCAACAATTAGTCTCAAGTGAAGGGACCAACAGCCAACTAAATGCAGCAATCAAGCTCAATCAATTTGCCTGAATGTGGTGACTTACTCTGACATTCATTACACTAACCTGTAACAGAAAACAGGTTTAATATTATTATCATCATCAAAATAGAGCATAGAAGGTCGAACACAAATGCACTGCTACTACTGATGTTCCTGCTTATGTGGGATGGAGAAGTGCACAAGGTTAACTATTACCCGTTCAGGGTTCTTCCTTGTTCAAAATGGGCCTCTGAGGAGGAGCGTGTAAGCTCAACCGTTCCACATATAGATAAGGCATTGTTACCTTAGCTGGGACAAGACTATCTTCCTGTTATTTCTAGCTATCTGATAAACTTCAGTTACCAAAAGCCCATTCTAAAGTAATGGTTATTACATTATTTTAGACGCAGACACACACCCCCCCCCCCCCGGTTAAAAATGCAGGGAAACCCCCTGGTTACCTGAATTTGCATGCATACCCAAGATATCAAGTCATTAATTCTGTTGTGTGATGGTGAAATGGTGCTCGACGTATAACTGAAATGTGTGTACATCAGAAGCACACATGTCAGATTAGTTACAGAATGTAGTCACATCAATTTCAGTGGTTAGATCAGGTCACTGACAGTCCGCGTACAACTGCTCATTTTTTTAATTAAAATACTGCAGAAGCTTGGGAGAGAGGTGCCAGCGTCTGTCAGGGCTGTCCCGAGAGATGTCGGAACATGTTTGAACTAACAGATATTTGCCTTGGTACCAGAAATGCTAGTCTGCTTAACTCCGCTTTAGCTTATTTATGTACAAACTAGCCAGACGTCTTTTTGTACCACACTTTAATAAGTCCTCCTTTTGGTTGTAAGAAATTATTTAGTCAGTGAGATAATTTTCCACCAAAAACACTAAAAGCTGATCAGATAAATCCATTATTTTTCAATGCTTTACTTTTTTCTTTTTTCTTTTTTTAAACTGCAACAGTAACCGGAGCAACTACTGTACCATTGTGGCCCATACCTTGGTTTGGGGATGGATGAATATGTTTTTTTTGTGTGTTCTCATGAACTAAAAAAAACAAAAAAACAAAACCCACACATGTCATTAACATAAACATTTCCACTTCAGTAATTGTGGAAATGATCTTGAAACATCACAGCTTTCACTAGTATGGTTTAACTAATATTAATAGCACTACATGGCTATCGTTGTACAATATTGCAGACGCGTTTCAGTCTCAGTTTCACCCCTACAAGCTCCAATGGAGAGTTTGCAGAAAATACTGCACATTGAAGAAACAATACTTTAAAACAAGGCTTCCAATTATGCACAAAATTCAAACTTGCACTGTGATCACTGATAAATTATAAGCTAATGATTGATTTATCTAAAGCACAGATACTCAATGGCAAAAGATGAGGGCTGTACCAAATGAGGGTTGTAATTCTCAAATGCCTTTAATCTAATCCATTACTCTAACTAATCCCATAGTTTTCTGCTTAAACAGACCTCTTACCTCTTTGTTAATCACTTCAGAGCCAACTACTGATAGAGTCATGGACATAGTGGGTGACTGTGGTCTTATGCAACTTACTCTGTGCCTCAACGTCTTTTGTTTGCAAAGCTTGCAGAAGAATTTGCTCAACCTTCGATCACACCACCACACAGTGGAGATAGAGGATCTCACTGAGTGTTTTGTGGCTTCAGGACAGACAGGCTTGCAGTTACTGCCATGCTAAGGCAAGCAGCAACAGCAGCAGCAAAAAAAAAGAAAAAAGTAACAATCCAGATCAGAGTGGTCCTTCTTTTGGCCTTTAACATCTGGCTACAAGGGCATTCATCCACCAGCACCCTGACAGCAAGGAGAGTGAACAATTGGCCCGAGCAGCCATCCAACTCAGCGCCAAGATCCGAGACTTCACACAGATCAACAACTCCCTGACCGCAACAAAAAGGGATCACTGTGACACTTAGCTAACTGACATAGCACTATGGCAGCGTCGGCTGCCAAAGGATCATGCTTAAGCCCCGAAAGCCATTCTCGCTGTCAACAATTAGACAAAAATCAATCAACTCAGTCAAGATGCAGTCAACATAGTCACAAAAGACAAACAAAAAGAAAGAAAAAAAGGCTGAACTGGCTGAACTGGTTATTTCTTATCATATCCCTGGTCCCTTAAAATATTCACACATTATTTTACACAAGAAAACAGGATATCAAAAAGGTGGAACTACAACGACCACTGTCACGTAAATGGCCATTGATCCTCAGTATATCAGTTTAGTTTATATAACACACAAAGCCACAAATGTAAATATTTGCAGTTTACTGGCACGTTTAAAAAGTTCCTAAAAGCTTAAAAGGCCACTTAAGCGTTTTACAACCCAATCAGCAAATCATTTAGAAATAGTGCAACATTTTAGACTGGAAGCAAAAATATTTTCTTGTTCAATCTTTTTAATTTATAGTTTACTCTAAAGTAAAAAACAAAAAGCACAACAAGCAAAGGATAACGTGATTAAAACATTTAAAGAATCCTTGTTCAGCTGTTGAGTTTCCTCATTTGTGAGACCATGCAATAACAGCCATTTTGTTGCAAACTACAGAGAGCATTGCTGGAATTGCAAACATTTAAATGTTAAACAGTGTCGTAAAGCAGGCGGTGGTTTTGGAAATGTTTTTGTCAAACAGGATTAGCTGACTTTGTGTCGATACTACTTTCGGGGTGGGGAGTTATATATGGACCTCTGTACTTTATAAATACCTTTCCTCCCACTTGTTTACATGCCCCGTCACAAGATTTCCATTAATGGCTCAATGTAGCAAACCACGTGTTTTCTATCGTGAAGTCAGCACTCTATAACCACCATGGACGGGAGGAGGGGGGTACAAATGCATGTGAGCTGCAGCTAACCATGTTAGCAGGCTCGGCTGCTAGCAAGAGACACAGGGAGGGACCGGGAGTAAGTGTGCCGTATCCTGCCTGCAAACAGGCTCACGCACGCTGCTGGACTTTAGAAACTGAAGTCACATTAGTAACGGCTTGGCAACGACATATAGTGTTATGGAACTTTAAAGCAACTTCTCACACTTCGTCTGCTAAAAGCGCTTGTTTTCAAAGCCCGACAATTGATCGTCTAAACGTCCACCGTTTGTTTCGATCGACCGCACTTCAAATGAGAATTTGATCAGCTGTAACGAAGTAACCCGAAGTCAGAGCAAAAACAAACAACCAAAAAAAATATGTCTGTGCAATTAATGCAACGTAAAGGGCACAAATGGGCATCATGTTTATTTATTTGCATATTTTTTAAAGCTACGTGGTTTCTTTTTCTGGACTGATACTGAACGTGTGATCTCCGGAAGCACATGTCACTTGACTATTGTAGCGCGCCCAAGCGTCGGGTACCGCTGTTAGCAAACTGCGTTTCCACTCAAAGTGACGAGATAAGAGGTTAGCAGCAGGGCCACACTTTGCTTAACTGCAATTTATTGTGGTCACATGCCTGTATTACCCAAGTTAGGCTAGCAACTTAAACTCCAGGTGAGCGTATCCTCACCGCTTGCGTGATTAGCAACGTTAGCATCCCAGTTTGCTCGTTTAGCTAGCGTTAGCTAACTCTCAACTAGCCCTCAACTGTTTTGTTCGCCTCGCCTGATTAAAAAAAAATAAAAATGCCAGTCGGTGTTTACGATGTGGAAGAGGCGAGGCGGGAACTCGGCACATGTCTTTAGCTGATTTACTTACATTGTGTCGCTCGAAGTCATTAACCGACTTTCGGTGAGAGGGAGGAAATCCAGGTTGTACGCCGAAGTCATGCTCCAAAAAAAAAAGAAAAACACACACACAGCGTCTAAACAACGAAAAGCGACGTCCACTCAACTCCTGCGAGACGGCGAGAAGACGAAGCGGAGCAGGTGCTGGGAGGGGGCGTCTTCTTTAAAACTGCAGGGAGGGAGGGAGGGAGATATATAGAGAGAGCGCGAGGGCACCGGTATCCGCCTTATTCCTTCCTTCTTGTTTCTCTCTCTCTCTCTCTCTCGCTGTCTCCGAGCGAAATAAATTCAGGCGAGCCGCCGTCAACACTGCACACCAAGCTGCAGCAAAGCAGAGGCGTGGCCTCGTCAACAAAAGTCCGAAAGACACGCTGCGTGTTGCTCAACAATCTAAATGCCCCTATCTAAATGACTGCAATGTCCCTTTAGAGACCACACGTGGTGCCCTACGGAGAGTTTACTAACCTGTTTTCTAGTTTACGATCTTTTATCTGCTCTAGCATCGCCATTGCATTCCAATAATGACCCACATTCTGCAACCCTTTTACAAAAAACAAAAGGACGTATTAATCAGATCATGTCGAGCCTTATTGTAAAATGAGTCTATCTGAGAATGAATCTGTGATCTAATAATCACAATTGGTGAGCGATTTAAAATGTTTAAATATAGTATCCAGGCCATTACTATCAATCACACTAATGCCACTCCTGTTTCCATATCTTCCGAGCACTCTAAATTAGGCAACCGGGCCTTTTGTTTTTATTGGATTACTTAAATAAATAAGATTATTTCCAGGTTGTTTATTGCCTTGCACTGCAGATCGGTCCATAAATCAATTCCCAGTCAAAAAGTTAGATCGGTAAAAATGTAGCTGTTCTTGTCTGCCTTCATCCATTCTTCCCTTCAGGGTCATAGGTCATATTCCCCCTTTGTGCTGGACTGTTATCTCCTAGAAGGTGGGGGAGAGGGGGGAGGGGGAGCCTATCTTCCTTTGTTGTGCCGGACTTACAAGGTGAGGCCTATACACGTGGAGGGAAAGGTAAACGGGCCGGGGGGAGTGGGGGTGGGTGGACTGTTGTCAAGTGCTGTTTGAGAGAGGAGTTGGGGGGGGGCTAGCCTAATTATCAAACCACTCATTACTGCTTCAGCAGCTGCACAGTCCTAAAATATTATTCATAGTGAGCATTAAGAAACATCCTATTTATGAAATCCTACTTAATCCCTGTATCCATAGCAATTTCAAGGCAACCTGGCACCAGTGTCGGGTCTGCTCTATTAAACAGTGCCTGAAAGAGGCTTGTGTGCATAATGTGATAATGCAAACTCTTTTTCCATAAGTGCGGACGAGCCCACTGTGCAACATGCATCACCTTTAGCTTAAGGGACTGCTATAAAAAGGTAAGCTAAACCTCTCTGTAGATTCGGGTTTCATTAAGACGGAGGCATCTGCAGCATCCATGCATTTCAGCTGTGTTGGTATGTACTATTTGTTTTTTCTAAAAAGATGTTTAATAGATTGGATTTTACATGCCTAGTGTCATGTCTAGTTGCTGGCACCTTCTAATACTAGACTGTCTTTCTTAATCTCAGATGATTACTACTCTAATCCTATCATAATCCTCCACATGTGCCATCCTTTTGTTGTTTACATCAAATGTTTTCTCCCTCATGCAGTGGGAGCTGAAGAGCCCACTCACCCAGCATTTAAATATGCAACTTTTCGTGATAAAAAAAAAAAGTGCAAGGTGTAAAAATAGGCCAGCTTCAACTAAAAACAAAAAAGAGGCCACATCGTGTGTTTTTAAGCAGGACGCCTTTAACTTGAAAGTGCACTTATTCTTAGCTCTGCCTTTCATGAAATCATTTGTCGAATGGCCGACCAGCTGAAGTGCTCTCAAAATGGAGAGAGTGAACTTCATCTTATCTTTCCTTTGCAGAGGAAATCAACTGTTTCAGCATGTACTAAATAAATATAGCGCTGCCTTATCAGTGTAAAGTTCCACTGAATGTATGCAAATGCACATGTAAATGTTTCCTTTTCTTGCATTTAAAGATAATTGATATCTTCAGTTGTGTTTGACTGGCTCAGCACAGTGAGGCCTGGGCAGCTTTCAGCAGACATCCAGTCACTCGTACTGCTCTTCTTCAGTGGGCTGTGCAGTTCGAAGGCAAACACCTACATCACTGACACCTCCACCTTTTTTTTTAAACATTTATATTTCATGCAAATCTACAATTCCTTGAGGAAGTTTGAAAAAATAAAGAAGGGAGGTACATTTTTATTCAATTTTAGTGATACATCTTTCTTGGGAAGTTGAGGAGACATAAACTATAAAATGCGTTCAATTTAAACATGGCTTCTAGATTCCTGTTTAAAAAGAAAACCATATAGGCGCACCAGAGGAACACTACCCTGCCCACAGGCACACTCTCACAGCATGGGAGAACGACTCAGCTGGAAACAATACATCCTATGACAATATCAAGCCCAGACAAAGAGGCAGTCCAAATACAGGCTGCTCCACAAAAGCTAGCCCAAATTTGAATGAGGGGCCAACCCAACGTACCTCATAGGCAGGTCCTCATTCCTGACTGAGATCCCGGCCGCAGAGGGGGGACAGCGCATGCTGTTGGCATACAGACTCTGCACCAGGGCCAGCTCAGAAGAGTGTTCCAACATCGGTGCTCTGGAAAAATCCACCCGGTGTAACGGACACTTTCTTCTCTTTCCCTCTTTCCTTGGTGTATCTCTCTCCCTTTCTGTGTCTCCCGCCCACTCTTTCTCCTTGGTTTAGTGCAGCAGAGCGGCGCCCACCCCCTTCGCTAGCTGTGGTGGCTGAAATAATCCTCTCTGACAGCTCATCGTGCGCTAATGCATTGTGCTGCCTGCGGCAGCACAGTTTGCAGGCTGTAAAGCTGTGTCCACAGCACTCTTCTACTAATTGACACCCATATTAGGGAAACTTCAGAAAATTGGACATGGATGATTTATTCCCATTGTCACACTAGAGGAAATTAGATGAAACATCAACACAGTTGACACAGAATTTCATTCTGTTCCAGTCCTGATTTTGTAGCATGTTTTTTTCCCCTTTTTTTTTTTGGATTTTGCCATGTAGTTCAGTCAGTGAACTGCTCTAAATAAAAGTCTAAACAAGGCCAACTGGTTGATCAAGCCTAGCATCCTACGCCTGCGCCCACCACAACTCATTTTATCAATAAATGCTCTGTCTGAGCACCTGCAGATACTAGAGATAAACAGTATAACCATTCTCCAGGCAGTGAGAGCATGTGCATATCACACTATGCATGAGTTGTCTGGTTACCGACCTGTTTGTGACAGCGAGAGCGCTTTCTATGACAGCCTGACATCATTACTATAATTGAGTAGATAGAGATAAAGATAGGCTGCCAGAATATAAGCAAACACTTAAGTAAGTGTGGGTACTTGTGAAATAAGGACAGATGACATTACTCCCCTTATTGTCCACTCCAGGTACTGGAGTGTACCTCCAGTACCTGGAGTGTTTGAAGTTCACTGAGCAGCCCAAAACTGTGGTCCTACTGTGTTTTAGATTATAACGCAAACACTGATGCACAAATGACATGTGCCGGTATGTAATTCTACAAAACAAAGGTTCTCCACAGTCGATTTAAAAACCAGAAACCCCAACCATGAGAATTAAGAGCATGTTGAAAAGACCCAGCAGCTTTTTATCAAAAGTGTGTAGTTTTATCATTTGCATGGCACAAAGTTCACTCCACTCTGCTGGGAGCCATCTAGATAGGAAAATGAAGAAGTCAAGGCAGCTTTTTTTTTAAGCTCCTGCACACATTCTCTCGTACTCTCTCAGCCAATGTTTGTGCTGCCATGGACCAATCAGGTGAAATATCTGAAACTAATTTACTGCAATATTCTTTTCACCAAAACCCAGGAGGAACTCAATCTAGGTCTTCCCCTCCCGTAGGTGTTGTGTCCCGCTTGGGTAATATGACATTAAGTAGGAAAGTCATCTGAAACAGGGTCATGCCAGTGTGTGCTGATATCACAGTCGAGTACAGCAGCATGAACGGGCTCTCTGCTTCTTCTGATCGTGGCACGAAATCCTCTTCATCTCAGCCCCGCTCCTTCTGCTGAATATTTTAAACACTTGTGCTGAAATCCAGGCCTTTATGATGCCATGCTGCTTAGCGTGACTAGTCAGAGCCGCCGAGCACGAGGATAACTGAAAGATTTTCTTGCTGCTCTGCTATGAACACCTACAGTAAGCGTACAGTACGATAACGCCTGCGTGCTAATCGCTGACGACTGAAAAGAGGTGACAGAGGTGTAGTAATATGGCATGGGAATGATATATGAAACAAGGAGTATTGCTGTGAAAGGGAGCGTTATTGGGTTTCGGTGTATTTTGCGGCTGAAAAACAAAACGCGTTCACGCCTGACATGTACTAAGTTGAATAACAGCACATGGTGAAAGCACTGCAGGTGGCCTGAACAGTGAAAGCAACATCAACTTTCATTTTTTTCCTTCTTCTTCTTTTGGCACTTTTGGCCTCCCTCGGGACCATTTGCACAGACAAATTCTGTCTGTGTTTTTGCAGGTTAAAACTGAAACTGTCACAGCTCGGTGAACACTGCTCGAGTACAAACACCACACGCTGGCAGCATGACTTTAAAGTCACACTTGACACTCAAATTTTCAAACGGTTACAAGCAGGCACATCTTGTACCCCCCCCCCCCCCCCGCTCCCCCGGCATCATAACCTGTTTATGTTACCTATTCACCTGAACACGGTGAAAAAATAAATATCTAATAATAAGAAATAGAGATTTAGGCCTTTTTTTAGTTGCAAAGTTCTGTGTTTGCAGGCACTGGGCAATAAAATTTATGATCCAACAGATGCTAGCAACAGGCACTGACAGCAAGAGACCTGACACCATCTTGATGAGGGAAAGAGACACCCAAAACCAGAGTGGAGTTGACGTTTTAGCACCAATAGGCTGAAGGCAGACACTGTTAATGAAATTCCTATTCATATACAGTCTGATCTTTTTATTTTTCCATCTCAACAATCACTTTTTTATTTTTTTTTTTCAGTTTGTCTACTTTGATTTTACAGATTTAGCACACATCAGTTCTCCTCCCACAACGACCTGCATGACTGGACGCGCCTGGTGTGATTAAAAACGCCATACCACATTGAAATGTCAGCTTATTTTGTATGGACAGAAGTAATTTTACTTCCCTTTTCTTCTGTCACGCATCATTTTTTCCACTTCCTCTTTCATTCTATGTTATCGGAAGATGTTGAGTAGATTTCCACATTTGGGAGTAAACAAGAAAGAGAAAGGAGTGGATAAGTAGGAGGAAATATTCACACGTTTAAAGGTGAATGAGTCAGGTTTGCTTTCTATGTCCACAAAACATCAAGGATCTAGATCTAATTTAAAGATTTATACTCCACCACATCCTAATGGGGTTTGATTGGACTGAAATCTGGTGACTGTTTAGGCCATTTGAGTACAGTGTACAAAGCTTCATTTGCAGGAATAATTTGTAGGAATGAGCAATCTGCAGATGGGTACATTTTGGTCATAAAGGGATGGATATGGTCAACAACAGTTGTCAGGTAAGCATTTAAACAATGTTCAGTGGGAACTAAGGAGTGATGGGTGTACTAAAAAAACATCCCCCTCTCTATTACACCACCATCAGCCTCAACCATTGATACAAGGTGAGATGGATCCATAGTTTCATGTTTGCAGCAGAAGTTGAGAGTCATCAGACTAGATGACCAATGCTCATGGTCTGTGTGAATTGTAGCCTCAGTTTCCTGTTTTTAGCTGACAGGAGTGGGACCCAATGTGGTCTTGTGCTGCTGTAGATCACGTGCTTCAAGTTTTTACTTGTTGTGTGTTCAGAGATGCTCTTCTAATGTGTGTAGCACTTTCTTCTTCACTTAAATAAGGACTGAACTGAAATATTCAGTCTCTGAATCAATCGCAGATGCTAAACAGAGGGGTATCCACCTCAAAAACACAGCCTTCATTAGCCAACTGCCAGCACAATGCTGAATAAATTTTTTTTAAAAACTCACTGAACTCAGACCTCAGAATTTCTCTACGCCCTTTCAAAGGTTTTCATATACTATTACTTTTCTGTAAAATATGACCTGTGCACCAAAACGCCAAAGACAGCACTGGTATTGCTTGTTCCCAGAAATATATGATGCAGAAGCACATTACAGCAGATACGTATCACGATGTTTCACATCTCAGTATATAAAGTCATTGATGACTGGTAATCCGCTTCTGCTTCATATGATTCCTCCTCCTTCAGAGGCTTCATTGCAACGTTTAATTTCAAAGAATGGAAAAAGTGACACAAGACAAGCAGAGCCCACGTTCTAAAATTACCATCCAATGATAATTCTGCAAAGGATGTTTTACTACCTGCCCCCCCCCTACAGAAACCCACCTTAATAGCTTCTGAATGGCTGTAAATGTTACTGTCATTTATAGGGTGTTTTACAAGGGACAGTGCTTTTAGAGATGATTTCCTTTCAAGGCATGTTTGAGAAGATCCCAAATGCATTACCTAAGAGAGCAGTTATAGCTTTTTTACATTTATGATGTGGTGGAACACGGTTTGCACGAGGCTGTCTCGTCATCCACGCCTTATGAGCAGGGCGCCGGTTTCTGTGCATGAAGATTGACACCGTGTGGTCATTCAAGGAAAGGCAGCAAGTCTACAAATATCCCCATTTGTAGCAGACAAACTGAGAAGTCAGTTCCTCACAATCCACACAAAATCGCTCAGGTGACCTTCAGTGTTCAGAGTAACGGTAACAGTAACACAGCTGCAAAGGAGGATCCTGGATTAGTGAATTAACACGGACAAAATTCAACATACGAAACTGGGTTTGATAAAATATTTCCAATCTATTTCTTATAAAGCCAATGCAAAAAAAACAACCCAAAACAATTGAAAGCGTGCACTCGTCGAACAAAAAAAAAAAAAAAAAAAAAATCAAGGATGCATGGATGGGTTGGACAGGTGAGTTGGGTAAAGTTTTGATGGTAATGAGATTGACATGTTAAAGTCTGTGAGTACACAGACCATTCATCTTTAATATTCAAATCTCAGTGAAATTAATTACATTACAAGAACAGCTACAGTATAACTCCAGGACTACTCCATATGAAGGGAAAAAGGGGGGAAAAAATAAAAATACAAACTTTAAATTTAAAAAAATGTACAGAAATTACAGAAAAATCAGTAGATTTAAAAAGCAATATCTGAAAATGGATTTTTGAGTCAATAATCCTAAGAACAAAATGCACTTGGCTTGGAAGTTGGTATTTACACATTTATACATGCCTGATGCAATCATTTATATACATGACATTTCAGTGATACTGCAGAAAATTGGGAGAAAGGCTTGACACAAAGGTCATGCCATTTCTTGGCAACATGAGGGAAAACAGAAAAAAAGACGACAGCTGTTCTTCTTTCTTCCACTTTGTTGACAAAATTTAACTCTGATTTGACAGAAACTGCCATGGTCTCCTTACACAGACAAGATCTCCAAGATTGGACAACCAAAAGCAACAAATAAACAATTTATAGGCAAAAAAAAAAAGGGGGGGGGGGAACGACCACACGAGAACTAAGGCTGATTATGTGCTGGTTAAATCCTTTTTTTTTTATCCTCTTACCAACTCACAATGAATCGTGGCTGACATCTTTAAAAAAATCCTCAGAAGTTTGCATCAGCCATAATTTTAGCTTTCTTTATCTTTTTTTAAATGTTACAGCAGTGCCATGAGTGTTCATTGATGGCTTTAGTCCAAAACAGTCCAAAATGTGCTTTTGCATAGTCTCAATGCGGTTTGTGTTTCCTTTTCTTGTGTTTTTTATCTTTCTTCTTGCTGGAACATTTAACGCAGAACCACTGCTGGTCCTCAGGGGGCGCTGTGACGACCCCGACACAAGGCCTGAGCACATAACAGAAGAAGAGAGTTGAGGTTAGTGAGGAAATGGTGAGAATGCAGTCATATTCCTATGAGGCTTTAGCCCCATTTAGTTAGAAGACATTATGTTTGACACTGATGTCAAATTAAAAGGAACACACATATTGTTTATTTAGGCCTCATCCTGTCAGTTGCTGGCATTTAATAAATTCAACCACCTACAGACTTCCCAAGGAGATGTGAGGGGATGCCATTCATTACTGGAAATCAGGTCATTCAGTCATTGTTGTACTTTTTGATAATAAAAGATGCATTTAAATTACAAAAAAAATCAGCAGCTCACTGACAAACACATTCAGACTATGTGTTTCATATGTCTGAAAAAAATTGATCTCGAATTATCAGTTGACATGAAAGATACAGTGCGTCTGTTATTTTGTATGATTATAAATGTACCGTTAGCATTTAGCACAATTTCCTGGATTTTCACAAATCAAAAGCAGATGATACAAACACAGAAACAACTTTTCCCCCCCTACTGTAATGTGGACCCAGGCCCATTAATTACATACGCATTGGCCACTTTGTTAAGTACACCTATTCAACTACTCATTAACACAAATTTCTAATCGGCCAATCAGGTAGCTGCGACTCACTGCATCAAGGCATGTAGACATTGTTAAGATGACCTGCTGAAGTTCAAATGGAGCACCAGAATGCTGATTTTAGTGGCTTTGAATGTGGCATGTTTTTTGGTGACTGATGAGCTGGTCTGAGTATTTCAGAAAATGTAGATCTACTGGGATTTTCCTACACAAGCATCTCTAGGGTTTACAGAGAGTGGTCCAAAAAAAAAAAAAGAAAATATGAGTGGGAGTTCTCTGGTGCTCGAGATCTGAGGAGAATGGCCAGACGGCTTTTAGCTTCCAGCAGGATAACGTGTCATGTCACAAAGCTCAAATTATCTCAAACTGGTTTCTAGAATATGACAGTTAGTTCACTGTACTCAAATGACCTCCACAGACACCAGATCTAAATCTAATAGAGCACCGTTGGGATATGGTGGGGGGATAAATCTGTTGGGAGACAAATCTGAGGCAACTGTGTTATGCTATCGTGTCAACATGGATCATAACCTCTGAGGAATGTTAGCCGCAGGACACAATGATTCAACAGCAGCAACAACTTTTTCTGTTTTTTACGATCCCAAACACACTATGTCTCAGTCATACAAATACCTTTAATCAGCTGCTGTAAATCATACACAGTATTTGACAGATTTTTAATGGGGCTGTGCTGATATTTTTTATCAAAAGGTCCCATTACAGACGCCCAGAAACCACATTTCCCCAGATTAACCAAAGTGACAAGAGTGAATTACATATAAATGCATTAAAAATGCAAATAAGAACCCAGAAGTGGAAGAGCAGATTAAGAATTAGTACAAGCACCCATCTTTGTCATGAAAAGCTGTCATGAAAATACAGGGTTGTAAAGCTCTTACCAGTGATACCAGTCGTCACAGCCATCACATCCTATCATGGGACTGCCATCATCAGGTTTGTTACATCCAGGGCAAATCCAGATCTGGTTTCCCCACTCATCTCGAATCTTGATTGTTACACACAGGAGAAAACTTTAGTGACATGTCAAAGGCAATCAAATTAAAAAAAAAAAAAAGCTATGACACAAACAGATAATGAAAAAGATCCCCCCAAAACGCTGAATAACCCAACAGTCTGTTTTATCTTGAGTGTAACTACCTTTGCCAAGGAGGATGTGTGTCTGGTTAGTGGGGTTCATCAAAAAGACAGATTCATGAAAACAATAGATGGTGCTTGGGTAACATTAGAAGAGCTTTTAGAGCTTTTGGAGTCCATAAAATATTTTTAAAGCCCTCTTTAATATTTCAAGATCAAACTGAAAAAAACAAAACCAAAACAGGAGCAACATCTTTATACTCTTAAGAAACTTTCATGAGCTGGATCCAGGGATTCAATTCATATATAGATTTTGCAGCCTGATATTCAGGTATGTAATTTCAGACTGTTCTTGTTAATGTGCATGTCATGGACACTAAACAAAGACTGGTGAAGCAAAAGCTTTTAAATGCACAAATATTTTTATCCTGGGCACTTACCACGTAAGTACTGACGGTCTCAGTTACCACGCTGCGGACTGGTGTTTTGACGGAGGCGGCAGGAGGGAGTATAGGGGGCGGGGAAATTAAAGACGATGATGGGGGTGGAGCAGGTGGAAGGGGCGAGGGAGCTGGCGGCAGCGTGGGGATGACCGGCGGCAGCATTGGTGGTGGCGGCGGTGTCCGAGGGCGATTGCCAGGTCCTGACTTGGTAGCAGGGGTCTTGGGTGCTGGCGTGCTGGGCTCTGAATTTGGAACCACTTTACTGATGACACTGTTGATAGAGAGTTACAAGTTAGAGATGTCTTCTGTTCATACTGTCTCTTTTTGTAAGAGTCTTCTTTAAAGTAGAACTAAATTAATTAACTTAATGTGATCATCAAAGGTAAACAGCTGCAGCTGTGAGCACAGCAGCCCACCCACCCAGCTGATAAAACTTCATCAAAGCAGAACTTATATAATCAAAAATAAGACAATGGACAATAAACATAAATAGATCTTTAACAGATACCTTTCAGACAGTACCAAAAAGCACTGAGGCCAGAAAAAGTACGATTTCATAGGTCAAGAAGTACAGTCAACACACGCCTATCCGCGGTTCAGTTTGCACAGATTGTTTTGTGGAAAGTAACTCCCAAATATTCCCAGAGAATTTACCTATTCGTGGATTTTTTCCGTAGAGCATATCTAAAATATTTTTCATTTATTATTATTATTCAATTATTTTCGTGACTAAATACATTTTTTATGAATGAAAAAAAAGAGTATATTTCTCTGCATGGGGAAATCTGCATTGCCAGACACGGAAGCAGCTGCGAAATGCCTGAGACCTTCATAAAAGACTTGTTGTAAGATGACTTTGAAATTATATTAAAGTGTTTTAGGATGATATACTTGGTGTTTTAACTATTAAAATTGGCAGTTATAAGCGTTTTTAGAAAGGATTTCAAGTATTCATGGATTTCAGCTATTCACGGGCAGTTGTGGACCCTAACTACCACGAATACCGGCCGTCTATTGTAAAGACTCTTTGTGTAACATAAAAACACATTATCAGAGGTATCACTAGAAAGCTTTAATCAGTACTTACATTTTGTCTTGACCTGCTCCCACCCTGAGCGTCAGTCTGGGAATGACCGGAGACGGTAAAGGTGCTGGAGTGTCTATTTTGACCTAAAGAGACACAAAGGATAATATAAATATTTGTGGCGCCAACATACAGAAAAAACAAACAAACCAATAAACAAAAGGTATGCTAGACGTAAATACAAACTGACCTTTTCCAGTCGAATTCTCTCCTTTTCTTTCTCTTTTTCCTTTTCTCGTTTCTCCTTTTCCCTCTCCTTTTCCTTCCTCTTATCCTCCTTTTCCCTTTCTTTTTCTTTGGCCTTTTCCCGCTCCTTGTCTTTCTCCTTGTCCTTCTTTTTCTTCTTCTCTTTCTTGTCTTTCTTTTTGTCCTTCTCCTTGGTTTTTATTTCCTTCTCCTGGAGGATTGGGGCCAAAGGAGGCAGCATTGAGGGCATGCGCAGACAGGTATGCGGACTAAACAGTGGCGGGACATCACCCAGACCAAAGGGGGATAATGTAGATTGTTTCTGCTTGTCGTCCTTGCTCTTATCTTTCCCCTTGTCCTTCTTATCCTTGTCCTTTTTACTTTTTTCTTTATCCTTCTTTTTGTCTTTATGTTTCTCCTTCTCCTTTTTAGAGCCGTCCCCATCTCTTGACTTCATCTTGATTGAGCCCTCAGCCAGGGGGAAGTCTCGTGGAACAAAAAGTTCCTCGTCCTTTACCCCAAACTCCTTCCAGGGCATCTTCCCATCTTTAGAAAACTCCTTGTTTTTATCCCTGTTCTTGTCCTTATTCTTCTCTTTTAGCTTACTCTTATCTTTTTCCCTGTCTTTATCTTTTGGCTTGTCTTTCTCTTTCTTCTTCATCTTAGTTTTAAGCTCCTTCTTTAGCTTCTTCTTGACATCTACTGATGACACAATCTTATTTTTCTCCTCAAACACCTTGAGGAGTGGTTCAGGGGTAGGTGGTGAAGCCGATCCGGATGACACGTAATCTGCTGCCGGTTGGGGTGCAGCAGGGGCAGATGGCCCCCCCTGGTTGGCCTTTCGGATCACCTCGTTGATTGAATCATCCATCGTCCAATTCCCCAGGCCTATGTGTGGCAGAGGGTGAAGTGGTGTTGACGTGTCTTTTAACAAGATGCCGGCACCAATTGGTCCTTTAGGTGTAGACGGCTCCATAATAGTCAGTCTCCTGGGACTGGAGAATCCATTGCTATCCGAATCAGAGCCCGAGGAGAACGCGAATGGATCGGGTTTCCGTTCAGCACATGCTCTAGCTATCACAGCGTCAATAGAATCCTCAATTGCTCTATTATCTGGCTCTAATTTCTTGAAAGGGCCTGCAGTTAGCTCTCTTTCTTCTATGTTCTGACGCAAATGAATATTGTCTTTGCCCATGCTCTCACTCGGTGTGGACAACGGTAACTTTTGCATGACATCTGGTTTGCTCTGAGGTTGGGGGGCTTTAGCTGAGGCCATTTTAGGGCTCTTGGGACTTTTAGGACTCTTTGTCTTGCCTGGAGACTTTTTCTTTTCCTTAGATGGTTTTGGTGAATTTATGGGACTGCCAACCACCGGAACAGGAATAACCCCTTTAGGGGACTTAGTCCTTTGTCTGCCAGGGGAAGACACCTTAGGCTTTCTTGCTGGAGCAGTGAGGGCCTTCTGATCAGAGTGTTTTGGTATTACGGGCTGAGGTCTAAAGGAAGGCAGGGTACCAGATGGCATTTCAGGTGACAGGGGGTCCAGGCTGTCATGAGAAGGTAGAATGCCTGGACTAACACGTTGAGGGTTGAGAGACGTAAGAGGCTCCCTGGGCTCAAGACCCCACTCTGGGCTGAGGCCAGGGTACATCCGAGGCCTCTTGGAGGTAGGCATCATGCCCATAGCTGCATCAGGACTATCCAGGTGCCTCTTTAGTGGATGATTTTCATCGTTGACCGTTTCATCTTCATCTATTTCCTCCTCATCCTCTTCCAGTGCCACCTGCATAGCTTCAGCTGAAGTACCCATATCAGGGGGGACCTCTTCCTCCTCTTCTTCTAGAGTAAAGGAGATAAAAAACAGAACTAAGAACTTTGACAATCACAACATGACATTTACAACATAAACATGTGATTTTAGTTTGAACTTTTGACTTTGAATATATTTGGGTATTTAAAAAAGTATTTCACTTTGTGTGAATTGATGCATTTACACTTAGTTTTAGCAACTTAAAATAACATTTACAACACAATAAAATGTAAAAAGTAAAAAGATGATTCGTAAAAGATTATTTTACGAATCTGCTGTGTTACATCACAGTCTAATGTAACAACCCTGCAATAAACTTTATTATAATGCTATATTATTTGCATAGGATTTAGAGAGGACTTGATCCCACTTTGCTATCAACTTTCAGCCTGTGCACACTAAAAAGTAATGGTCATATAGCTAATACTATACAAGTTATTATACTGACCTTCTTGTAAGGAGACCAGAGGTGGCATATACTCTGGAATGTAATCCTTCCTTTCCTCTGCATCTCGAACTCCAGGTTGGGGAAACTGCAGGACATTGTTTTTGCTAACAGGGTAGAGCGGTGTTTGGTGGCTGAAGGGCACAGGCTCTAGGTTGTTGACATAGTCCTCCAGTTCACTCAGACTCACTCCTAGCAGTCTGAAAGCCTGGCTGACATCGTCCAGGACTGGATCTGTTCTTCCATCTGAAATGGATCAAAAATGTTGTCATTAAACCACAGCACTCACTCTGCACACACTCTTCCTGCAGCAAGAAGTGATGCTCAACAGGTTTACAGTCGGCACGCGACGTTATTTTATAGATTATACAGCAATTAAGTAACCAATACTCGTGAGATCGGCTACTTTTAGCACTGAAAACAGATGCAAAGCAGCATAGCCCCAATAATAACAATACAGGGGAAGTCGCTTTGCTGTGTTCCTACTGTACTTTCTGACATATTAACTGCTTGCTAGGGGGCGCCAGCTGCAGAGTCAGTTAACAACAACGTGATCGACTACTTTGAGTTTACAGGCTAAAAAAGTAATAAGAGAACCAAACAAAGCACTTACACAACTCAGAGTATCGATGACAGACCCGAGCCAACTGCTGGATGTACCGATGCAGCACATCGGACAGCAGATCACACGCAGTGAGCTGAACCGCATCCCAGCCCAGAGCCTGGCAGATCTGCGCCACCGAGACACGCAGCAGCGAGCGGGCATAGCTCTCGCACATCTCGCTGACTTTGTTACGATATTAATCCCGGTCAATTCCTCTTGGAAAACATGCTCCCGCTCGTCATGTTTCGCGGAATGCCCCGAAGGGCTTGGGAAAACCCACTACCACGGTTAAATATGGACATCTACTTCAGTAAATATATTGGCGCTTTTGCCAGAGTCGCCATCTTGTTTCCATCGATAGACCCATCCCCGGAATCTAGTCCGCGCATGCGCGCCAGTGAGCCTCCGCCTACACGGCTCTGCGGAGTTCGAGCGGATCGTTGACTGTCTGCACAGGCGCAGGAGCTCTGTGGGTTTTACAGGAAGCTAGATTTTACTCAGGCTGGGTCTGGTCACTAGTTTGGCTAGTGAATGTAAACTGGTTACCGTAGATGAAACGTGGCTTTAAATTAGAGCCATCACTCAACTAAACTGAGCTATGCGCGTTTTTTGACGCTGCAGGAACATTCACAACTTTCAGGGCACGCCAGCAGTCAGTTTCGCTTTTAGCTTCTCACCGCCGAGTGACGCCGAAGTAACTGTTTCTCACTTCCGGCCCAAGTAAAAAGTAGAATATTTCAAGAAAAATATACCCAGTGTCTGAGAAAAAAATCCAAATTGGCAGGGTGGCTTTTTAAAATTCGTTTTTATCAGACTAAAGCTAATTCTAGGTGACTCTTAAATTTGGAAAGCTAACGTAAACTTTACCACATGAGTTTGTGTGAGAAATAGAGCGTGGTTTGCCTGCAGGTTTAATTCCCCACACTGGGTGGTGCTGGATTATTAAAAATGATCACCGCCTTGCAGCTGTAGATCTTTTTTAACCAGTCGAATTTCACTTTATCTCCATATATTTCCAGACTTGTATAACAAACTGACAGTCACATCAAAGGAAAGCCAGTGTCAATGTGTCTGGTCACCATCTGCCCACCAGAAAAGCTTCAGTGCACCTCTACAATGATTCTCCTAAGTTATTGGATCCCTTAAGGATCATTCTTGAAAAAAACTCTTTCTTGGTTCTGTGAAAATAGTGCTGTAGATGGCTGTTTAATCCAAAGTCCCAAATTCTATCATGGGTCTCAAAACTGGTTGTAGATTTGGTGATGGTGGAGCTTATTAGCTGTGGCGAATGCTGGAAATGTCAAATGTGTCTGTGTAGGTTCTCAGTCAATCCAGAAGTCTTGAATGCTGGAAAATAAGTCAACAGGACTTCTCTAGCTTCTCAAAGACGTTTCGCCATTTTATTCAAGAAGCTTCTTCTTAACCGTTGGAGAGTCTTCGGTATTTAGCCCTAGACTGTCCTGTCCTGAGAGTCACTTACCTACCTTTGTGAATGGTTATTTGATTGGATTCCAGAAAGTTGATTCTCTTCACCTCGACTTTGTGTTTTCAGAGGGAGAAACACTTTGTCACTCCTCCAAGGAACGTCTTAAGTCTCAGCTGACTGCAGATTTCCCAAACCTTTTAACACTACATTTGCATAATGACTGAAACTAGCCCCACTGATTAATGATGGTTGTGAGGTCAGTTTGATGATCATTAATATGCAAATGGTTATCACCACTGATCAATGGCCTTGAGTACCATTCACAGAGAGTCAGAGAAAGGCTGTAAGATCGTGAAAAATTGTACCTCTGATCTGTTCCTGTAGTCACTCCCATTTTACATGAATGGCCTGCTTGTCCCCCCACTCCTGACACATGGGATCACTAAAGGTTTTCATTTAAGCAGCAGTTGTCCTTTACTCCTGGATTGCCTGGAGCAAACGACTTCCTTACTTGGGATTTTCTTACCTAGATAGTTGAGCATGCATCTAGACATTGTTTGCTTCACTTCATTGGATAGCTTAAGCTGGGCATACACTGCGATTTTTTTCAGTCGCATTATTCAGCTCCTGCTCAAACTGTATGATTGAATCGCAGGGGTTAGAAGTTCGTAGGTCACGATGCATGGTCTCACACTATACGGCCCAATGCTCTGATGTGACCTGAGTGCTCACACTATGCGTCCATTAAGTGAAGTGATAACATTACGCTTATAACACAAAATCTGTCTTTTGATCTCCCTCTCTCTCCGTCTTTATCTTTCACTCACACAGACACACACACACCACCACTAACTTTGCTAAATTGCTAATGAAAAACATTGACCAGGCAGCTGCAATTGAGCAGCAATGTCCATCCAACTGTTTTCACAGTTGTTGCGGTTGTTTTAATTTTGTGAGGCCACATCGAAAAGGCTCGGATGAGCTTGCCAAAGTTATACAAGTTTGGCCTCCATTGCTTGTGTCCAGATAACACACTGCACTGCCATGCTACTTCGTCTTTTTCACTTCCATTTCTGTGTTTGCGCATGCTCAGTGTGACAGGTTGCGTTGATACCCTCAAGAGGGGCGATCAGGATTTAAAACCGGTTTGATTTTCTTGCGACCATACGATTGCTGATCGGGAGTTGGTCGTGAGGTGTTAATTGCTTCTCGTTACCCCATGTATACCATACGACGCACGATTAAGGTAAAACTCAGGCTGATCCCCAAAATGGTTGCATGACTGAAAAATCATCTCAAAATGGGCCAAAAAAATTGCACAGTGTATGCCCAGCTTTACACTATGGTCTGGAGATCTGGTGGAAATGCAGAGTTTTGGGGCAGAGTAACTAAAGGCTTTAAGTCCCATGGTAGTCAGGCAAGTAGATGGAACAGACAAAAGAGAAGCTGAAGATGAGCTGAATGTATTGGGGGGAGAGCAAGTATGGAGAACATCAGACAAATATGGAAGGTCAAGGTTATAAAAGACTGAAAGTGTGAAAGAGGATCTTGTAGTTTATGCGTAGGTGAACTGGACACCACTGGAGCAGCACCAGTGACAGATTAGATAACACTGTTGCACACTGTATTGCATCAAAAAAGCAGTGTATTACCAAGACAGTATTTCCAGACACAGTAGAGGTTAAAACCCTGAGACTCTCTACTTTGGTTTATAGAACTGAATAACCTCTTGTATGAGAGGTGAAATATCTTCAAAAACCTCCCTTTTTCAACCTCCCAAGACTACATTTATGTAACTTCTGGTTCTGAAAAGTGAAGCAAATGCAGTAGTGCCTGCTCAATTTTTTTTAAATAACCAGCAGAGAGCCTTCTCTGTTTGCAAAAGAAAAAATAAGGGGAAAAAATACTTCTGGGGATAAAGAAGGCTACAGGAAACCAGCTCTGGGACTTGTTACTGTGAACACCTTCCTGTTGTGTTTATGGCCTGGTTAATCGCTTGTCAATCCCAAATGTTCTGTACCAATAGAAATCATTTGAAAACTGGCTAAAAGTTCTGCAAGACTGAATAATGTTAATTGTTGACAGGCCACTGTTCTCCTTAGTTATGCTTTAGGGAGCTTGGCTTCCCATAACGACATTAAAGCACACAATTCAACTGCTCAATAACTGAGCTAAGAGCATGCAATCATCTGGTTACAACATAACTTTGAAAAATAATATTCTCTCATTGAGTAGCAGCAGTAAAAAAATAACCTCTTACACACTGTGTAAAGTTATCTTTTGGAAAGTTTTTGGTCTAAGACACTATGAGGGATATGAAGGGAGACCAACTTTCCAGAACTTTAATATATTCTGTTTCTCATCTATAATTGTGAGTCCTTTCACTGCATATGATCATGCTGTTATCATTATATAATTATATTTACTCTTGCGCATTGTGTTTTCCTACAAAAAGGTGATCCAGACAGCTCAGGCTTCCCAGTTTCCACCCTGCTGGGAGACCTGTTGAACAGTAATGAATTGGGGAGGGTCTGCCATGCCAATACCATGCACCTGGTTTCATCATAGGACAAAGCACCATTTGCCTTTTAACAGCTGGGAAAGGCTGGAGAGAACAGAGAAAATGGGTGGATTGTTTTGATTTATTTGAGGCTGGAACAGGCTCCAGTGCCTGTGGAACTTCACCCTGATAACCAGCCAAGCAAATGAATCATATTTCAACAAATTTGATGTTGTTGCTTCACCAAATGTGCAGTCTTTGATTGATCTGTTCAACATGTTTAATATCCGCTTAATTCAACAATTTGTAACCTGAGGTTGCCGTCACTGCTGTCTGTTTTAAGACCCTTCCCTTAGGTTTGGCCCTCTCTCAGTTTAACAGTCATACCTCCATCCATGTACTCTTAGATTCCCAAATCAAGAACATATTAATAAACCCGAGCCTTCCAGTTTTCTCTCATGTCAGTTTTAATTTTTGGGAACAAGGCTGAACAGAAAACAAGGCAGTAGAAAATCCACAATAGAAGAAATTGCACTATGTATGGAACAGTTTGAAATGATAAGGTGGAGATGGGAAACCAACATTTTAAAGCACTTCATTCAATGGTTGATTTTCATTAGAAAACTAAATATTTTATTCATGTTTAGTACAGACAGTGCATTTGCTCATTTGAGATGACTCTGTTTACAGGAAAATAGAGGCCAAACTCTTCCTTAACATGAGCACAGTGCCGAGGGTCTTATTGCTGTGGGAAACACATTAATGTAGCGTAGGTACTCAGGACCACCAACCATGTTAGTTGATTTGTGGATGAAATCTCTTTATTTTCAGTCAGTTTGCTGTACAGAATACAACCAAAACTAAAGATAATTTACTTAGCATTAACTAATAACATTAAACTGCTGTACATGTGTATACTATAAATATGTAACATAGCACTTGAAAACAGCCTAATTTAGCTTCGTCTGAAGCCCCAGAGCATAACAACAGCTGGTGAACTTTTTTGCCTGAAGCCATCAACAAACTGATATACTCCCAACAAACAAACACTATGCTGATTGTGCTGCAAATGTATAAGGCCAGAAGTGTGAGGAAAAAGATAAAATATTCACAATGTAAAACTCACTTGTTAACCAGGTTTACAATACACTTTACAATAAAAATATGATACAAAATCAACACACAGCACAGCTGCTGGTATACTGGCATTACTGCCACCTCTATCCATAAACTGAATGAGAACTAGGTTTACATTTGAACAATGTGGGAAAAAAATAATCAATAATTATTGTTGCATACAAAAACAAAGAAGAAAAAAACTGGTGGGACTGAAGAATAACACAATGTAATACACGTTAAATAGCAATTACTGGTGTATTACTGGGTTCTCCTCACATTTAGTGAGTTTATGAGTACATCCTTTAATGGGAAAAACATCAGTTCGTCCAGTTAACTTTTTTTTAGGTCACACTGTAAACATTTCACTTAAAGGCTTTGTTAAGAAAGACTCTGTAGTCATTGCCAAGATCCCATTACTCTCAAAGGCGCCGTCTGTTGCTGTATCTGTAAAAAGAGAACACTACGTTATTCCTTTACAAATGGACTTCTGTCCATTTAACCTGGACATTTTTTGAGGCCATTTTAGCATCTTAATGAATACTATATTTATAAAATCCTCCGGAATACAACTTCAAAACAAGCATATAATGCAACAGCACTCGGTGAATGTCGCAGTGAACATAAGTATTAGTATATTCATGTCTCACCAGTTATAAAAACAAGGAAGCGAGATGATATTTTCTGGACCTGCAGGCGGACCAAACATGTGAGATAATCAGGCTGATCTTTTGACATCTGGTCACAGTCATGGTAAGGCAAAACCTCCAGGATTCCAGCCTCCTGGCCCCAGTACAGAAAGTGTTTCTTTTCCTTTGACTCTGCATTCAACCTGGATTTAATAATAATAATAATAATAAATTTTATTTATGAGCGGCTTTCAAGTCACCCAAGGACACTTTACAATAGGATAAAACACTTAGTAAAACAATGGCAGAATAAGAACAATAAAATAAAAACACAAGATAAAATGAACAAACAGTGGATTCACAGTGAGTATGCAGATTTGAACAGATGAGTTTTGAGTTGGGATTTAAACTGGGGGAGAGAACCAATATTTCTTATTTCTTATTTCTGGGATTTGAGAGGAACAAATTTGATGTTCAGAAAGTTAAGACTCCAAATGAAAACAGATGTTGCAAATGGTTGAGGAAAAAAAAATACAAATTAGCAAATTCTGTCTGATGAAATATGGTCTCCGTTTCCTTGTATTTAAAAATAAATAAATAAATAAATTGAAAAGCACAGTTTCATTCTGCATCCCAACCAAATATGTTGTTGGCCCTTTGCATGCCATCAAAACAACTGGCATGGCTCACGACTGTAGCGCTCTGTGGAATATAGTAAGCTCAGTAACTCATAAACTTGAACTGTTACTGGCTGTGGCAAACTAGTGCATCTAAGTCCGCCAAGGATGGGCCCAAGCCTGAGTGCAAAAAAAGGAGGGTAGTCGCCCTGCCGAAGCGACCACAACCAGGCGACTGGAGAAATGAGGCATGAAACCATATGGATCCAAACCGATCAATGTCACACGTTGAAGCTACTGCATCCAGGGGAGCCGATGCACCAGCATTGGGGACCCAGGATGCTGGCGAGAAATGGACTACTGGCCAAGGTAACATTAGAATTTCACAGATCAAGTGACGATCAACACCAGCGTATTGAACATCTAGATGAGACATCACATTGGCCAGACAGAGATCATCGTGCAAGAGATCCAGCGCTGCAATATCCAAATTGCCACCTTGTCCGAACTTCATCTAACGGGATCAGGTACCACCAACGTCAAGCCCTCTTCCACCAACAAACTGATGACATTCTATTATTCTGGGCGAGATGAGCGAGAAGCACACGTTGGCATCATGGTTGACCGCAGAATCGCAACCAGCGTCTTCACCTTTCAACCCATCTCAGAACGCCTTGCCATCCTCACCATTGATGGAACGACCACAACGCATATAGTATCTGCCTACGTGCCAACAGAGACCGGCTTGGATGCAGCCACGGATAAATTCTACAACTGCCTTCAGCTTGTCTTGGACACAACTCCAAAGACCGACCTCATCATTATTGCCGGTGAACTGAACTCCCACACTGGATCCGAACGACTCGGGATAGGAGGCCACCCTGGGGTGTTTCAGCCATGGAGAGATCAACGACAATGGACTTCGTCTTCTGTCCTTTGCTGCAACCAACAATAAGGTAATCAGGAATACCATCTTCCAGCACCCCACCAAACACCAGCTCATCTGAAGAAATCCTAGTGGAAAGGACTTGGTGATGCTGGATTATGTACTAATAAACACCAGATTCCCATCATCTCTTCAAGATGTCCATGAAATGAGGGGCCCAGACTGTGGCTCTGATCACTACCCTCATTCGCACTCGACTACAATTGAAACTCCAGCACGCCAAGAGGATGTCACCCAAGTCTGGACTAGAAGCTGCTCACAGATGATGGACATCACCAAGAATTTCAATTTGCCTTGTTGAATCATTTTGCCCTGCTGGATGATCCAGACGATATGGATGAAGAAGTATGCAGGATGATAAAGAGGGACCACGAAGCTTACTGGGACCAAGTGGCTGAGGATCCTATACAAGCATTGTCATTGACATGAATACTGCACACTCTACTGCACATTGCGTTGTCTAAGTGGCAAAAGTCCACCAATGACAACATCAAGACAACCTCCCCTGCTTACCACCATCTAGGCACAAAAAAATAAAGAAAATCCACCTCCTCTACATGAATGACATCAAGTTGCATGCCAAAAGTGAGCGAGACATCGATTCACTGATCCATACCACTGGGATCTACAGTAACATCATTAGAATGTCATTCGGATTGAAGAAGTATAGTTGGATGGTAACAAAGACAGGGAAGGTAGTCAGAACTGAGGGGATTGTACTTCCAGAAAGCAACATTGCAGACATCAAGGACAGCTACAAGTACCTGGAAATCCCACAGGCTAATGGGAACCACAAAGAGGCCGCTAGGAAAGCTGAAACCACCAAATACTGCAGAGAGTAAGGCAAGTCCTGAGGAGTCAGCTGAATGGGATGAACAAGAGCCAGGCAATTAACACCTATGCCCTGCCGGTGATCAAATACCCTGCTGGGATAATAAGCTGGCAAAAGGAGGCGATAGAAGTCACTGGAATCAATACAAGAAAGCTCCTTACCATGAATTGAGAGTTGCACAATGAGACTGTACACTAAGTGAAAGGAAGGAGGCCAAGGACTAGAGAGTGTCAGAACCACTGTCCAGGATGAGACGACAAACATCCATGAGTACATCAGGAAGATAGCCACAAGTAATCGTGTGCTTGTTGAATACCTCAGGCAGCACAAACCTGAGAAAGAAGAGGAGCCAGGAGAAGAACCATAATGGAAGGACAGGCCCCTGCATGTATGTATTAACAGCAGATATCAAAAAGGTCAAAGTGGAACATGCCCCCTAGGGTGGTCGAGATTGACCTAGTTAAGAGCCTGTTTGACTTCCAGTCTTTTTTAAGTTGCATTGTGTTGAGTTTGTGAAACACAATGCACAGTTTAAAGCAGTTCTTAATTTTCCTGAATATTGAGGGGTTTTTTTGGTGGTTACACCTTAATGTTGTACCAAAAAGTTGATTCTGTTTATCTGGACACAGTGTTTTTATTTATCCAAGTGACTTCTTCTGTCTCAGGTGACAGCAGGTTTTCCCAACCTTATAAACAGTACTTTTGCATAATGACTGAAACTAGCCCACTGACTGAAAAATGGGTTGTGAGGTCAGTTTATTGATCATTAATATGCAAACTCTCATGGCCATTGATCAACAACCAAACTGAATCATTTTGCCCTGCTGGATGATCAAAGCCCATTGACCAATGATCAAAGACCATTGTAGTAGACCTCCTGCTATTTTAGTTGCGGACCCCTGATGTAGAAGGTGAACACAACAGTGGTCCCAGTAATAATTCGAGAACTCAGTGCATTGACCCCCAAGCTGGGGAAGTTGCTCCAGCAGATTCCAGGAACAACACCCAGGATCTCTGTCCAGAAGAGTACAGTCCTAGGAATAGCAAAGATACTGTGCAGAACCCTCAAGCACCCAGGTCTCTGGTAGAGTCCGTAATTCTATTAGTTCACTGGTTTGTGTTATATTACTAGTACTACTTCTATGTGCCCATTTTTGCTTGTTCTCATGTTTCTTCATTAATTTCATGTTTTATGCCATTTTGTGGTGCATTATTGCATTTTATCTTTTTTAGAAGGACTATATAAATAAATAATATCTTAAATTTCAAACAAAGAGTGAAAAAGAAAGAAATTCATCTTGTGCAGCTGAAATATACCAAACTGGAAAGTTTTATTTAGTTATTCTTTGTGGGCTGGTCCTTACCTTGCATTTTCCTTTAGTCGACGGCTGTCTCTGTAATGCAACATCCATTTCCATTTTCCCATTTTGCTTAGCTCTAGCAAGATTTCAGACACCTTTTTCATGTTACCTACAAATTCATTCAAGGTTCAAGCAATTAGTTAAATTAATAATAATGAAAATACTCCAAACACAGAAAACTAGTGCCCAATAAAAGTACACATACAAAGGCTGAGAGCATCCAGCGCTGCTCTGTCAAACATTATAAAACCACCCTGCACGAAGAGTTCCTGATGTGTGAGATTCAAAACATCATCTGGTTCATCAATTCCAGCAAACTGCACATGCCGTGACTTCTTCAGCTCAAGCAAGTGTGGGACCTGAAAAGCAGAAAGTTGAGTCTTTAATAACTTTTATTTAAGTTTTGTTGTGATTTTTACACCAATAGAACCATTACCTCACAAATATGCTCAGCAATGTCTTCATTCTTGAGGAGGATGATCAAAGATGAAGAACAATCATCACCAGGGAAGAATTCAGATGGCTGTACAGAAGTGTGGCCCTCTGCCTCTAACTGTGCCTATTGAAATAAAATTATTACTCAGTGAGAAGTTATAAAATATATGGCAAGTTTATATTTTATATGTACAAGGGTTATGAAAAAAAACTTATATCCTTTACTGTCACACCTCAATAATGGCTACTATAAGCACAACCTTGTGAGAAATAAACAACAATTCATTTTAAGTTGTATAGATATTTTGTTACATTTGAATCTGACCCTTGCCTTATGCACTAGAACCACCAGAGGGTTCATTTTGAACCATTTGGCATTTTAAAATCATGTAACTCAGTTACAAACCCCACAATCTCTTATTTCATTACTTTTTCTAAATTGACTTATTCCTCATATAATAAATTTGGGGATTTAAAGAAAAAAATTACCACCATTCATACCTGGAACCATCAATAGTTATTTACCCAATCAACACAATGTTGATGTTCAAAGAAAACAATGTAATATGCTGCAGTCAACAATCACTGTATGGAGGGTACATACTTTTTGATATGAAGGCATGTGTTTCATAAATCAGAGACAGCTACATGAGATGGCTAGATGAGTACTATATGAGTACTATGGGGAGTACTATGGGGACTATAGTTAGATTAAAGACAAGGTAGGGTAAAACAGTGATGAGTTATTAGGCAGAGTGGAGCAGAGTGCATAATGAATGTTTGAGAGCCCGGCAGTTTGATGTTGGTGCAATGGGGAAAACCTTAGCTGAACTGAGTCCAGAGTGTGTGAAAACAAATCCTAGCAAATAAAGACCAAATTCCAAATTGGATGGGTTTCAGTCCAGAATAGGTAAGGGCCTGTATACTGGGGTGGATCAGTGTAGATGCTGGATGAGAGACAGGAAGATACGGTGAAGAGAAGATATCTGCCTCCGGTCACTATGTTTATTCCCTGATAGGTTGGTGAGTGGTTACAGCTGTTGCTAGGCTAAATTTCTTGCAAAAGACATACAGTGCTACACCAGAAACTCTCAAACTCTTGTGACTGATTTGGCTGTTAGCAGAATGCCAAAGTTGCCTGATGTCTTCACGGAAGATGTTGACTTGTCAGCAAACATTTGCTAACTAACCACTGAGAAGTAGTAAAACTTGAAAAAGTCTGACACAAACAGGAAACCTTAATGCTAAAACCCAAGACATTTCAAAAGGCCCAACTTTTACTTTGAAGGCAACCTGTTTCTGTTGTCTGTTTGCTTCACACTTCACAGTTTCACAACCGTTTAGAAAGTTCCACACATACCACAGGCAACCTGCTACACCAGAAGCAAGTGGTTTTGGTTCAGATGTCTTGATGCATAATCAATCATCCAGGTAAGTAAATCCCACTGGGGTTTAGCAATCAATTTCAGAGCAACAGCCAGCAACCACTTAAAACCAGTCAGGGAATAGTCACCCCCCCTGTGACAGGGCTTTATAAGTTATCCCCCAACTGGTTTGTAAGCCTCTGTGACCGAGGTCTTAATGGGTTCTAAAATATGTTTGACCATTATAATCTGTAATGAATGGCTCCAAATTATTTCCAATACTAATAAAATATATTTACAAAAAAAAGTTCTGTAAGAGAGGATTTCTTTGCCATTGCTGCTACTGTTCCAAGCCAGGTTCAAAACAATCCTTTTGGTGGTTCTGTTTAGTTTAAATGGGTTAGGGTGGTAATCAGCCATAGTCTGAAGGAAATATGTGAAAAACATTGAACATACTAATGGAAATCATATAAACTGATTATACTGAGGGAGTAGGCCCAGTACTTTACACCAACATCTGTCTTGACTATTGTATTCAATATCTATTTCTGACCAATGACTAACTTTTTTCTTGTACTTTTCATATAAAAGCATCTTGTGTAATTGAATTTGATCAGACATGTCTGAGATATAGCTTATAAACACTATATGGCTGAGAACACTATTTAAAAAAGTGTTTTACCTTGGTTTGTTCAAAGAAGACATCTTCTGACGTTGCTAGCATGTAGAACCTATACTTTGTTCTACAGGACTTCTTCACAACTGAATTTAGATTAGTCCGGAACGTTTTATCCATTTCTTTCTTCATTTGTTCACAGAAGTCAAAATGGTTACTTGGTTCAGTCTTAGTGCAACTCCTTCGGAAGTGTTTGGCTCTAGCTGAGACTTTTTTCAAAGCACAAACATCTTGCATTTTTGCTTCATACAGTCTGGCACATTCCACAGTCACATCAGAAACCCAGTCATGTTCCACAGTGTTATCTTTGCCTTCAAAAAGTTCTCCAGGACAAATCATCTTTTCTTCATTTTTGTCAGTTGCATCCTTCCTGTTGGACAGGTCTACCTTAATTTTTTGTCCAATAAGAGAGGTTCCCAAGTGATCCAGTGAATCCTCTTGCTCGTCTAGATTAGAGAAGTTGATAGTCAAAGGACTAGTGCAAGACAGCCTTATTTTGTCATGACTGTCTTCTTGGTGGGTGAGTCTCCTCTCACTCTTTTTCAAAGCCTGTTTCATTTGTTCTGAGAAAATGAGGGATTCTTGTTCAACTGACGCCTGAGTGAGATCATCTTGAATGCACCTCCGAGAAACTTGTTCCAGAAACGAATAAGATCTCTTCTGACTATTGTTATAGACTGTGCATACAAGTGAGCTTTGAGGCCCCAAGACCAGACTTTTATCTATGTTGTCACTATTTATTTGATCTATAAATGAAGCTGCTGCACTGGAGGGGTCTTTGAGATCCATCTCAATATTTTTTCTAACAGTTTGCTCAACTTTCTCAGCTAAACCATTTGTTAAGAAACCTTGAATTTCATCAACACATTTTGAGGAACTTTTTGCAGATTCAAAAGACTCCATAGGTGGTGGCGATGACAGATTCATGTCGAATTTTGAAATATCCTTTCTCTGGTACTGATATGAGGGAAATGAATTTGATCTACTATTACCAACAACTGGAAGCCAAGTAGTTTTGAAGGAAAGTTGACTGGCCTCCTGGTTATCATTTAGTCTTTCAGAACATCCTTTAGATCTTGCATTTGTTCTCTTTTCTGAGAGCACAGATGTTGGCTTGCTATATTCCAGTCTAGGGGTTTTAGGTGGGTTGTTTTTGAGAGACTTTTCAATTTGTGTATCTACTAAGAAGTAATCCGCTTGACTTTCATCATTCTTCGATGGTTTGACAGCCAAGACAGGACGATGATTGTATGCATGGGATTCCTGATTTACATTCGACTGCAGTGTTGGTTTAGGTCTCTCTTGGTCTAAACTTGGTTTAATGACTTGGAACAACTCGGATGGACAATTTCTGGGGAACTGGCCATCCTGCCCTATCAAGGTTTCTTGTATACTGACTCTTTCAAAATATTCCTGAGGAACCGAGTCAGTTTTCTTTATATTCAACTTGACACCAAGCACTTCTTCCAATTTACTTTTAAAAGGTGATACAAGTAGGTTATCTGATGATTCTATGTGCAGATCCTGTGAGGTAGAAGATGACACAAGAGCTGACGTTTCATTGCCTATTTTCTTATCCTTAAAGTCAACTGTAGGTTGGTCAAAGGCTAAAGAACTTGGGGTACATTTGCTACTAGGTTCAGGGGATTGAGCAACAGACTCTTTCATTTTAGGTGTTTCGATCTGACAGGACTTGTCAATGTGGTTTGATTTGGACAGGAACTTGTCTATACTTTGTAGAACTCTTAGAGTCCTTGCTTCAAGATCAGGATGAAGAATCTGGTGAAGGCTGGAATCAGTCTTAACAATGGAACTGTGACAAAGTTTTTTCTCACAAGGCAGCTCACCATTTACAGGTGCTGAGCTTGTGTCGAGGCATTTACAATTCAAGTTTTTGCCAGTTATACTACTACTTAATGCAGAATTGCTTTTGCCTGGGCTAGAACAAGATGGGTACCCATATGGTTTTTCATCTATAGTTGGAGTAGGGCATCGGTCATCTGACTCCATACCCAAGTCTACTGGCCCGTAGCTTTCATTTATATCAAGAAGTAACATTTTGCAAGGTTCTTCTTTTTGACTACATGCTTGAGATGTACTACATATCTCACTGGTCAGTGCAGCTTTAGAGTAGCTAGAGTCACTGATGAATGGAATTTCTTCCTGGCCTTGTACCACTTCTCCAGACTTGCCTTGGGGGTGTGAACCATGTAGATGTACACTAACCTTTTCTGAGGAATCTATTCCAATAAGAGGAATTTCAACACCAGTGCAATTTTTATCCAATCCCTCATTTGTTTTGCACTCTGCTCTGAGATCCATTTCTTTAGTGAATGTAACTTGTGCCTCAAATATTTTTGGAACTTCAGACAGAAGTGACTGAGGCTGGCATTGAAATTGTTCTTTGCTAGTTGCATTATCAACTTTCGCCAGTACTGCATCCTTTCCTGAGGCATCCATTCCAATAGAAGGAATTTCATCCTCAGTGCAACGTTTGTCCAGTCTCTCATTTTTTTTGTGTCTTCCAACATCTGTTTTTTCTGCAAATGCCATGTTTGCCTCACACATTTTTGGAATCTTCCACCGGAGTTGGCGTTGAAATGTTGCCGTGTTATCCTTTACCTGTACTATAAGTTCTTCTGATCTATCTAGTCCAATAAAAGGAATTTCAACCCCAGTGCAACTTTTGGTCAATCCCTCATTTGTTCTGAGGTCTGTTTCCTTAGTAGATGCCACTTGTGCCTCACATATTTTTCGAACCTCACAAGGAGGTGAATGAACCTCGTGTTGAAATTGTTGTTTGAGATCCTTAACCTCCTCTGTTGACACAGTTTCCTGACCTTCATGATCATTGTTACTTTGACCAAATGTGTTTTTGTGAATTGCACTGTCATCCTTTACTTGTACTGTTACCCTTTCTGAAGGGTCTCTTCCAGTAAAAGGAATATCAATAGCAATGGAACTTTTGTCTAGTTCCTCATTTGTTTCATTAGTCCTAAAATCTGCTTCTTCAGTAAATGCCACTTGTGCCTCACATAATTTTGGAGACTCACATTTGGGTAAATGAGGCTGGTGCTGAAACTGCTCTTTGTCATTCTTTACTACGTCCTCTGTTTCCTGGTCTTCACAATCCCTGTTACTTTGACCAAATGTTATTTTGCTTATTGCACTGTCATCATTAACCTGTACTCCAACCTTTTCTGACGCATGTATTCCAATAAAATAATTTTTAATTCCAGTGCAACTTTTACCCAATCCCTCATTTGCTTTGTTTGTTATGAATTCTTCGTCTCTGAGGCTTTCTTCCTTAGTAAATGCCACTTCTGTCTCACATCGTTTTGGAAACTTACACTGGGGTGAATGAGGCTGGGGTTCAAATGTTTCATCCACTGGCCCTACCTTTTCTAAAGGATCTATTTCAGTAAAAGGACTTTCATCTGAGATGCAACTTTTGTTCCATCCCTCATTTGTTTCATCTGTCCTGAAATCTGTAAATGCCACTTTTACCTCACTTGAGTTTGGAACCTCACACAGAGGTGAATGAACCTGGTGTTGAAATTGCTCTTCCTCATCCTTTACCTCTTCCTCTGTTGACTTAGTTTTCTGATCTTCATGATCATTGTTACTTTGACCAAATGTGTTTTTGTGACTTGCACTGTCATCCTTTACCAGTACTATAACCTTTTCTGAAGGGTTCATTCCAGTAAAAGGACTTTCAAATGCAATGCAACCTTTGTTCAGACCCTCATTTGTTTTATTAGTCCTGAAATCTGCTTCTTCAGTAAATGCCACTTGTCCATCAGATGCTTTTGGAGCCTCACACAGCGGTGAATGAAACTGGTGCTGAAATTGCTCTTTGTCATCCTTTACCTCTTCCTCTGTTGACTTAATTTTCTGATCTTTTTGATCATTATTACTTTGAACATTGTTGCAGTCCGTTATTTCTTTGTTTTGGCTCTTCATTTCAACATTGTCTTTTACCTGAGGCATAGACGAGCTTCCATCAGATACAAGTAATACTGCTGATTTAAATGCCTCATCTCTCAAATAATTTTTTTTGGGGGGTATTTTCTTAGTTGCAGGCTCCCTGTATATGGATTTAATTCCCAAAGGAGTGTGAGAATTATTTTCTGAAATGAAATAGCCATCTGCCAGTGCAATACCATCTGCACAAAGCATCGGAGGTAAGCCATGGCAGACATTGTTGGTGTTGCTCACTACTGGTGGTTGCTCGTTCATTTCTGCTTGATGATTACTGCGTGTAATGTAGTTGTCGTTTACCAAGTCTGGACCATTACACATTACAGGTAATGGCTGATCAGTCAAATCTTTTCCAGCTTTTCCAGCAGACATACAGTTTTCTTTCTCATATAGTCCATCTTCTTTAGAGTGACCATATTCTTTCATCACTTTAGCCTTATGCTTTAGGTCACAGGCCAGAAACCCTTTAAAATGTCCGTGATGTTCTTGTGAGACTCCTTTATGCTCCTCCTTTGATAACAGCTTCTCACTTTCTACACAATTTCCATTGCAGACAATAATATCTGATTTCTTTCCAGAATCATCACCTGCATGACTAACCTTTTGAGATGGCTCTGCATTACCTTCTTGGCTTGGGTGTTCCTTCCTTTCACATATTGCCAGTTTTTTCCATTTGTTTTTTTCATGCTCATCTGTCTGAACCATGCCTTCTACTTCCATATTGAGGTCTCCTTTTTCAGGTTTCACAAATGAAAAGGAATCCATTGCACCTTGTTTCACTAAGTCCATCTCTTTAGCTCCTAGATTTTTAGTGCTCTCTTGCATATTTTTCCCCTCTTCACCGCATCGAAGTAACACTTGACCAATTCCAAATGCTGCCACAGCAGTGGTGACCTTGACAGATGCACTTTGTGCCACTTTTTGAAGAGGAATGGCTATTCCATCACCTCTAAAAGATGGAACATCAATCTTCTCCAGGCAGATAGTTTTACTGTGAGGACTGGTCTGCTTAGCTTCATGAGGCTTTATGAAATTTTTCACGTCAGTCACAATCATTTTGGAATGAACCATGTTTTCAGAAGGCTGAAAAAGAAAGAGTTAACAGAAAATATAAACAAATCACACTAAAATATCAATTTAATTCATGCAATATGTTAATTGAACATTTCAGACTGAGTGGTTTGCATTTAATGTGAAAACATTTTATACAAAACAGCAGATACTGTTAGCCTTTTTCTTTGTTGCTCCAAGGTAAGAGCTGAAATGTCCTTGTTTCGCATCATCCAGGTATTTGAGCTTTATGAGTGTAAAGATATGTGGAAGCTTCCCAAGAGACTGAACACAAATACCACTTCATGATCTAAACATTTGGTTGTATTTTGAATTCAGCAACATAGGAGGACAAATTTAGACTAAATGATTAGAGTCTTTCCCAGGCCATCCAAAAGATGTACCAGGGGCCTGCTCCCAGTAGGATATACCTGGCCAAAAAACCTTGCCCAAGTGGCAATAGCCCTAGCCGTCTACTTTTGACATGAAGGAATAGCGGCTCTACTCTGAACCTCTCCTGAATGACCCAATTCCTCACACTATCGCTAAGGAAGTGCCCATTTACCTTTTGGAGAAAGCTAATTTTTTGTGTCTGTGATCTCATTCTCATAGTGTTAGCAAACAGATCAGGCTTAGACTAACAGATTTATGGCTTTTCTAAACAACAATGCACCATCTGGTGACAAATAGCCTCATAACATTTAGGACACAATTTACTGGCACTGGGCATTAATTAAAATTCTAACAATTAGACTAAATGACTAGTAAGTCTGATACTGATTAGTGACAACAGTGACAATTAATCAGCTAGTCGACTAGTCACACAGATCCCTAATCCAAACATCCTAGCTGTCTAGACCTAAAATTTCTGAGGTGTAGCTGAAACTGGAAAACCATTTAATTTTAAAAGAAATTAATTCATATATTATTCATATTGTATGTTTGAAGTAATAGTAATGTTAGAACCAAACCTGAAATGTACTTGCCTCACGAAGCTCTCCCAGTGGCTTTAAAGAATTCAGTGTTTCACTGGGTTCTTTCTGTTCACTGGAATCAAGCGACCCCTTTTTGTGGACTTGTGGATGTGAAGTGACTGACTGTAGACAGGTGCTGGAATTTTTCAGTGACAAATCCAAAACCACAGAATCTTGATTCAATATGGTGTCTTCCTTTTTGCTGAGGTCCAAAGCATTTGACAACAAAGGGTCTGAAGTGTCTGGTACACTTGGGCAAGAAGCAGCAGTGTCTTTATGCTCAAATATAGTTAAGCCAGATACAACTGCACTCGTCATTTCCAATGAATCATTCTCTTCTGAGCAGGAGTACGCAAAATTTGACTCAACATGAAAAAAGCGTGGTGTTGACCGACTGTAAAACAAGCCTATCCACATGTGGACAATTAGCCGCACCTCTTCATTAGTGTCTTGAATGGAGAAATCCCATGGCCTGTTGAAGATATCAAATTGTACAAAGGTTAGCTACATAACGACATCTGAAGTAAATGTCAGCGCTATCAAAATAAACAAGAATAACTTTTGTCAACATGTTTAACTTTATGCTGACATATTACTGGATAAATAACTCTGTGTACATACCCATGCAAAGCTCGAACAATAGTTTTGTCTTTTGGATCGCTTGTAAACTTGCTGTCCAGATTAAAGTCATAGTTTTCTTGCCAGTGTCTTGTGACCTTTATACATCCTTCCGTGTTAACAAAAGTACGGGAGTATCTGAACTTTTGTCTGCAAGCCATGCGCTTTTTCAGATATTCTGGTGTCCTGTCGTATTCACTTCTGTCTTCTTGACCAACAGAGGGCTGTAGTGTTTGAAATCCACACATTGTCTGGTCATGGTGCAGAAGTCTCGAAGAATCACTTACAAGGGATGTACCTGGCAAACCCAATAGTAGAGAGGAAGATGGGGGCAATGAGTAAGCATGTTCTTTAGATACCAAACCAACGAGTTCACCGTTTACTACAAGATGGCTTGGTGCAGGAGACTCATGTGGCTGAGTGGATCTATCAGCAGGCTGTCTAAGCAGAGCATGAAGAACTGACTCTTGTTCAGCACTGGTAAGGTCTTTTTTAAGGTCAGACTTCTTCAAACTTGTCTCAGGTTTTCTCTCAAATGATGGGTTTGGTTGTGGAGGGGCCTGGTCATTATTGGCACTGAGTGCCAAGTCAGCAAGTAAGTTCAAAGCATCTGCAGGTGAGTAAGCACTGTTCATTTTTTCAGTCTTCCTGACAGAATTATCGCTAGTACAGTCTTTGTTTTTGAGTTTTTCACTGGCAAAACAAGCTGGAGTTTGAAAGTGCAACCACCCTGTGAAGACAAAACAGAGAAGAAACAAGAGAAACAGCATGAAAATAAAATGTAGCACATTGAAAGCACTTGAAATATACCAGTCTATTATCATTACGAATTTGTCACCAACATATTAAGTATGCCATTGTTTAGAACAAAGGTGTTGGTTTATTTAGCCAATAATGTCAACCCTCTGGAGATTGATAGGACTAGCAAAAATGCAGCACAAGAAAAAAGGAGCAAAAGCAAACTAGCTGTTTTCACACAATTCCTCTATTAAACGAAGCACAAAGGAGGAAACATTCGCATCAGCTGCATTCTCACTACTGTGGTTTATACACTGAGGTGCCCAAGTACAATGTACAAGAGATAAAACACAGGGTGACCACTTGCTAGCTTTAAATTCCCCGTATTATTATATACAGATATCGAATTAGGCACCTGGCAGGTTAAAGATTGTTTCATGTTTCGTTACATTAAGCATTTGTGTTTTCACATGCATTTCAACTAGGTAATTGTGACAAAAGTTCAAGGTTGCTGTGCACGTGTGAAAACAGCTCACAAGTTAGCAAAGGCTTTGCAAAGTGCAGAAGTAGCATGCAGAGGACAGTTATGGGAATGACAGAGTCAGGAGAGGGGTTAGTTTGTCCTGCACATGACAGAAGAGATTGCACATATCAGACAAAAAACAAGCATTCCACACTTTATAATTACAAAAACATAACTTACATTTCTTTTTAATACATTCTGCAGAGATGCTTTGGTGCTTTTTGAGTGTTTTTATCCTGCCCCGTCTTGTAAAAATTGATGAAGCCCTATGCAAGATTTGAGGTTGCTTGTCCTGAACCATTTGTTCCTGTGTCTTTGCTGTGTCCGTCTTTTGCTTGGAGTCCTGATCCTCTGTTTTTTTCAAGTTCTCCGGTATCACTTTAGGGGTCAGGCCAAGGGCAAACGCAAACAAAGGGTCAACTGGCTGCACCTTTTGAACTTCCGTGACCGCAGCATTGGTGCTTGGGGTATTTTTATCATTACATGTCAGCGCCTCAGACTCAGTGTCCGCTTCTTTGCTCTTCTTGAGACAAGGCTCAGTGTCCCGAGGAGTATTTGGAGCTGTGTCCTCTGTCACAAGATCTGTTTTCCTCTTTCCTCTTAAAAGTACTGATTTTAGTTTCCTCAACAGAAATTCACTCTTAGTTGGGAACTTTTCAGGGGAGAGGTTCTCAGAGTGTTTTTCCTGAACTGCTTGTGACGAAACACTGTCTGTGGGTTCATTATTTGAGGAATTACTTTCTGGATTCAAAGGCAATGAACTATTACCATAATTTGACTCCCTTGAAATTTTCTTCTCGGGATTAACATCACTAACAGTGACGTTCTGAAGATCATTCCCACCCTCCACTATGTTAGCAGCCTGCCTGTCTTCCACTGCTGTCTCTGGAGCAGTGCAAGACTCTGGATCCGATTTGACCGCGTCATCAGCATTCACTGGGGCATCAAGCAACATTTTTTCAGAGCACTCTTCATTTTTGTTAGACTGGAGCTTATCCTTCAAAGATTTAATTTGATCAGCAAAGTCTGTAGAGCCGTGAGGCACCAAAATCTTTCCACATTCACTGATGATTGGTTTAAGGTCCCAGCGCTCGGTTTTCCTTCTTAAAGGGCAATGCTCAGGATCTGTTTTTTTCTCTTCTGCTATGGGTAAAGCAACCATAGCTGATCTTAGTTTTCTATTTTTTGGAGATAGTTTTCCACATTTGCGCTTACGCCGTTGTAATTTCCTCCAATTTGAAGGATTACTCAGCTGTGGGTGATCTGGTATTTCCTTGGTGTGTTCATCCTTCAGACTGTTTACATTGTCATTCTCCACTGGTGTTTTGACCATCTGTAAAGTAGACGGCACAACAGAAGCTTTAGATGCTTTTTTCAATCCCCCGGAACCTCCTGTGTGTAGTTTAAGTTTTGTTTCTGTGAAACTAGTGACCTGAGGTATATTCAAAAGCTTTTGAGTATAGCCAGTCTCATCACAGAGAGAGTTTACTTCTGCTGCTTGTAATTTTGCTCTTAGATTTAGAGTCTCATTGCTGACACTTTGTTCTGCAGAAGTGATGCTGACAATCAGCTCTGCAGGAAGGTCATCTGATGTAGGAGTGAGATTATTTGCCACCACATCATCAGTTTTGTTCAGTTCACTGGGGTCACTGGATTTTTCATTGTCTTTGGAAGAAGCTCCCAGTTGCAAATCATTTGGAACCACATTATGAGGCACAAATGCTAAATCATCTTGTGCTCCGGTAGTTGTTGTAACATTGTCTACAGATGTCTCAACATTTTCAGAAGATTTCAGGTCTGATAATGTGTCTTCCAACACTGTATTAACAGGGTCTGTCAACTCCTGAGGTGCCTCCTCAGGAGACGATATACAGATATAGACATCATCATCAAGATCTTCTCTCCTCCGCTCCTCTTGTCCAGCTGCAAGAATTTCTGAAGCTCTAGATACTGGCAGTTGGAAGGAGGTTGGTCTGCTCAGATATGACCTGAAGCTCTGCATTGCCCCATCAGTCCATTCAGGGGACGAGTACAGGTGGGTATCCGGCACATCATACTGAAATGGAAACATGCTGACTTCCCGAGAAGGACTTGACGCCAGACCAGGATTTATCAGTGCAGTGTAACTCTGCATATGCTGAGCCAAGACTTCACACAGTTCTTCACTTGGGTCGATGGGCATTTTCTCAGCTTCACCCTCAGCATAGCTTAGTACAGGCAGAATCCGGAGAATTTCTGATGTCATAGAAGGGTTCTTCTGTCCAAATTTGGTATCTGTGAGAAATTAAGCCAGAATATTTGTTTAGTATCTGCTCTTGTAATTAAACTGCCTTAATGGCATATTAAGCTCTAATAAATGCTAGTTACACAATTTAGAATGATTTAATACATTTATATTCAGTGTTTAATAAATGTTACAATGACCTCTCATTACAACTCGAGGATCTGGAAACACAAACAAGCCCTGCAGGACTTCACTTGCACAGGACCAAGCATCTAGGGAAGAGAAGAAATTTGTGCATGATATGTAGCTTTCTAAACAAAGACAAAATTTTGTTATGCAACTGACAAAACAGTATACTTAAACCATTTTAAGTCTTACCATCATATGAGAGAAAATGGGACGAGTGCAGCAGGATAAAAAATCCACCATCTCGCAGCAAAACAACAAGAGCCTATGTGTAAATAAGTAATGGTTTTTGGGTGTTAGGTAAGTCACACTCAACCACATACTGTCAGCTGCATATAAGAGAGCCCAATATTTTATTGCACTGGAAATTTCCACCGATGAAATCATTCACAGTTTAGTCTATCAACAATAAAATAGTTTGAACAGTTTCGCGCTCAATTAATTGCTTTAGTTGTTTCATAAAGAGTTTGCTTGGTCCTCTGTTTCATATTAGATTGATAGTAAACAAAAACTCACAAGATCTTTCTCTTTGATGTCCCACAGAAGCTGAACAAATGAGTTGGTTTCTTCTGCCTCAGTAGAAACCAACTCATACAGACTGCAGTATAAGCCATCCAGAAAGACTGAAATACAGCAAAATGCCACATTTATTAATATGTTTACTTCCCCAAGATTTTACCTTTAAAAATAAAAAAATAACAACAGCACACCTTCACCAGTGAAGCAGGTTTCAAAAACAGCCCTTGGTAACAGCTGTCGTAGATCTAACATGGAAATCACCCAGTCAACTTTCACCACTGGTGGTCTTCAACAGAAAAAAAAAGGGAAAGCACATAAAATAGCTTAATGAAATCTAAATGTTCAAAGCCAAATAAGAATAAAATCTCCCTTTTCTATGTGCACATTGCACTTACAGCTTGGCAGGTAGTAAGGCCCCTGCTTTAGACCTCAGCCCAACATTGCATAACTGCCTGCCGATCTGAAGCTCACCTCTCCAAGGCAAGTAATGAAAAACTGAAATGATTTAATACAACAGCAAAAATGTTATGCATGAAAAAAAATGCATATTTTCAGTAATGATAACAAAACATCAACAACAAAAACACGTTCACTTGAAAATTGCAATAAATATCTATTATGTATTTAGTCATGTATGAAAAAAATATAAAAAAAACAAAAAAGATACACCCTCCGTCAATTATAAGGTTTTCATAATAGAAATATTATCTAGGTTAAGTAATTAGGTTGAGGTGTTTTTCCGCCATTCTGTTGTAGATTTACTGTTGTGCTTGTAGTCATTGTCCTGTTGATTGACCTAAGCTTTAGCTGTCCGAGAATTGGCCTCACAGCTGACTCAAAAATTATAATCCTGCCACCACCATCCCTGATAATTGCTAATAAGGTATTTGTACTGAGACGCTGTGTTTGTTTTTTCATTTGATTATGGCTAAACATCTCCATTTTTATCTATGTCCCAAGGACAATGTTGCAGAAGTCTCGTAGTTTGTTCAAATGCAACTTTGCAAACCTAAGCTATGCTACCACGCTCTTTTGAAAGAGAAGAGGTTATACTGGTAACTCTTCCAAACAAGCCTCTACTTGTTTTTTTCTAATTACACTGTCACAACCTTAATAACATTTAACTTGCTATCTGAGGCCTGTAGGGTCTGCAATGTAACTCTTGCTTTTTTTTTTTGCAGTCTCTCTGACCATTGCATTGCCTGACCTTGATGTGAATTTGCTGGAAAGATTCCACCACTGGAATGACTGCTCATCGTCTTGAATGCTTCCCACTTTTGAATAATCTTTCTTAATGTACAATTGGAAATCACCTTAAATCCCTTCCCAGAAAGATGGGAAGCAAATAATCATCATTGCTGATATCTTCTCTACATTATGTTAAGACACATTTAAATGTTTTTTAAGGCGTTAATACCTTTGGTCCCTTTAACATCAAAAGGTCTAAAGACTAGTACCCTTTCTTGTCCTAATGTCAAGACTTATGATACGATTGCATTTAAGCTACGTCCAGATGAACAGAATCAACTTTTGGAGATTGCATTTATGCTCTAATTTATGGTCTTTTGTGAGTGTGTCTGTGTACACTGGATCTTACAGTTTTTTAATGTTTTTATTCTGTGACCCTCCTATTTTATGTACAGCACTTTGGTCAACTCTGTTGTTTTAAATGTGCTCTTAAATAAGGTTGGTTTTCATAGGTGATTTATATGGGGATATAAATGGGGTAGGTGAACTACATAAATGTAACATATATGTAACAAAACATATTCTACAAAAACTAAACAGAACCCTCATAAAAGTGACCCTCCAGCTCCTTAAGAATCAAAATTACGTGTAATCATAATCCCAGCCTTTACTTACATAATTTTTTCTCCTCGCTGAAAAGAAGAAAAAGAAAAAAGTCAGTATGATTTTAATAATCTCACATTGCATGGAATGGTATCGGACTAGAACATAAAGATTTAAAAACAAACATGTATATGTGATAATAAAATACCATTTCTCCTGAGGTGATGCTATTGTTGCTTTGGTATCCGTATATGAAAACAATACAATAGCAAACGGACAAGCAGCACTGGGAGACTGTGCTGTAGCATTGCTTCCACCATCTAGCAACTCATACATGTAACACTGCAAGACAGAACAAAATAGGTACTTGAACAGCCTGGTATGCTTTCATTTTTCTTTCTGAACATGCACTTATTCATAAAAGGAAGTAACTAAGCAAGGTTAAAAAAAGAAAACAACAACAACAAAACCACCCCACCACCGGAATGCTACAATACTAATAATAGAGGACTTGTTAAGTTGACATTTATCAATGATATACCTCAGGCAAATCAATTAGCAAATTAAACATTTTTTTGAATGTGCTCCATAAAACCCCCCCAAAAAACCCCATTAAATGAATATCTATATAGATAGGGTAATGTGTAAGGAACAAAGGGATGCCACATCCTTTGATGGAAATGAAAATTATCAACCAACAGACTGCTAAATTCAAAGACATCCCAAAAAGTGAAAAGCTGATGCAACACACTGGTCTATTGTGCTAAAATTTCATTGCAGCAAAATCAAAATGGTACTCTATACATTGTATGACCCCCACACCCTTGCATGCCTGACAATGTTGGGGCATGCTACTAATGAGAAGATGGGTGGTATCTTGGAGGATGTCCTCCCAGATCTGGACCAAGGCATCACTGAGCTCTTTGACGGTCTGAGGTGCAACCTGGCAGCTTTGGATCGACCGAAACAAAATGCTCCAAAGTTGTTCTATTGGACTTAGGTCAGGCGACCCTGTGGGCCACCTAATGGTATCAATTCCTTCATCACCAAAAACTGCCCACATACTTTTGGCACAAGGCCAGGCATTGTCCTGCACTATGGAAAATGCCAATTGGTGAGCCCAATTGGCATAGAATACCAACACTGTGAGCACAAGGCCCACTAGAGAACTTTGGGCCTTCTTGGGATTGTGCTGGAGGAAAAAGCAAATGGTAATGGCATGTATTGATGTGCCATCCTGAAAGAGCTGGACTACTTGTGCAACTGCTGTGGGATCCAAGTATCACCTCATGCTGCCAGTAGTGCCACTGACCTATCCTAACCCAAAAAAAAACAGTCAGAAAAGATGAGGAGGGAAAAATGTCAGTGGCCTCCATGTGTAAAACCATTCCTCTTTGCGGATTGTCTCATATATATATATATATATATATATATATATATATATATATATATATATATATACACACACACACACACACACACACACACACAGAAACTTGTTTACCTGGGTTCTCTCAAATGCAAGGAAGGAGCTGGTTTGTGCAGATACTGAAGGGAACTGTTCGGACACATGGCAGTCCAACCCCACAGTGGGTGCTGTGAAATTCTGGGTATAGTTTTCTGAAACCCTTTTAACTTTACCCTGTTAATAACAGAGAATAACAACATTTTTGTGTTTATAACAGCAGGAACAATCCTTCTAGAAACATCCATTTCTTTTTTCAGTACCTTTGTCAGCCTGATGATGGCGATGTAACCAGATTTCCCATGATACCAACGATTCAGATCCAAACAATCAGAGTACATCGATATGTAAACACCTTTAAATACACAGAAAATTTAAACTTAATATGTTTTCAGTCAAAAATAAACACAGTGAGGTTCAATTATTTGTAATAGGACTTCATAGACAACTATCATGGTGAAGTCATAACTCTGAAGTCGCTGTCTGTCACTCCCAGAGTAATACAACCACACCTAGGAAAATGAATGTCTCACACTTCCAAGAACACACCTCACATTGAGCAACAGTCTGACTGAATTACCTAAGGTACTGCAGTAAACACTAAATTTCAACAGACCATAACGGTAACATTTATCAGTTTAGAATAAAATAAAATCTAGTTATATAGTTAAAATGCAATAACATGTGTTTTCCTGCTTATGGTACAAGTAACTGAGTCAGTTTTGAAAAAGAAAAGAAAAGAAGAAATCTTCATAGAAAATGCTTGAAAAATAGTGACATACTCAAGAGCAAGTTCTAAGGCGAGGTAGACAGCCACAAACTAGTCTAAGAAGTCTGTTGCGTCTTGTACTTTTTAGACTTTTTTTAATTAGGAATGTCAAGAATTACAACATTTATGAGAGAAAGGTCATGAAAAAAACCTATTGCACAACTGCAAGTCTGCACAGGATGTGCAGCAAAAAAAAAAAAAAAAAACACTGGCTGAGTCGATAACATGTGACACACTGAAGCTGTTGTTTTAAAGTGTCAAGCCGGTGCCATTTTCTCCTACAGTTCACTGCAAAACAGCTCCATAAAAACTGACTTTGACCAAAGTTTGCTCTTGATAACTGCTACTCTTTATCACAGTCCGTACTGGGCCCCGTGGGTGTCCCAGCAGCATTTTAAACTGGGAGTTTTAAGGCTAAACAGAGCTAACAAGAATACAACTCGCAGTGCAAAACAGAAAGAAATGCCACAGTCTTCCTTAAACACCAATATCCCGAAAACCTCATGTAATGTATAGTTTCTGTTTCACACATTCTTTCACTTTCATTTGTATACATTCAGGGCTTTAATTTGCTTTCACTTTCAAAACAAGGCAGCACCGGACAAACAACATGGACTATTCTTTAGCTTGATCTGTAAACATGAAGGACAACTTCTATCTGGCCTTTAAGGTAAAATCCTGCTTATTAGTATTTTTATAGGTTTACAGCTAAGGAATTTATTAGAATAAGATTTTAACGTTGAGTTTTTACACATAGATATCATATGATATCAGGCTCAGACTGAGGGAGGGAAGGACAGGGTGGAGGATAAAAAATACATGTATATATATACCTTTAGAAGGATCTCCCAGAGTTGTACATGTGCTATTTCCAGTGAGCACACCGGTTTCACGGAGTGCGTTAGCCTTTAAAACAAAAAAAAGGAGCACGGTATGAGGATTCGGTTGATTGTGTGTTTTCTCAGCTGTGTCTGTGACCTCCAGTCTGTACCTTGTTGACATCGTCAAAGAGCAAAAAGCCATAGGACTCCTCTAGATCCTCGTCTGAATACCCAGCGTCTCTCCTTTTTGCTCGTAAGGCATTGTACTGATACAAAACAAATTTTAAAAAAAGAAATAAGGAAATCAGAATAAAGGCTGTGCTTCATGTAAGAGCAGTTCCTGTTTCAGGCATGAGAAATTTTACCCTTGTGGGATTTCTTATGAGCTCAAATACATACTCTTTTATACATATTATATGTATAAAAGAGAAACAAAACCCATTGCATATGTATAAGATACCATCTGGTGGGGTTTAACGACCACATGTTATTTAAATGTGGTTATACTTGGGCTATATAAAAATCTACTTAAATGCTGGGGCAAGACTTAGACTAACCTTTTCTTCCAAAGTTGGATTCTTTACCAAAACAGCAGACTTGTATCTGAAACACTGCTTCGACTCATCATACAAGTATGCATGTTGAAGTGGAGCCAAGATACTGTTTTTAAAGATGTCAGAAGAGTCTGGCACAGGTATCAAGACACCTAAAGAAAGTGGACAGAATGCAAACATGAGCGCAAAATCCACGAGACACTGGAAAATTACAGGCAACTGCGGATTGGATTTCAACCAAGGGGAAAAAAAACTCTCCGAGCTGTTTCTCAATCCTGGAACAGCCTGTCCCCATTGGATATCCTTATCTACGCATTTATTTTCAGTTTTAACACATAACATTAGCAGGTGTCGAGTAAAGCAGGAGAAAAATCTCCCACCACACGACTTTTTTTTTTAAATCTTGAAGTGAAAGTCGTATAAGTGGTGCTGGTGGGGGGAAAGGGGCTCATCACCTTTACTCGAGGCACCACCATTCCCACTTTCCATTGCTTATGAAATCTGTCGGCCTCCCTTTTCCTTTCGCTGAAAACTGCTCTCCCCGGATTCAAACATCACAACTCGGTAATTAAATCCCATGTATCCCACGTCAGATAAACCTTTCAAAGTCACTCGAGCTCCTGTCGCCGCCGTTTCAATAGACATATTAACACGAAAACCAGGAAGTTAGAAAATAGCTGTTTGTCCACAGCACGTAGAAGCAAAAATATCCACGTAGGTTCACGTTTATCGTTTCATAAACAACGCGTCTCTTTACTCATGAAAGCCCCTCAGTCCTCCACATGCCTCCTCGCGTGGGGACTCGGTGTTACTGTCGTCGGTTTCAAAAAGGAAACAGAAACCTATCGAGGCGAAGCATCCATCTTGAAAGTCTACACCGAACTGTGTTCGCAAGGCAGCTGCTGAAGCTAGTTTGCGCCTGCGGCTCACTTCTCCTGTGTGTGTGCGTGTCCGTTTTTTCCTGTGCCTTTCCTTCCTCCTCGCGAAGAAATACTGATTTATAACAACAAACAAGCTAACACCGTGGGGTTATATTTGAACGCTAACTTGTTATCAACCGGTTTGATGGGTTATATGGCTGATTGAACACCGTAGCACAGTTAGATAAACTACGGGAGGTGCGGGGGGAGTTATGGAGATTAGTGCTAACACGTCTTTAGCACGTTCCCATGAAATTTGGTTTCCCGGAAAATCCTGTTTACCAAATGCACAGGCAAACTCACGGTAACTTAACTAATCGCTATAAAAACTAGTGGAAATGTGTAGCTGCCTGTTTAGTAAAAAAAAAACAAAAACAGGGGGGGGGGGGTCGTGTTCTGCATGAGTCTATTTAAAAGGTTTTCTCTAGACTGCTATGTTATGGTGGGCAGCTTCGCCTATATCGCTATCAAAGGTTACAGCACCTAACTAGTAACCTGGTTTGAGTACCTACTTCATTGTGATTTTTTTTTTTTTTTTTTACATGGAGTGGGACATTGCTCTAAGTCCATAGTTCACCCTTTGAGACACATGACAGCCTAGTTCCTCTGCACATGTTTGTTCCTCTCATTATGCTGAGAGCATGTGCAGTGCAAGTTCACACTGTGAGCTGAACAAAAACAAATATTTGATATGTTCCTTTATCTCGAAATAGCTTTTCTGCATACTGGACAAAGACACAGCTTCCTAGTTTGAAGAGTGAAGCCAGTGCAGACGTGCTTCGAACCTGCATTCTTTTTAATGGCCACCTGGGTGATAGCTGTGGTTCCAAAAAGACTCATGCTGCATTCCAAATAACTTGGATCTTAGATGTCGGAACTCGGGAATGGCGTCAATCCTGAGTTAGCGTGTGTTAGCGTATTTGATTTTCCAGATATCACAATAAATACGGCATAATACTTACTTTTTACTTAAAAACACTGCTGCACCTATCCATGGATACAGCCTGGTTTTACAGTTTTGCTACTGTTTATGGCCCATGCTACCATGTTGGATTGTTAACGTCAGGTTCAAATTTTGATTGGGAACTCAGAAATTCTGACTTCCCACATCTGACCATTGCAACATCTCCCTCTGTATAACCTGTAAATCTCTGAGCTTCTGTTCTGATATAGAATTAAAAAACAGCGTTAAACACTGATACGGTTTTACAGCTGTGTCTTCAGCCAACCTTTGGTTGCTGCAACACAACATGCCAGGTTGCAAAAATTGAGATATGCAGCACTGGCAGAAGTTGTGGCTTGTGACAGTGGATGCGACGCTAATCAAGTAAATATGCACACAGGCCGCCTTCTTCTTCTTCTTTGTGTTTAACGGCGGTTGGCAACCAACGTAAAGGAGCATTACTGCCTCCTACTGTTCCGGAGTATGGGTCAGACAGTGAGCTTACAATCTGTATCCAAAAAAACAATACAAAACCAAAAAAAAAAAAAAAAAAGACCCTACACTCTTTCATAAACACCTATATCCTTCAGAAACCCCACCAGTTCCCTCACCTGTTCCCTACTACCCTCCAACACAGATTAAATTACCCAATTCCCCGCTCCTTCAATCTATTCTGCAGAACTTTCCTCTCCACATCATAACCCTTGCACCGCAGTATTACATGCTCTACCGTCTCCTCCTCCTCCTGGCATACTCCACAAAGCCCTGTCTCATGTTCTCCTATCATCTGTAGTGTTTTATTTAATGCACAATGTCCCAGTCTAAGCCTGGTAATGACCACCTCTTCTCTCCTATTACCCCTATACAACCTACACCCTGCCACCTCCTTCTTAAGATAATACAATTGCCTGCCCTTACTCCCTGAATCCCACCGCTTCTGCCACTCCTGAACAACCTGCCTCCAAACAATACCTTTTGCTTCAGATCCGCTGCTTTTAATTTCCATCTCAGTCCTACTTTTAGTCAACGCTCCTTTTGCCAACCTATCCACCTTTTCATTTTCACTGATTCCTACATGAGCTGGCACCCAAAGAAAGTGAATATTGCCACCACAACACCTTATTCTGCTTATAGTCTCCCGAATAGTATACAGCATACCCTGCCTTGTCTTCGAACAAAATGATTGTAGACTTGAAAGAACAGCTGCCAAGTCAGAACATACTACCACCTGCCTGATTTTTGAACACTCTACCCATTTCAATGCTACCAAAATTGCTACAATTTCAACCGTGTACACTGCCAGTCCATCCGGAGTGCGTCTGTTTATTTCAATATTTTTTGACGGAACTGCTATTCCAAACCCTGTAATTCCAGTATCTGGACTTTTAGCACCATCCGTGAACACATGGATCCGTGCCACAATTGGCTAAAGCCCCTTTTCTTTCCAGCTCAAAGGACAGTCTTGCATTATCATACGTTCCATTAACTTGCACACATTTGATGTAAGAGCGATTGGTCTGTAGCTATCTGGTTTAGATGGATCCTTCCCGGGTTTTCTTATTGGCACAATAACAGCCTCCTTCCAAGTACTTGGGAGCTCACCCTTAATCCAAACTGTTAACCAAACACAGCAGTTTATTAAGCGCTTTCGTACCAAGGTTCTTCAACATTAAATAACAAATTTGATCCTTTCCCGGGGCTGTGGGCTTCATTTTTTGAAGTGCTCTCACCATTTCCTCCCGAGAAAACACCACATCCAAACTACTGTCTATGTGTGCCTTTCTTACTAAATCCTCAGAATACCATGTTTTAGTTTGGCACATTCTGTCTTTTCCCAACACTGATGTGTTATCAGAGCTATGAATCTTAGCAAAAGTTTTCACCATAACCTCCACTTTTTCCTGAGCTGTTACAAAGTTCTGTTGGCCTGAAGATAGAACTGGGTAATCCCATTCCTGCCGGTTACCTCCCATTCTTCTGACCATGCCCCAGACCTCCCCCACTGGAGTGGTTCTTCCTATTTTAGAGCAGAACAACCTCCAACTGCTCCGCTTTGCTTGTCTCACTGTTCTTCTGACCACTGCCACTGCTTTTCTGTATGCAATCAGAGCTTGTTAAGGGTTCTTTGGAGAAATTTAAACACCTTGTTTCTTTCCTTTACAGCAATTCGACATTCCTCTGTCCACCATGGCACCAAAGTCCTACTTTTCTTGCCTTTATTGGTCGGGATTGAGACCTTGGCGGCTACCATAAGTACTTCAATAAACTGATTATTCATTTGATCAACGCTACCAGACTCATCAACCTTGTCAATCGTTTCCTCACATAATTTTTGGAATTTTGTCCAGTCAGCCCTATGAAAACTCCACTTCTTATGCACTTCTCTTAGAGATACCTGTATCTTCCCTCCAACATCACAGAAAACAGGATAATGGCCACTGCCTATGGTAGTGTCTGTTCTGATGGTCCACTGACTTATTCCCGCAAGGACAGTTGAGACTACAGTTAAATCCAAAACTGACTCTGTTCCATTAACAACATTACATCGGGTCCCCCTACCATCATTCAGGCACACCAAATTGCATGTATCTATCAATTCCTCAATTACCTTACCATTTTTATCTCTGTGTGTGCCTCCCCACACTCTGCTATGGGCATTAAAATCCCCACACCAAATAACTGTACGACAGTCATTTCCTTCAATTGAACGAAGACGCGGCAGCTCCAATGTGGCGCAAGGATTGTAGAAATTCACAATAACATTTGGTTCAATCCTGTCCCAAACCTCAATAGCAACATACTCCAAATCATTGCCTTTACCCAGGAGTCTATAGCGAATGTCTTGTTTGACAAACGTTGCACACCCTCCCCCTCCACCACGGTCCCTGTCATTTCTTATTATCTTGTAACCATACAACACAAAATCCAAAGAAGATTTAAGCCAAGATTCCTGTACACAAATGACATCCGGTTTAACATCAAGTAGTTTGATGAAATGCTTCAACTCTTGGCCATTGACCAACAGACTCCTTGCATTCCATTGAAGAATAAGTACCACGATTACGTAAAAGAACATCATGTTTCCTGACTTGACTGATAATTGAGGTTGTCCCTCACTTCTTCCCATGTCAGTCCTACTAACCCCAAGTGGTTGGTTAATTGCCGCCTTAACAATGAGCTGAACTAACTCTTTGATCCCGAGAAGCACCCTGTCCTGGGTTGACGTTGACCTGTTCACTCACTCTCATCACCCTCACTGCTTCAGCATAGGAGATCTTCTTCTCCACCCGCACTTTTTGAATATGATTTTCTTGTTTCATTCTCTCACATCCAGCATACGCAACACTGTGACTCCCACCACAACTACAACACTTTGGTTGAACTCCATCTCCACATTTCCCATATTCGTGATCTCCACCACACCGAGCACATCTCCTCTTTTCCTTACAGTTTTTCGCTAGGTGTCCAAACCTTTGACAGTTAAAGCACCTCAGAGGTTTTGGAACATAGGCTCGTACTGGATAACTAATGAAACCCAAAAACACTTTCCTTGGCAGATTTCCTTCTTCAAAGTGTATCAGGATACTTTCACTATCTACCTTAAGTCCTTCTTTTGTTGCTTTCATTCTGACCACAGAAATCACATTTCTTCCTTTGATTTTGCTTTTCAGATCATCCATTTTCACACTAATGGGCACCCCAGAAATTACCCCCTTGCATCCACCCGTCTGTGCACCCACTTGCCCAGCATTTTCTACTTTAAACTTCCCCAATTGTTTTAAGTTCAAAGCCTTGTTGAGCTGCTCTTCATTCACACATTGCACAAGAAGATTTCCATCTGAGAGTACCTTAGCAGAAACTATATCCCCCACTTTACTGTTAAGTTCAGCTGTCAACACGAACGGACTCAGTTTTTTAATATGGACTTGTGTTCTTTCATTGAATCTCAGAACAACAAACATTCTTGTTCTCTCTCTAGCTTCTAAAGAATCATCCCTACCACTACTGCTCCCACCTCTTTTACGCTTTTCCCTCCTCTGCTCACCTTGCACTTGCTCTAGAGGCATTTCCTCCTCTTCGTCAAAATCAACATAGTCTTCCCAGCTGCCCACAGCTGACCCACTCATGGAACAGTCGTGCACAACCGCCGCCAAGGGTGGACTGCCAACCAGGTTTGAATTTTTGGCATTGCTATAACCAATTTTGCCAGCAGACGCCGCTGCCATCCGTCCTCTCTCCTCCATCCACCTCCCCTACCAACAAAACACCCTCCAGTGCTCACAGTATCACAAGCGCTCCAGCAAGTCCAACTTTCGAAATCAATCTCACCTCTGCTCTCGCGACAACATTTCATCCACTCTATCTGTGACTTTCTGGCAGCACCCACTCATGAGGGAAGAATGAGTATTTCCCAACTGGCTGGAAGAAATCCTCCTTGTTAGCATATTGCTGTTGTCCCAGTTTGCTGTCACTGGACTAGTAGTTTTCGGGGGGGGGGGGGGGGGGGGGGGGGGGGGGGGTGTCCAAATATTTGTAGTACATGAAAAACTAATGGCAACCACGGTTATGTTACTCACTCATTTTGGGTTGTACTGTATAAAACATGAATAATTTTGCCATTTGAAGTGCTAGAAAGTATATTGTCCAAAATATTGTCATGAGCTAATGATTTGTGATTGACAAGTCATTAGCCAATGCAATTTCAGTCTGATGTGCCCCTCTTCATAACATAGGGTTTCAAAACAACAAAATGGCAAAAATGCTCATCACAAGGCTTCAAAACAAGACTTCAGTAACCAGTTTGCAGCTGCAGGAGTAGCTATGTCTTTTATACTGCCTATGATCAACATATAAGCAAAGACTGTTCTGAGCTGCTAGCCAATATAATAACCAGACTATAAAATAAGTGTGTAAATGGGTTTTTACACAGAAAGCAATTTGGTTGCCATGCATCACTTTGTCACAGAGGCTTCATTGCTAGTGGGCATTCAAGACTTTGGTTGCCTAGCCCTCTATTTTATTTACCACCGTGTCATATGACAACCTACATAGTATTACATTAGACCCTAGAAGTAGGCAGATGTTGCAAAAGCTTCATTGTTAGATATTGAATATAAAAAGCAGAGAAGCTGTATTAACCAGATGGAAACTTCCAAGGCTAAAATATGAAGCTAATGTTAAAATGGCCAAAGCTACAGTTCTTTTTGACCACTACCTTGCTAGCTTCTCATACTTACAGAATCTCTACTGTAGTGCTGACATTACTACAGAAATACCTCTTTACAGCCTGATACAAGCACAGTTTTGGTCTCTGTACCTCATTTTCCCATATTGAAAATGTGAATTTTTGGTGATTCTTGATCTTGGGCTTAGAGTTTCAAGTCAAGCTACTGTTGACTGCAAATGTTTAAATGTTTAAAAAGAAAGTCTTTAAGAATAATCTTCCCCCACGTTGCAACATTTGTGATTCAAGGGTTCTACAGGAAATAAACAGTCATATTGACTTCCTCTCTTGTGTTGATTTATTTTTTGTGTTCTGCTTGTCTTCTTAGACATGACAAATGGCTTGAAAGCGGCCAGCAAATGCAGAGCTATGGCTAGTGATGTGCAGAAAAGCATCTATGCACGTTTTTCCAGGTAAGTAACCATGACGGAATCTACATGGCTACAAGGAACAAACAGAAGCTTCATGATGAACCCAGCCTGTGAGTGGATAGGAGAATGACACAATTGGAGAGGCTATGCCTTTGTTATGACTGTCACTTGTACCTTGTTCAGCTAAGCTAATTGTGGAATGGCAAATAAAGAAATGCTTGAAACACAGTATAAAAGCTGACCTCCAAGATCAAGATGCACTGGTGTCTGATTACAGCACTCTGTAAAGGTAAGTGGCTTCTATAGAAGAAGCCTTGGAAACCATAACTTTGGAAAAACAGACTGTAACAAAGTCAAAAGATATTAAATATATATTAACAAATAACAATGCTTCTAGAAGAAAATTGTTTGGATAGATGAAACAAAATGAGAATCTTTTGATAAGTGAAATTACGTTTTTGCTCACAGAAAATAATAAAGTAAAAATAAATGCACAGCATGGAGATGAAGAAAAGAAAAGTGATATCAGAAGTGTATCAGCTCGTTCTGAAGAAAGACATGCAGTGTCATAATCACAGGACATGGTTGCACAAACAGGATAATGACATGCATCTAAAAACAGACATGAAATAAGCAGAATCTCACAGGCATTTGGCAAATGTGATCCATTAAGCCTGAGAGGAGGTGACAAGTGTTCTGAAGAAGACTCACACGATGGTGAGAAGTGTACATGTCTGATAAACGGCTTCAAAACACACTGCTGTGTGGTCGCTGATTGATGCTTATGGTTTGCTTGTTTAAGGAACAACAAGCGCTGACAAACATACACTGCCACAATGTGTGTGTGTGCTCATGGTCTTAAAGAAGACAAGAACTGGAGGCCTTGTCATTGCAAGCTGATATAACGTTGCTTCTCGGTCACATCCTCATTCATGATGGTTGGTGAATGATTGCAGTGGTGTAGCATTGTCTGGCAATGGTAAACACAAACACTGATAGCTAATTTGTAATTTCCATGTATATTACAATAGAAGCTCTGCCGTTAGATATAAAGTGCAAGTATGAGAAGCTAGCAAGTGTGCTCACTTCAGCAAAAATCTTTCCAACACAGTTCACCTGGAGTCAGATCTTTTATTTCTTCAAATTTTGTTGATAATTTTTGTTTAACCTTGAATGCTTAAGGCCAAAAATCTTACATGTTGCACCTTGACTACAACCTCCTGTGTAAAAGATTTGCAGTGCTTAGTTGTTAATGCTCAACCCAGCAGTCAAATATGGAGTTTCTAGGCATGACAAAAAGAGGAAGACTACAGCAAACGAGGACACGCAGAAGGTTGGTGTGACAGAAGATGATGCTGGGGATACGATAGGATCGAGAGAGATGAAAGCTGAAAGAGGAAGTTTAATTTTTAATGGTTCAAGAGGGTGTCTTCAGAAAAACAAGCAAACAAAAAAAAACTAAAAACATTGGTTAAATGACTTTTCCCTTTCCATTGAGGGGAAGTGGTAATTGGGTGGCTAATGGTCAGTCCTGTGGCCATACAAATAGCTACCAGAATGAACTCACCAATGACCACTGTTACCATGGATCATGAAATATAGGGTGGAATCCATCCCACAGTTAACCTGTTTACTTAACCTTATCTAACCTAGGAGTTGCAATTGAAATATAAAATAGCACTTAAGTGACATCATGAGTTAATGTGTCATGCTAGCTAAAGCTTGCCAAGCTAGCTCTAAACAGGCACATGCCACAAACAAATGAATAAAAAACAGTTCTTTACATGCCACATTATTGACAGCGATGTAAACCTTTTTTATTTGCTGGTTAAAGTCATTAGATAAAGTAGAGAAACTGAAAAAGGAAGCTAACATGGAAGTGTGAAAAACTGAGGTTGACTCCAGAAGTGATGCAATTCACGCTATGTTAATACACCAATTTTTAAAGATTACAAAACATGTTTACACTTTAGTACAAAAAACAATTTACACATTTTTATAAGTCATCCAACAGGATAATGGATTGACAGGTGTCATGTTATGATGTAAACAGATATTAGTCTCGTGTTTGTAAACTGTTTCTTACTTTTAAGAAACCCCTGATTAGACACAGTGTCAGCCAAAAGTTTCCTGGATGAGGAACCGAGGCAGAACAGTACACTGTATATTAACAATTTGTGCATTAGACACAGTTCAATAAATTGCATTTTTTGGGATACAGTGTGTGGAGAGATATTTGCAGACAGTGACACTAAGATGACAAACATCTGAAATATGGGAAAGTCTGGCGGTTCCTGATTGCATTATTGCTTTTGTGCTCAGTCGGTGTTGTGCCAAAAAGTGATTTCCAATGTTTCCGTGTTTTGTTTTGTTTTAAATCCTTGCTTATCGGCTGTAGTCAACAGGAGTTGTGAAGGGGTTGTATAAAAAAAAGAAGGTAAAGGAATTATATGTTTTTTGTTCTCTGTGTTCTACATTATAGTCAGTCAAAAGCTACAATCAAAAAAAAAATGATTGCAGCTTCTACAATGTGTCAGGAATGTTCTTTCTGGCTCAAAATGACTCATAAGACTCATAAGTATCTCATAAGATACGTTTGACAGAATATAGACCAACATTTTAAATATTTACGGATTCTTTGTTTTTTGTTTTGTTTTTTGGCAAAAACCAGAATACACTTTCTATCACGACACTGGGATTTGGTCTACATCTTTGGTGGACTTTTCCATGTTGCATCACAAATAGCAACTTCTGCTTTCAAAAATGAAAAAACACCAAGGCTTCAAAATAGGTCCAAAATCCATTGCTCTGTCCGTCTTTTATATACAGTCTATGCTTTGAATCCACAAAATGGATTTTAAAAATGTGCTACACAAATAAATACATATGTCCTATTATTCTGCATTACTAAAGAACCACAACATCTACAATATATATTTATATTTATATATACATATATAAATGTGTGTGTGTGTCCTTTATTATTTTCATTTATCTGTAATAATCATAACCCTTCGCCTACATATCCCAGAATTCCCCGGCGTTGTTTATTTAGGCTAAACCTCAGCTGCTCAGACTCTGCACAGGGTTGCACGGTGTGTGTGGTAGTACTCGTAGTAATGCAGTCCTTTCGATTTTTGTTGCTTTGCTTCAAAATGAAAACCATGCTCGGCTAAATCTGCGTTGCTGACAGAGACAAAAACAGGAACATGAAATGGAGATCACACGGGCCAGACCGTCCTTGTATGGAGAAATCGGTAAGTAGCTTAGAGTTGGTGACTAACAGTAACCAAGACAGCCGTTTCAATAAGGAGTCTGCCGGTTATTATCCCGATGATGCCATCAGATCCTAGATTTATTAGCTTTTCATTTCGTGGAGACTGCCTTTCATCTTTCTTTGACGATGCTGATTAAGGCTAATCTTAAACCAGCATGGTATCTTAAACTGGTTGACGTTCATCTGAGAGCATGACGTCGCGCTTTAAGCTCGTTGCTGAAACCAGCAGGCATTGAACTGCCTGTTGTGCAACTGGTTCAGCAGTGGATCCATTATAACGCACACCTCACACCATGTAAGACAAATACATGTGCTCTATTCAGGTGGGTTGGGCCCTGCTGCACACGTGCAGAGCACTAGTGTCATTTGTGTTTAGGTTGTGAGAAGCCACTTTCTCCCACTTTGTCATGTTCCCAAACCTCTTCTCCTTTTCTGCGCATTTGTCATCACTTTATGTTATTTAATGGGTAACTCTATACAAAGTTGTCTCGACATGGGATTAAGAGCTGCATGTTTTATGAGGAGAAGAAACACTCTGGCTTTTCTTTTAGAAAGAAGCAGTATAAACGCTCATACACCCCCCCCCCCCCCCCCCCCCCCTCCCCTTCCCTTGACTGTGAATAGATGCTCTTAGGTTTTGTTTGGTTTCACATCTTTGCAGCACACGGCCTTGGATTCTGGACAGACCGGTCAGCAGTGCACGAGGCTGCTGCACAAGGCAGGGCCTTCCAGTTGCAGCAGCTGATCGAGGGAGGTGCCGCAGTTAACATAGTGGCTGTGGACTCCATCACCCCCCTGCACGAGGCCTGTATACAGGGACAGGCCCAGTGTGTTAGACTGCTGCTGGATGCTGGCGCACAGGTGAGGAGGTTTTGTGGTGCTACCTGACTTCGGCACGTCACTAGAGAATCGAGCACAGTTGGTGGCTTAGGTGGTAGCTCAACATGATGCATGTGTGCTGTCATTACGGCCCTGTCCTTCAGGTGGACGCTCGTAACATCGATGGTAGCACGCCGCTGTGTGATGCTTGTGCAGCTGGCAGTCTGGATTGCGTCAAGCTGCTGCTGGAGTATGGAGCAACTGTAAATCCTCCACTGTTCACCTTCTCACCTCTTCATGAAGCCTGCATGGGAGGTGTGTGTTTTCCAACACAACATTGTGCATAATCATATTTTAAGCCATGTCAGTTGATTAAAATACACTATACTGCCAAATGTATTCAGTCACCCTTCAAAATCATTGAATTCAGGTGTTCCAATCACTATCATGGTCATAGGTGTATAAAATCAAGAAGCTAGGCATGCAGACTGCTGCTATAAACATTTGTGAAAGAATGGGTCACTCTCAGGAGCTCAGTGAATTTGAGTGTGGCACCCTGATAGGATGCCACCTGTGCAACAAGTCCAATCGTGAAATATCCTCGCTACTAAACATTCAGCAGTCAACTGTAGTGGTATAATAAATAAGTGGAAGCAACTCAGACACAAAGTGGTAGGGCCCGTAAAAATCGCAGAGCAGGGTCAGCGGATGCTGAAGCGCATAGTGCGCAGAGGTCAGCAACTTTCTGCAGAGTCCATTGCTATAGACCTCCAAATTTCATGTGTCCTTCAGATTAGCTCAAGAACATGGTGTAGAGAGCTTCATGCAATGGTTTTCGACCCCAGTTGGGGGTCAGCCCTACCCGTTGCGACATGACTGCGCACCAGTGCGCAAAGCAAGGTCCATAAAGACATGAATGAGCCAGTTTGGTGTGGAAGAACTTGACTGGTCTGTACAGAGTCCTGACCTCAACATGATAAAAGGCATTTGGGAAGAATTCGAGTGGAGACAGTGAGCCAGGCTTTATGTGTCTCTCACAAATGCACTTCTGGAAGAATGGTCAAAAGTTCCCATAAACAGACTTGAAGCGTTATAGCTGCAAAGGGTGGGCTGACATTATATTAAACCCCATGGATTAGGAACGGGATGTAACTCGAATTCAAATTGGGTGCGAAGGCAGATGAGAAAACACTTTTGGCAAGATGGTCTCTCTAGTGGAGAAACAGTGCAGTTGTATTGTAACAGAGACCTTTATGGCTCCGGTGGTGAATACAATGGGAATCAGTGTACTTAAAGCTGTAGCTCCACCTGCACAAATCCTCTCCATTGTATTTAAAACAAAAAACTAGATGAGCAGGTTCGCCGACTCTCGCTGACCAGTGTTAAGACAGACGGTGATTGTGGGCGCAGCTTTGCAATGATGTAAATGTCATCGTGACTGAAACTGCATCCAGGGCCTGGGGCTTGGTGCTTGGTTTGTGACATACTCGTTTTACAATAATGACTACAAAAGTGACACAGAGATGTTTGTTTATTTATTTTTTTGTTCTTGTGGAATTTACTATGTTCCCAGTCCATCTGTCATAGAATCACCAAAGCTTCAGATAGCACACCACACAGCCCAAGTCAAAAAGATAACCGTATGCATGCACAGCTTCACCTGTTAAAGGTATATAGTTCATATGGATGAGAATGACTGGAACATGTAGGACAAAATTATTTGGAAAGCAGTCCTGGGAAAAAAGTCTTTGTGCCGACCTTCAGGTTCTCTGTAGAAAGATGGAAGGATGCAGAACAAACCGCTTACAGACTGTGTCACCTTGAGTTTCACAACTATTTTCAGCTTAATATTTATAAGAAAAAAAGTTCTTAAAGTCCAGCTGTGATTCTCTTAATGGCATAACACATGGTTACAAATGCATTGAGAGGGACACCGAAAAGGACTATTTCTTCTGATACTAATAATTATTGCTGCTAAAATTCCAAATGTACCTACCTGCATCGCCAACATTTGCTCAACTGCAGAACTTTTTAGGTTTATACAACTGGAATTAGTTATTTTCTGTGTTTGTTTGGTTTTTTTTGTAAATATCAGGGAATTCAGATTGTGTTCAGCTCATGATCGATCAAGGAGCTCACATGGAGGCCCATGACTGCCACTATGGGACACCGCTCCATGTAGCCTGTGCCAGGCAACATTATGACTGCGCCAAAGTTCTCCTCAACGCAGGTGAGTCCAGAGGCCTGTACCACAAAGCAGGATTTGAGCTTATCAGGGCAATTTCAGGGTGGTTCACTTATTAGCAGGTTATATCGCCATGCTAACTTAACCTGTGAACCTGAATTCTCTGAGAATAGCATCACATTAGTGGAAGATTCATCAATCAGACCTGTGTGCTCATATAGTAGGAGGGTCTAAATTTTGTAATTTTTACTTTATTTTATGGTGTATCTTTTTTTTGTTTCCCCGATGGATTCACAAAATCTATAATGACTATAGATTATTGAATCCAACTTTATTTCTTGACATTTTTCCAGTTATTTTTAAGGTTCTGTAGCTTTAGCAGTAATCTGTCGTTCTACAACAGAGCACCTCTTTGTACTTATGGACTTTATATCACATTTGCACAGATTAAGCCAGCGTTTGGATTCTATTTTTATATTTATTCTTTACTCGCAGACCATTAAACACCACTGGGACTGCAACTCACTCTTACACATTAGTTTAATGAAATACGTTAATGTGACTAAGTCTTGGGCTACTCCTTATTTCTTTATATTTTTCTGCCAATTAGGCGGATATTCTTGTACTATCTTTTTGTAAAGTGGTCTTAAACAATAGTTCTCCAGGCTTGCCAAAGACCTTTCAAAGTTTTTCTTTGGATATTGGTTGCTTTCTCACTCATATTCAGCCCAATCCTTGTGTCTGACCTGTTTTATGGGAATATTTTCTTGCTTAAACCACTGAACACTATGAATCATTCAAGCATAAAAAAGACGAAACAGTGTCCAGTGTCCTGTTAGCCCTGAAAACTTTGGTATCTTTAAGGACTTTGTTACTAATACATTGTTGGGTAAAACGAATCTGTGTCAAATGCTAAAGATAACAGTTTGACAGACATAATATAGTATTTTGGATGTGAGAGATGCATCTGGCCTTTCAGGTGATCAATTTTTTCAAATTAGGGGCAACAAGTCTTATGGAGTGATAATTCCAAATTGGTAATTTTTGGTTTGAATCATGAACATATACAGAGGAGGTCAGGAGAGAGGCATAACAGTGTCTACAGCCATCTGTAAAACACGGTGGAGGCTGTGTCACGGTTTGGGTTTGCGTTTCAGCCAGTGTTGTTGGAGATTGTTTTGAACTTCATGGATTTATCAATGCAATAAATTACCATCAGATTTTTAGCTCACACAGCTACTTTGTTTGCTCTTGATGTATTTTTTTACGTTAGTATAGTTGCCTCTCTGTAAAAATGAGCTGACTGGCTGCCTGCCCATAACAAGGTTCGTGTGACTGCATATCTTGTCGATATTAAGATTAAGCGAATTCAAATCACTGAAAAAGATCTCTGGCGTTTCCTCTGCGCACCACGGCTGATGAAATTTAGTTATGATGTACTATTCAGTCATCATGGATTAGAGATAATTTACTGTGATATGCTGTCTTATCTGTGCTTCTTTAAAAAAAAAAAGACTAATAAGCTGTTTTTAGAGCAGAAACAAAACATGCTGCATTACTTAGTAATGACAGCATTATTATAACCATGATATCATAGCTTGTTCCATAATAAAATCTCTTGTACATGTAACATGTTAATGGCATGTATGTAACTCTCAGTCTAAAACTTAAAATGGCATGGCATGCAGGGTACCGGCATTTTTAAACTTTTTCTGAATAAGACGAAAAATAATTTTCTGTACAGTCAAGTTTTACCTTCACAGCTTAACCACAAACAGGACACGTATTTCTAAACATCTAAACACAGGAAGTTGACTTCTCTTCGTTGTTATGCGTAGCACTTTAGACTTTGAGCGTGGACCTCGTCTTTTCAGTATCCTCTACTAATAACTGTATCAGTGGATCCATCCACAGTTTCACTGTTCCAACGTCTGTCAGTAGTAGCAGCTACAAGCATACCCCACTGGATCTGAAGCTTCCTCTCTTATCTGTACAGAGAGCTAGCTCAGTCTGTTTTTTTGTAATACATTTAGGCTAAAAAGGTCAGCAAACAACATTGATAGTAATGGACTTACTGAAAAGGACCTGCAGCCATTACCAGGATATATGTGTATATATATATTTTTTTTACTGTAATATTTGGTGTCAGATATATTTCTTGCTTTATAAAGTGATTATGATCTTTATAATTTCTATTAAAAACACAACCTTGGGCATCAGCAGCCCTTTCCTCTCTCTTAGAAGTTTGTTTTCCTTTTTGAAAGGGGCAAACGTGAATGCTGCCAAGCTCCACGAGACAGCTCTTCATCACGCAGCCAAGGCAAAAAACACAGATTTGATTGAGTTGCTTGTGGAGTTTGGGGGGAATGTGTACGCCACGGATAACCTGAACAAGAAACCTATCCACTACACCACTCTGGGATCCCCATCGTATCTCTGCCTCGAGTTCTTTGAGAGTGAGTATCCACCTAGAGTACATCCTGTTTATTTTAGTCCATCAAGAACACTAGTGACGCATAACTTGAGATGGCTTTTTCTGTCTTAGATAACCCCCTGAGTTTACAGCAGATCAGCAGGGTGGCAGTGAGGAGGATTCTCGGCACAAGAGCGCATAAAGTTGTTTCTAGGCTGGACTTGCCTAATCGTATCATAAGCTTCCTGTCTTACATTCCGGCTCCAGTCATTGAAATTTAATCGCTGGTTGCAACGGCTGTTCCTGCGGCCCTTTCTTCTGAAAATCATGTGACAGGATGTTTGAGCTGACAGTGATACCACACAGATGTCTTAACATTTCCCAAACTAGATGGGTGTATAGATTTTTATTTTATTTTTTTCAGTTAAATACGATGACTTTTTGTCTAAGCAAACTGAAAATGGGATTTTTTTTTTTTTTAAGGTCATAGCTACAGCAACAAATTATTCTGACAAACAGAAAGAAAACCCTGCAGTATTTAGCCTTGACGTTTGACGTAGTTGGCAAACTTTAGCCTCTGCATCAAATGAATGTTAGGTCAAATGTTTTTGTTTTTTTAATGCCCTTTTCCTCTAATTTGCTCCACCCAATACCGAGAAAAATCTCCGCACCTTCTAGTGTTTAGGGCTTTGTTTCTTGGTAGGTTGTGCACAATTTAGGGAGCAATTTGCTGCTCTGTGCGAAGACCGAAAGATAAATTTTTGCCTTTTAAGGCCATGCACAGCAAGTGTCAACCTTACACAGGGGGTTTCCATATTTTAGATCTCCTTTCAGAACTGTGGTGGTGTGTGCCGACTTGTCTGGCACACTCCCGGTGTGTATTTGTTGCAACAGGCCAAGTTCCACCTTTTAATATCCATTATTAGTAGTTTTGATTTCATGTACTCCCGCCCCCCCCCCCCCCCCCCCCCCCCCCCCCCCTTGACTTGAGTCAAGAACAAGACAAGTATTTTCTTGTTATACTTGTCCAAGTATGTGTGAATGTAAGTTTGAAAACCAAAAAACTAAAACCCTGCAATATCCCGTAATACTACATTAATTGTTTTGGCAACATGTGGTTTGATTACTAGGACTGCATATGAATATGAATTTGTATATATTCTGTAAGTATTTATTTTTAATGTAAATTTGTACATAATACAGATGGTTCTACCTCTATCAAATCTGTGTAAATAAATACCAGATGACTACCACATGAATTTAAAAATAACTTGGCGTTGTTTTAATTGGACTTCAAGCGTCATATTTTTTTTTTTTTTTTTTTTTTTTAAACACCCACAAAACTGTTTTAGATTTACAGGTACTTCATTTCCTTTGGAATTGACAGACTACGTGAAATGAATGGAAAGTTCCCCTGGAAAAAAACAACAACTTGAACATCCACTTAAAACAACAACAACAACAACAACAACAACAACAACAACAACAACAACAACAAAAAACAACCTATAGTTCCCTAATGGGTTTGGGAACCAAGCTTCAACAGTTGGCAATGCTTAGCTGGAAATGATCTGAAATTGCGTTTTCAGGAACTAATATTGTGAAAGGGTATATATAGATTGCATCTTTCAGTCACATAGCAGATCAAGTACATCATTGGTATCTTAACATGGAAACTTTTTGAAAGACAAGTATTTTCTTAATGGCAGTTTATTGGTTTCTGTGCAAAACTGTTTAAAATGGGCTCAACCAAAACACGTCCTTTCAAAATGGCACAACTGCAAATAAACAACGTGTAGGTGGTTGGACAGCAATCGTTCGAATAGCACCCTATCACTTTAAGTCAGTCAGACTCTAGGGTGGGACAAAAAGTGAATGATTAAATGTGACCATAAAGCACAAAGGAAAAGTCCTCTCTGCAGCCCTTCTGAAGGGTCGCTCTGATAACATGGTTTTCATTCTGGTGAAGACTAGCAAAGCAGCCTGAAATGAACCTGAAACCTACACCTACACTCAGACAATAAAAGCATTCATTATGCCTGACTTGCACTAAAGCATGACTGAACATGAGCTTGTGTTACAGAGCAGCATGGGTAACAAGTACAAAGCAGCTAATATTCACTGTAAAATCCTTTTTTTTTTTTTTTTTTTTTGTAACCAACTGTTTTTACAGCAAAGTTTAGTACAAATACAAAGTATGTTGTCTGTGGACTGAGCCAAAAGCTCAGCTGGTGTAGTCACAACTTGCTTGGTGGAAAGTTTGGTCGTCAGTGATAAACAAATGTATATTGCTAACAACAAAGATGACATGTGAACGTTCATCTGGAGGATGTAAAAACCAGAATGTGGAAAAACTAGAACAATTGCCGTGAGATGGGGAGATGTTAGCAACCAAACATGCAAACAGTGAGCAGGAAGTGAAAAGAAAAACCAAAACATTAACTGTAACCTCAGTGCATCTGGAGACAGCTCATTTAGGGCCAAAGTGTCAACGCGAATTAATGTCATTACCCACAGTTTGAGTATTTTAAGCTCGCCGTGACACCACAGCTTCTTCCTGGTTGGACGTGCCTTGTTTTTGTAAATTTACTCTCTAACTTAAGAGAGTACAGTAACCTGCGAAATTGGTTTCTTTCTACTCAACAATACCAGCATGTTCTTCACTCTGGAGATGGTCAACACACGCCAACAACTGCATGATGGTGATGACATTTAGTGAGCTGTCACTGTCTTCTGAATCCAGAACTGATAGTTCCAAAGTTAAGCGACAGGATTAGAAGAAACGTTTTTGTGAACCCTTTAGAATCAGCTGCATTTCTACTCTGATTATTAATAAATGTGGTCTGATCTTCATCCAAGACACATTAATAGATGTGTTTGGGTTTTTTTGTTTTTGTTTTTGTACCACACTGAATAATTAGAGTCTGGGTTTGAAAGTGCATATGAATGAATTTCTGACCAAAAGACGAATTGGTTGGAACCTTGCCTCAAGCACAACTTTCACAGGACCTCAGAAGAACCATTTTAGAGGCTCATAAAGCTGAGAAAAGACTACAAAAGCAATTCTAGAGATCAGTCCAGGATGTCCATCAGTCTGCATTAAGACACAATGTCTCATTCATAAGGTGTTACTGCTCTCCCTGGGAACTGACATCTTGCAAAGATTATACCAACAGAAAGACACGTAGTCCTGAAAAAGGTGATGAAGCAGCCAAAGTGACAGGAGAACATTGTAATAACAAAAAATACCAAATAATAATCGGGTAATAGAATGAAAATAAGAAGAAAACATAAACCAAAACGGTGCTGCCTAAGATCAAAGGCTATCTGGATGATCTGGAAAGCATCAGGTATTCTTTGAACATATGTACGTTATACTTACTGGGAAGCACGGCAGAGGAACCATCAGGGTTTGAGCTTCTTTGCTTTCCTGATGCATGAATGCACTGAAACTGGGGGAACAATGAATGGTGACTATAAGGCAGCAATACCTGACACCGGCGGAGCACACAAATGAATGGACAGCAGAACGGTTGCAAAAGAAGAAATTCACGTTTTGGAACGAAGAAACCAGAGTCGTGACCTCAACCCAATTTGTAATGTTGTAGCGCGATCAGAAGAGGGCTTGTGAATCGGGTCATAAACTGAAACTGATGCATTTTTATTTTTTTTTAGGAGGAAATGTGCAAGTTATAAACGGTTGCAGGAAACATCCCCTGTTCTCGCTGTACAGTTTTTTCCAACCTGGGCTGTTAATGTTCAATCTGTGTGCTTAATAAAGATTTGAACAAACATTTGAGTGTTAGTTCAGTCAGACCGTGTTTTCTTAAGTGCGACTTAATAAAGATTAATACAATGACCCCCTAAAGCTGTGGATATCCTTTTACCTTCAGCAGATAGTTAACAGTGAGTCATTATTTAATGAAAGGTTTAGTCCTGAGCATTCAAAACTTTTTCCACTTCCCCAAGCCGGCCATTTTAGCCTACCTAAACCTCAGCAGCTGTGTTCTAGGGGAAGCAGGTGTTCGCCGCGTAGGCTTGTGTTATCAGGGCAACGGTCAAGTCAAATAAAAGGAGGCATGGCAGCTTACCCTTAAGCTTTGCGCCAACTCCTGCTTTCATAACTCTCCCAGAAAGAGTACATGACGCTCAACATTGACAGTTGTAAGCATCTTTGAGGAAGAGGGTTTCGGTTAGGCTGTGGTGAAGCATCTCACGCTGGTGACACATTATCAGCTATAAATACTACTGATCAAAAGCTGTATAAGAGGCCCCCCCGAGGGTTTTAGTGGAAGTAAAATGTGTGCCGCTAAAGCTGCTGTGTGGCCATCTAATCAAATTGATGACCGATTTAAGCAAAACCTCCATCAACTGAAATTCCAATGATCCTTCGAGCATATAAAAATGAAAAAGAACTTAAGAAAGTCTTTCAGGTTCCTGTTTTTAAATAGTGAGTGAAGAATCGGTGTTTAACGAGATAGAGGAAGTTGGAAATGCGATGAGCTGTTCTCTGACTCTTTATGACAACACAATTGAAATACGCTTTGTACTGACGCTTGTTTCCCTGAATGCTATGAGTACATCTTTAAGTTTTGCAGTGACGCTCTTTTCGATGACTGTTTAATACTGAATATTGACGTATCTGTTGACGTACACTTTATCTAGAGTCACACTGTGTCAGTTGTATGTTTTACAGTGAAAACAAACAAACGCAACAACAGATATTGAGGTAAAATTTTCATACATGTAAATCAGGCTTTGCAGGTGTGTAAAGACGTCATTTTCAATGCATATCATTTTGGATTTGGCCTGAAGAGCTACTATGGGCATTTCACACCAATTAAAATAAAACAAAAGTCAAACTTGCCTCTGAACTCAAAAGGATTTATCAATAACCTGTCTTTTTTTACATTTCGCCTTTTCCAGTTTGACATATTTGAACTAAAACACATGAACAAACGTGCTAAGAGAGTAGTTTTTTGAACACTAATTGGAAAGAAACCAGTATCTAGTTTTTTTAAGCTTCTGTTTGCTTTAAAAGTGTTGCAACACTGTTGAACTGCCCCGTTAACAATAAAGGGAAGTGACTGAGAACTCAAAGTACAATCAAGAGGATCTTAGTAACCTGCAATAAAAAGTCTCAAACTCAGTTTTACTAAATGTTTTATTTTTTTCCTTTTTGATTAACAAATTTCCTCTGAATATGTGATGAATTCTTGATGTCCCTCCTTCCCCCTTAAAAAAATTCTTAATCCATCTGTGGTCAGTGCTCTCACTCGTGTTATGCTCCCTATCTTGACACTGATCTGAAACACTTTGAGCCTTGTTTCCTTGGTAGACAGTTTCTTGGTCCCTTATCTTGGCACAGATGACACTTAAAACGGACAGCTTCACACTTGCTGCTCGTTCTATAGACACACAGTCACATCCTGATCATAACACAAGACAGAGACAGGTTAAAAAAAAAAAAAAAAAAAAAAAAAAAGCCTTAACCAAAAACCAAAGCTGAAAAAGTTTTCAAAGCAACAAGACAGAAAACTCTGCTTTACAGCTGTTGTAAACACATATGCAAATAGCACGCTTTTTTTTTTTTTTTTTTTTGTAAACTAATTACACATTTTTAAGGGCTACAGTTGGATTAACATTTGGACGGTGATGATTGGAGAAGCCTTTTCAGTGCAGATGGATAAAAAAAAAAAAAAAAAGCTGGCAAATGTGACTAAACAGGACACACGTCAAATACATGTAAGAGGAACCCTCTAAATAGCTACACTCCAGTTTCCTTCCTCTTCAGTGATCCCTGTAACTTCTGGTCCAGTCTGGTTTTGGAGAGCGTCTGAGGCCTCAGTTTGGGGCCAGAGACAGGAGGAGGACAGTTCTCATTTTCCTCTTCGTCACAGACTGTGGCTGAGGACACAGAGGAGTGGCTTTTTGCTGGGATGGTTTGCCCCCTCTGAACTCTAGCTGGAGCCCCCTGCTGTTGGGACATGGCGGTTCGGAGGCAGTTGAGCCACTGCTGCTTGTGGTAGACGTCACTCACATGCAGTGTGTGGGTCTGGCCGTGAGAAGGATCCAGAGAGCTCACGCGGAAAACATTCTTAGCTAGAGAAGAAGAGAATAAAAGTGGCAGTCAGAAAAATAATACTGATGCTTTGAAGCTACAGGATTCTGGAAAATCCTTTTTAATGACACTAAAAAAAGAAAAAAGAATTCTTCGCCAGTTCATTCAGCATTATAAACACCAGTCCTATAAGAATCCATAATCTCCCACTCCATCCAACCTCCTCTGCATGTTTCTTCTAAAGAGTAAGTCAACACAATGGTACAGACAACTTGTGAGCAAATACAAAAAGGGCCGCCAGTCGTGGCAAGCCAAGTGTGAATTATAACATGACTCAGCAGGTTCACTCTGGTGTGCAGTGTGCTTTAACCCCGTAAAGCCCAAACTATTAAATATTACCAGAGAATTCTAGTGTTTATTGAACTTACAGACCAGTTAATTTATTTTGTTAAATAAATATTAATTAACATTACTAATAATTATAAAAAAGAATATCAATTAAAAATAAAGAATGCCCATCAATGGATGTTTTTGGAGTATGTTGTGTGGTTTAACATATCAGTCCAAAATTTCCCATCAAAAACTGGTAAAATGGATAAAACCTGACGTAAGGATGAACATGTGTAATTAGGTCATATCAGGTTAGTGTGACTGTGTATTGCTGCTCTCGGCTTCACCATTTTAGTGAAAAGCATACTTTAGAAGTGGACCACTACTAAGTCCCCCCTCCTTCTAGCAGGAGAATATGACTGAGGTTTGTGAATGAAAGTTGGCGAGAGAAGAAGCAAGACCCAGCTACTGACTGGATTCATGCATCTATGCATGCTGAATATTTGTGGAGTTACAACTAAGACATTTTCAGTTATAAAGGTATTATTTTTACTATAAAAGATGCATTTCTAATAATTTAGTCTACAAAAATTAAGCACAGAAAAAGAAAGCGTCCAAAGTGACATCTTATAATTGTTTTGTCTAACTGATGGTCTAAAACCCCCAAACTCCTCAAGTTTACACTGATATGAACTCCCGTCTATTATTGAAGCCATCAGAAGTCAACCCACCTTTCTCTCCATTGGTGAAAGCCCCTCTGAAGGACCCGCCCATGCGGATCTCTCCATCCTGCAGGTCCTCCAGGGCCAAGTCTCGAACAGGGATGGGCTGTCGATACACCTGGAAGCAGCTCCTCTCGTTACGTGTCACCGGCCGAGTCAGAACGAGCAGCTCAGAGAAGAGGAACACGTGCAGCCTCTGAGGCAGCACAGTAACAGAGCGTGAAACCTCAAAGCGACACGAACGGCGTGCAGATACTGTAACAGCGAGAAGAAGCATCCATTCTTACCGAGCCGCTCTTGTTCCTCAGCTCGCCGTGACACAGAAGTGTCTTACACTTATCTATGAGGGGGTCCCGCTGCTTATCGTCCAGAAACTCCAGTTTGTCAATGTAATACTGGCACTCAGACTCCCCCTTTCTCACGTTGATATCGGACAGGATCTCCTGGATTATAGTGATCTGGATAATAAAAAGTTATCATAAAATGATGGTGTATTTTTTTTGCAACAAACATGCAAATTGCCAGATTATGTGGCACGCAGGTAACGTACTGCTGTCTCCAGACTGGTCACGTCTGGGTGATCGGGAGGAGTGTGTCTGAGGATCTCTCGCAGCAGCAGCGGGTATTTTACCAGACGTGAACGAGGGATGTCAAGAAAGCTCCAGAGGTCCAACTTCCTGCTGAAGGGTGACTCCAAACAGCGCTGCAGGAAATCCTGCACCCGCCTGTCCTGCTTTTTCTGGTCCAGCAGGGCTTTGGCGGCAAGCTGGTTGCTGCAGTAGTTTTTGTAGGCGTTCAGACGGGGCAGCTGAGAGAAAAACAGTCGGAGGCAAAACATTTACACGGTGCACTTTTCATGTCTTTAAAAAAAAAAGAAAAGAAAGAAAATATCCAAAGGCTGCTTGTCGGATTAGTTTCAGGTTTTTTAAAAGGATTTTCAGTTTCCTCAAAAGCATCTTAAATATAAATATTAGCTGATGGCAGGCTGTGAAGTTTCAGTCAGCATCATCAGTTCTAAAGTAAACGTGATCTCTACTGCCACCCTATGAAGACTATTGTTAAAAAAAAAAGGTAAAATTAGAGTGAGAGAATAAATTAAATAAGAATCTGCAACCAATTTACTCATGCAACATTAAATATACAAATTATTGTCATGTACAGCCAACTATTAAAACAATGATACAATAAGTACCAATTCTAGCAAATAATATTTTAACTTTAGTGAGTTTAGCAAGAATTTTTATAATATAATATTTGTATTAAAATGTCCTAACTTGGCAAAGCCTTATAGGATAAACATCCACTAAATACACTCACTGCTAAATTAATGAGGTACAAATTATGGGATCCTTTGTAGCACAGATTTAATAAAGTGCTGGAAACACTTATGATAACAATCATACAGTTGCTGCATATTTGTTGGCTACACATCCACAACAATAATCTCCTGTTCAAACACATCCAATTTGAGCCGATCTGAGCTTTGTGGTGTGACTTGACATGTTATCCTGCTGGATGGGCATATGGTCATAAAAGGATAGCCATGGTCAGCAACAATACTCAAGTAGGCTGTGGTGTTTAAACAGTGTTCAATTGATACTAAGGCAACCAAAGTGTGCCACAAAAATATTCCAACACCATTATACCACCACCACCAGCCTAAACCGGTGATACAAGGCAGGATGGATCCATGCTTTTATTTTGAAATTGGGACTAGTCAGACCGGTCAACATTTTTCCAATCTTCCGATGTCTAATTTTGGTAAGTCATGTGAACTGGGATCAGTTTTCTGCTCTTAGCTGACAGGATTGGCACCTAGTGTGGTCTTCTGCTGTTGTAGACCATCTGCTTCAAGATTTTACTGTAGCTGTAATGAATGGCTAAGTTACTTTTGGCTTCCTATGAGCTCAAAGCAGTCTGGCCCTCTCCTCCAAACTTCTCCAGAGTGGTCACATCTGGGTGATCAATGCAGTGCTTCTGAAAATCGTCTTGACCATGTCTACTTGGCTAAATGCACTGATTTGATACCAAGTGAGTGGCCGATTAGATATCTGTGTTATCAAGCAGCTGAACAGATGTACCTGACACTGTAACAGGTGAGTGTATATTCTCAGGATAATGTTACTGTATTCATACCCAGTCTATCACTATCTGCCCGATCTGTGCTACTGTTCCATCAGGGCCAGTTCCCTCCGTCAGCTTCACCAATAACTCTGCAGAATGTTAAAAAACGAGAGAGAAAAAAAGAGAGACATTTGTTAGCGAAAAACAAACAGCTTCCAGTTTTATATCCAAGTTAGCGAGAGCTCACCTTCGTGTAGAGGGATATATGCATCCAAGTCGCCAAAGATGTGAGCCAGCTCCTCCTCCGTCATGATGGAAAGCTTTAGCATCGGATCGTGGTACGCCTAAACACAAAAGCAGCAGTTTGAGTAAAAAAGGAAGCTGAAATTAAGCGAGGATAAATGTTGGATTCTTCTATTTTTACTCAAATATTCTACTAACCTTTCGGGCAAGTTGAAGATCTTCGATGAGGTCCTGCTCTCCCCTGTACAGTTCATAAATTGCCTGAGAATAAAACAAAAGCAGGAGGGGTTACTTTCTCAGCTCTCAGCACATTTAAGATCCTGCTCCTGACTTAAGGCTGAGCTGCACAACCTCTTGTCTCTTGATCTCTTTTGTTGAGAACGTGCTCTTCTGATGGACGTCCAGCGTCTCCGACCACAGCGTGCTGTTTCTCCGTTTCGTGGGGGTCGGACCTGAAGCTTTGCTGCCAGCTTTGAGGGACATCCCTGGTGACTTGGTATCACGTGATGACATTGACTACAAAAAAACAAAGGCTGTTGTTATTGAAGATGGTACGGGGTAAGTGTTGTTTTTAAGTGTCACAGCACAGAGCTCACCTGGATGGTCTGACCAAAGCGCCGCGCTGCTCCATTCTTTGAAGGAGATATCAAGTTGACGAGGGATGAAACTTTGGCAAGTGATCTGACACGCTTGTTACTGGGTTCCTAAAAAAAAGAAAAATACAATTATAATAAACTAAAACTGTAGGATTTATTTATAATTGAAGCTATTGGCATTTTTAAATAGCCTCACACACAATTTACTCATATTCCTTTCATCTATTTTCTTAAATGCTTAGTCTATTTAGCAACAGCAGTAAAACACCTGGATGAAATGAAACTGATCTGCTCTCTTAAAAGTTTCAGTTTAGTCTCAGGACTGTTTGCTGTGCAGATGTATTTATGTTGCATTTAGATCTACAGTCTGACTATGTGATCTCCAGTGAAACGCACACTGCGAAGATATATCCATGAACAAAGTGTCTGCTTGGTTAGATCTCTTCTTGTACTTCATACGGTTCTCCTACACATTTGAGGGAGAATTTCAGCTTTCTCAGCTCTTCCTTTCAAAGTAGAGGAACTTTGCTCCTGCTTCTACAGCACAGAAACATTTGCTGCTGTGTCGTGAACGTGATGATGATAATATGGAGCACATGTGTTTTTTATTAACCACTTGGTGGTTTGATCTATTTTTTCTCTTAGCTTCTGGGACAGCTCTGTATCACGTTTGTTACTTGTCTAAAACAAGACGGAGAAGATTTATATCTCAAGAAAACTCTAGCTAGACTGCATTTTGAAACATTTCAATAACCTTACATACTAGTATTAAAACAACAATAAAAGCATGGCTAACAATAGTAACACAGGTTTTACAAATAACAGCACGATTGCTTACCAAAAATGGGCATGACTGATTGGCTGTATCATTGCTTAATTATATCACAAAATTCAAACAAGTGTCTCATAAAACCTACCTAAAGGGCTTGACTGTTCTTTAACACACATACTTTTTAATGTTATCTGATCAAATGTAATATTAGTTGCTGATGTTGTATAGAGAGTGTAAATGCTACTCTGATGTGCTGAACTGAACCCTGAATTTATGACAATCACAGCACCAAGAGACGCACTGCTTGTATACTCTTTCACAGTTATTTCCTCAGCCGGTCTGAGGCATAGCAGGATTATCCTCAGCCTGCATGACTCAGGCTGTCTGTGATGACAACCTGAGTCATGCAGAAGGATTAAAGTTTATGGTAGAGATGCATTCAGGTGCAGAAAGGAGGCTTTCCAACTCTCACCTTGAGGTCGAAGCTGGACAGGCTGACGGTATCATCCTCCTTCTCTTTGCGCTTTCTTTTCTGCAGCAACAAAACACAAGATAGCGGTTACTTTTAAAGGCCCGATGAGTGTTTAAACAACAGATCAGAAGCAGCATCTCTTATATGAACATAACATCAACAACAGTCCAAAATGTTATCCTGCTACCCATGACCAGATGCAATACGTATATGGGGGTTTCCTGTCTCAGATTGGGACTTTGAGGGGAGACTACCCATGGCAGTGTTCTCTGTCGACACACAATGAGTCCATGTTGTGTTATTATTTGGCTGAAAAGTATGCATTTCCCCATTATTTGTTACAGGTGTAAAAATAAGCCACAGCACAACTTGACTAAAAATTGAACTAGCCTTCTACAGGCTCAAACCTTATGGAGAACTACTAGAACTGATTTCACATTCTTGAATGTTAAAAACACAGTCCCCCCCCCCCCCCCCCCCCAGTGTATATTGGTACAGAACGTTTCCCTTCTCCGTCTGGATGTAACACTCACTTTTATCTCCTAGAGCATTTACTTCTGAGCATTCAAACCGCGGACAGTACAAAAGTTCAACCCTTTCAGAATCAAAACACTGCAGGGTGGTTGGCTGATCTGGTGTCTGTGTAAAATGTGCAGGTGCGGACAAAGCCAGGCGGGCTTTGTCTTCTTCTTAAATGTTATTACTGTGATGCTCGTGATTTTTAATGCTGGATAAAATCACCAAAAACCTCTCTGGGAAAGTTTTTGGAAAACCATAATATACAAGCCATATAAGACATGGATCAAGAGAGTTGTTCAGTTTACAAAGAGATAATTGTGTGAGGGCCTGATCGCTGTAATAAAACATGATGCTGTTGCATATTAAACATGAACTCACTAGGCTGAAATCCCACGGAGTCCCAGGAGTGAGGAAGGTGAAGGAGCTGCCTCTCTGCAGTGGTGGTCTGTGGGAAATTAAACAAATCATGTTTGGCCTTGCACAATGAAAACACATTTATAGCATGGTCGTTACACAATGGCAGCTTTTCATTTTCTGGTATCTTATCAACATCAGCAACAATACGCGAGGCTTACAGTATTACATGGAAGCATTTTTGTGACCCTTTATGTTGCAGTTATGTTTCACATATGTGCTCTGGGATGACTGAGGCACATTGAAGCCATTTAAGGAGCTGTGCAGTTCTGTTGTGCTACTTGTCAATTATGTAACAAAACAATGAAACTACACAGTTTCTGTCAGGGTCGAGGCCAAGGGGCAGCTGCACCCACTATTGCAAAACCCCACTAGCAGTGCTCATGACTCTGAGGCATGAGTACAATCAGTACTGTAAAAGTTTTGTTGAGAGTCATGAGATCTGATTTACTGACGTCACGTTAACCATTGTTAACAGTCACCACTTTCTGGGAAAAAACAGTTGGAGCCAATCACATTTTTTGAAATCCATATCTGATATTATACTGTTTGCATTTTTTGAAAGTCTGCAAGTACAAATACAGGTGCAGTGCATGGCCATCAAATTAAAGCCACAGTACACTAATCAAAACAAAGCATTATAAAGCAGGGTGATCAAATAACAACAATGTTTTATAACATAAACATCTATATAGTGTTTATAATGCACATATAATATTAGCCTTAAATGATTTGGGGAATGTTTTTTAAGTTAAGCCCAGTTTAATATTTAGAATGTAATGTTATGACCAAAAGATGTAACCTCATGAACTCATGTGGGCTAACCTTAACCCACATGTATGTTGTTGGAGGGTGTATATGCAGTTGTTTTGGGTCACTTCTGATTGGTGAGACTAACTGCAGCTTTTGCAGTCTACCAAATGCACATATTGCAATTTCAACTTGAAAAAATTATTCAACCCTAAATGATACAACAAATAATGTTCTTTTTGCAAACTTTTGCACAGGTCTGATTACAACGTCTCTCCACCTGTTGTATTTTGATGGTAATTCATTTGCAATAAAAGAAACGAACACCCTGTAAACAAAGTTTTGTTCCCTCCCCACAACAAATAAAGATGTATTTTACAGAGGATAACATTATTACAGCCCTAATATAAAGATGATGTCTACTGCACAGGAAACTGTACAAATCCTAAATCACACACACATATGCATGTAAAAATTAAATTAATTATCTCTTTATTAAAACAAGATAAGCAGACATATGTGTATTTTCAGTCGATTGGTTGGCTTCCGAGGTGCACTTGAAAGCACCTTTTGCCAGTTACAATACCAGCCCTGCCCGTCACAGTTGGCCGACCGGGAAATGGATAAAATGTTTGCTATAGTATACTGTACTATATTGCAAAAGGGTTGTCGAATAAATAATTATGCTATCACCTTTTCGCAGCTATGTGCTTCTTAGAGCTGTTTCTTCGTAAGGTTTGAGGCGAGGGCTCCGCAGCGCTGATCATACTGGTCGTAGACGTCCTCGATGACACCCTGCGAAGTTTGTGTCTTTTGTTTTCCGTCGCGCTTCCGCTAAATTCTTCGTTTTCTTCCATTTCCCGTGGCTAAACGTTGTGAGATGAGTTATACCCGAAATTGTTTATGACTAAGCGAGGAAGATAGAAAAACCAAACGTATGAAAACTGGCCCTATACGTACAAAGAAAACAGAAGGTCGATGACAACAGAAGACACAGCACGGCGGAAGTTTGAATATGGCGGATTCTTGGAAATGGACCAATCAGGATACGTCTCGGAGCTCCGCTGCTAGACTAGGTGGGAGGAGCCAGTCTGAGCTCGTCCGCGTTTCATAACGAAAGATAATGAAAACCAGCCTATCAGAGTTTGCGGGGTGCACAAAACCTGCAGTATGAATTGACTGGGGACAAGACAACACTGATCCATTCTGATCCATCAAAACTGATTTATGCTGATTCAGTTTGTTTGACTGTCCACTCCGTGCAAGGCAGAAAGCCTACTCACGCAGTCCAAAGACATGCTAATTAGATTAGCTGGTTATTCTAAATTGGCCAAAGGTGAACGCTTGTCTGACTCTCTATGTTAGCTCTGTGATGGACTGGCAAAGTGTCTGGGGTGTGGTCAGCTCAGATAACCTCCAGTGACCCTACACCTTGTATGGAGTCATTTTTGACAAACTTTACACTATCAGAAATGACACTTAGGGAAAATTGAAAACTTGCCACAGAAAACATTACCAACATTAAGTATTCTCAGAACAGTTTCAGAATGAAAGCAGGGATGTAGTTTTTTATCGTCTTCAGGCAGAACAAATTTGACTGTTAAGTAGAGTTAATCATATTAACATATATTATTACATAGGACTCTCTTTTCTTAATCCACGTTTATGGTGTCAGGACGTCTGTGTTCAAATAAAATCAGTAGAATTGACTGAATTTTCAACCACTTTTGAAAATAAATTGAGTTTTGGACACCTGGAAATGGCCCTCGACCCCCGAGTGTATCTCTAGTACAGTGAAAAACAGGAACTTTTCTGTCCTTTCAGTTTTTATCTATTACTTAACTACTTTAGTGTAGTATGAAAGGCAGTGTGTTTCTTTCTTTTAAGTCACGGGTCTTTTGGACTTGTAGATTTGGAATCTAAAACTGGGTACTTGGAAACACTGAAAACATATGCAATTTGTTCCTTTGTTGATAATACTCATAATGTGTGAAGTAAAGAAAATTCTTATTTGGTTTGCTGACTTTAATTTACTTTATTTTTCAAAAGATGAGCGACAACATTCACTTTGATTCAGATTAGCGTTTTGACTCAAACTGGCACATACTCATGAATCAGGTGACCATTGTTCTGATCATACTGACACAAGTGATGTGACTCAGCCACATGACTAGAAAAAGAGCATCTCAACCGAAGGATGATCTCTGTTCTTTTTATAGTTCAAGATAAAAACATTAGCTGTGAAGGGAGAATCAAACCATTCAGCGCAATCAAATTTCTGCACCGTTACTAACATAAAGACAGCAACTAAAGTTATTTTCATTATTCATTGACCTAGCAGGTATGCTTCAGATATGATCTTCTCACAAAATAAAGTCCCACAAAAATAGATTTTATTTGCACAGATATATTTTATTTGGATCCAAATACATTTACAAAAGACTTATTTTTGTTTCATTTTACATTAAAAAAAAGTTTTTAAACTTGAAATACTATTCAGTGATGCTGGTCTCACCTACAAGACAATCTTCTGATGCTATTACTGTAATACTATCAACAGCAGAAACATTGGGACATCATGATAGATGATGAATTGGATTTAAACTATGAAAACTCATCTAGCAGCATAACAAACCCTTTTTTATTCAGAATAGTCCAATTGAGGAGTCACTGATTTTGAAGAAGTCACTTAGGTGAGTGACAAAATGCAGAGTGACAAAATGCAGTACAGAATGTCCAAAAGGTGAAAAGGCAACTCCAAAACTCTTCTTCCCACACCGTGACTCCACTCCCATGAGAAAACGTGCTCTGCTTCCAGCTCCTGGCAAGACACAAACAGATACACACAATGAAAGGGCAATCTACTGAAGCGAGGCCTTTCATGCACATTAGTCTACGGTAAAATAGTGCGCACCAAACGCGGCCCTCAGCTGAAGCTAGTGACGGCTGGTGTGGCAGCATCCAGTGCGGGAACACTTAGGGACTTACGATCCCTCCGGCAAACCAAAACTTCCATGAGCTCACATAACCACAGGCAGGGAGATGGAAGAAAAGGGAGAGAACACAACCAACATTATAAACAGAAGACAATACAATCAAGAATCTTGGGCCAGAGGACCTGTGAGGATTGTCAGCGTGAGAAAAACAAAACATACACACACAAGCCCTGAATCACCAGACACAGATTGTGAACAAATAGTAAATGTAGCAACATCTGTGTCTGAAACACAACATTTCTAATATGATTAGATCAACTTTGCTCTGTCCTGAAAAGAGAGTCACACATCCAGTTGTACAAAACCTTTTACTATAGACATTAGCACACACTCCAACAGGTTTTCATCCTCTTGAACCCAAAAAGTCATTGCTCAGGACCCCAAACTTTCTAAATGTAATGCTTCCTTTGATGACAACAATGTTTTTCAGTTTCTGAAATGCAGTTGCAGAAAACCTGAGCTCTGCTATTTTCATCTGGAATGGCTTATTCTTTGTAGAAAGGTTTTTCTACTCATATATTATCCATCTGATCTGATAAACTTGGATAAATAATCACAATCTAAGATTACAATATACAGGAGTGATTGTTAGTAAAAGTGGGTTTCTGCATACCTGTGTAGATATTTCCGTAAACATCAGAAGTCATTTACAATGAATGATTTGATCAAAACTATCTGTGAAAAAATGTTACTGATAAACTTCAACAATAAAAGTAAATTTGACATTAAAATCAAGAACTTTTCTGACTGACCCCAAACTTTTGAGCAGTAGTGTGTATTGTATGCATGTATGTAACTGTGTCTGATCAGGATTTTGTCACCAGTTTATAACAACGACTGAATTTTTAAAGCGTATTTGTTAACAAATATTGAGTTGAGCTATTCCAACGCTAAAGGTAAACTCTCCCTAACAAGTCCACTTTATTGTGTGTTGATAAATTTTCTCTTATTAGTGGCTCATGGTTGCTTAAAGCCTATGTCTGCACTTGAGCACAGAGGCAGAGCATCATTCATCCTGCCAGCTGCCTATCCTGGTAGCATTTCAAGGACGACCGACTCCACTTTCTCTGCAGCAAGACAGCTCATAACTTTTTAACAGTCTCTCCCTGTCCTGATACTCTGATACCATCTGCTGTCATCAAAAACCATACAGCTCAAAAGTTTGAGGAGAATCGGAAACATCTTGTTTTCTAAATACAGTCAAATTTGGTTTGATGTTTAGTCGCTCCTAATTATGTCAAGAAATGTAAATGTTTAACAGTAACATTGATCATAAATCACGAATGAGTTTGAATGTAATATCTACACAGGTGCACAGAGGCCCATTTTCAGCAGTAATACCTCCTGTGTTACAGCGGTACATTATCTTATCTAATGTTAGTTTTTCATGTGTACAGCCCAACTTCTCAGTCAAAAAACCTTTTTACAAAGATATTAGCACAGATTAAAACAACTACAGTGATGAAAGAAAGAATCAGTTTTGCATCAATAGTGTCTGAATCATCAGATTTTCTCTTCCTAATCTAACTGGACCCATCTGGATGTAGCGTTTCCAATGGGAGAAACGTTTTGTCACTCATCCAAGTGACTTCTTTAGTCACTCAGACCGAAGAAGTCACTTGGATGACACTGAAAACGCTACGTCCAGATAAACTCTGTGTATATAGTGTATTATCTTACTTATTTGAGTAGCAGCTGTGGCTACAACTGTAGCTGCCTCCACCAGTGTGTGAATGTGAGAGTGAATGAATAGTGGCATTGTAAAGCGCTTTGGGTAACTTGAAAAGCGCTATATAAATCCAATCCATTATTATTATTATTATTTTATATTTGTTTGTATTTATTTGTATTTTTTGTACTTTCTTTCTGCTATCTGTACCTGAGCTGAGGTAACGCAAAATTTCACCGTTGTATGTTCAATAAAGTCTTATCTTATCTTATCTTATCTTATCTTATCTAATCTTATCTTATCTTATCTTATCTTATCTTATCTTATCTTATCTTTTCTTATCTAACAGAATCAACCTTTTGGGATTTAGTCACTTGGATGATTGAGCATGCACCAATACATAACTGGACCCAGTTTGCACTTTTGTTCAAAGGGAGTTACACACCACAGTGTAAGAAATCTTCAGTTTGTGTTCCAAGTTTCATACATAAAAACCCTTATCCTTCTACAAAATATTATACTCGTTCCAAAAATAGTAAACATAGCAACATATGTGTGTGAAACACAACATTTCTAATATGATTAGATAAAATTTGGTCTCTCCTGAAAAGAGAGTCACACATCCAGTTGTATAAAACCTTTTTCTATAGACATTAGCACACGCTCCAACAGGTTTTCATCCTCTTGAACCCAAAAAGTCATTGCTCAGGACCCTTTCTAAATGTAATGCTTCCTTTGATGACAACAATGTTTTTCAGTTTCTGAAATGCAGTTGCAGAAAACCTGAGCTCTGCTATTTTCATCTGGAATGGCTTATTCTTTGTAGAAAGGTTTTTCTACTCATATATTATCCATCTGATCTGATAAACTTGGATAAAGAATCACAATCTAAGATTACAATATACAGGAGTGATTGTTAGTAAAAGTGGGTTTCTGCATACCTGTGTAGATATTTCCGTAAACATCAGAAGTCATTTACAATGAATGATTTGATCAAAACTATCTGTGAAAAAATGTTACTGATAAACTTCAACAATAAAAGTAAATTTGACATTAAAATCAAGAACTTTTCTGACTGACCCCAAACTTTTGAGCAGTAGTGTGTATTGTATGCATGTATGTAACTGTGTCTGATCAGGATTTTGTCACCAGTTTATAACAAAGACTGAATTTTTAAAGCGTATTTGTTAACAAATATTGAGTTGAGCTATTCCAACGCTAAAGGTAAACTCTCCCTAACAAGTCCACTTTATTGTGTGTTGATAAATTTTCTCTTATTAGTGGCTCATGGTTGCTTAAAGCCTATGTCTGCACTTGAGCACAGAGGCAGAGCATCATTCATCCTGCCAGCTGCCTATCCTGGTAGCATTTCAAGGACGACCGACTCCACTTTCTCTGCAGCAAGACAGCTCATAACTTTTTAACAGTCTCTCCCTGTCCTGATACTCTGATACGTCTGCTGTCATCAAAAACCATACAGCTCAAAAGTTTGAGGAGAATCGGAAACATCTTGTTTTCTAAATACAGTCAAATTTGGTTTGATGTTTAGTCGCTCCTAATTATGTCAAGAAATGTAAATGTTTAACAGTAACATTGATCATAAATCACGAATGAGTTTGAATGTAATATCTACACAGGTGCACAGAGGCCCATTTTCAGCAGTAATACCTCCTGTGTTACAGCGGTACATTATCTTATCTAATGTTAGTTTTTCATGTGTACAGCCCAACTTCTCAGTCAAAAAACCTTTTTACAAAGATATTAGCACAGATTAAAACAACTACAGTGATGAAAGAAAGAATCAGTTTTGCATCAATAGTGTCTGAATCATCAGATTTTCTCTTCCTAATCTAACTGGACCCATCTGGATGTAGCGTTTCCAATGAGAGAAACGTTTCGTCACTCATCCAAGTGACTTCTTCAGTCACTCAGGCCGAAGAAGTCACTTGGATGACACTGAAAACGCTACGTCCAGATAAACTCTGTGTATATAGTGTATTATCTTACTTATTTTATATTTGTTTGTATTTATTTGTATTTTTTGTATTTTCCTTCTGCTATCTGTACCTGAGCTGAGGTAACGCAAAATTTCACCGCTGTGGGTTCAATAAAGTCTTATCTTATCTTATCTTATCTTATCTTATCTTATCTTATCTTATCTTATCTTATCTTTTCTTATCTAACAGAATCAACCTTTTGGGATTTAGTTACCTGGATGATTGAGCATGCACCAATACATAACTGGACCCAGTTTGCACTTATGTTTAAAGGGAGTTACACACCACAGTGTAAGAAATCTTCAGTTTGTGTTCCAAGTTTCATACATAAAAACCCTTATCCTTCTACAAAATATTATACTCGTTCCAAAAATAGCAAACATAGCAACATCTGTGTGTGAAACACAACATTTCTAATACGATTAGATCAAATTTGTTCTGTCCTGAAAAGAGAGTCACACATCCAGTTGTATAAAACCTTTTTCTACAGACATTAGCACACACTCCAACAGGTTTTCATCCTCTTGAACCCAAAAAGTCATTGCTCAGGACCCCAAACTTTCTAAATGTAATGCTTCCTTTGATGACAACAATGTTTTTCAGTTTCTGAAATGCAGTTGCAGAAAACCTGAGCTCTGCTATTTTCATCTGGAATGGCTTATTCTTTGTAGAAAGGTTTTTCTACTCATATATTATCCATCTGATCTGATAAACTTGGATAAAGAATCACAATCTAAGATTACAATATACAGGAGTGATTGTTAGTAAAAGTGGGTTTCTGCATACCTGTGTAGATATTTCCGTAAACATCAGAAGTCATTTACAATGAATGATTTGATCAAAACTATCTGTGAAAAAATGTTACTGATAAACTTCAACAATAAAAGTAAATTTGACATTAAAATCAAGAACTTTTCTGACTGACCCCAAACTTTTGAGCAGTAGTGTGTATTGTATGCATGTATGTAACTGTGTCTGATCAGGATTTTGTCACCAGTTTATAACAAAGACTGAATTTTTAAAGCGTATTTGTTAACAAATATTGAGTTGAGCTATTCCAACGCTAAAGGTAAACTCTCCCTAACAAGTCCACTTTATTGTGTGTTGATAAATTTTCTCTTATTAGTGGCTCATGGTTGCTTAAAGCCTATGTCTGCACTTGAGCACAGAGGCAGAGCATCATTCATCCTGCAAGCTGCCTATCCTGGTAGCATTTCAAGGACGACCGACTCCACTTTCTCTGCAGCAAGACAGCTCATAACTTTTTAACAGTCTCTCCCTGTCCTGATACTCTGATACCATCTGCTGTCATCAAAAACCATACAGCTCAAAAGTTTGAGGAGAATCGGAAACATCTTGTTTTCTAAATACAGTCAAATTTGGTTTGATGTTTAGTCGCTCCTAATTATGTCAAGAAATGTAAATGTTTAACAGTAACATTGATCATAAATCATGAATGAGTTTGAATGTAATATCTACACAGGTGCACAGAGGCCCATTTTCAGCAGTAATACCTCCTGTGTTACAGCGGTACATTATCTTATCTAATGTTAGTTTTTCATGTGTACAGCCCAACTTCTCAGTCAAAAAACCTTTTTACAAAGATATTAGCACAGATTAAAACAACTACAGTGATGAAAGAAAGAATCAGTTTTGCATCAATAGTGTCTGAATCATCAGATTTTCTCTTCCTAATCTAACTGGACCCATCTGGATGTAGCGTTTCCAATGGGAGAAACGTTTCGTCACTCATCCAAGTGACTTCTTCAGTCACTCAGGCCGAAGAAGTCACTTGGATGACACTGAAAACGCTACGTCCAGATAAACTCTGTGTATATAGTGTATTATCTTACTTATTTTATATTTGTTTGTATTTATTTGTATTTTTTGTACTTTCTTTCTGCTATCTGTACCTGAGCTGAGGTAATGCAAAATTTCACCGTTGTGGGTTCAATAAAGTCTTATCTTATCTTATCTTATCTTATCTTATCTTATCTTTTCTTATCTAACAGAATCAACCTTTTCGGATTTAGTCACCTGGATGATTGAGCATGCACCAATACATAACTGGACCCAGTTTGCACTTTTGTTCAAAGGGAGTTACACACCACAGTGTAAGAAATCTTCAGTTTGTGTTCCAAGTTTCATACATAAAAACCCTTATCCTTCTACAAAATATTATACTCGTTCCAAAAATAGTAAACATAGCAACATCTGTGTGTGAAACACAACATTTCTAATATGATTAGATCAAATTTGTTCTGTCCTGAAAAGAGAGTCACACATCCAGTTGTATAAAACCTTTTTCTATAGACATTAGCACACACTCCAACAGGTTTTCATCCTCTTGAACCCAAAAAGTCATTGCTCAGGACCCTTTCTAAATGTAATGCTTCCTTTGATGACAACAATGTTTTTCAGTTTCTGAAATGCAGTTGCAGAAAACCTGAGCTCTGCTATTTTCATCTGGAATGGCTTATTCTTTGTAGAAAGGTTTTTCTACTCATATATTATCCATCTGATCTGATAAACTTGGATAAAGAATCACAATCTAAGATTACAATATACAGGAGTGATTGTTAGTAAAAGTGGGTTTCTGCATAGCTGTGTAGATATTTCCGTAAACATCAGAAGTAATTTACAATGAATGATTTGATCAAAGCTATCTGTGAAAAAATGTTACTGATAAACTTCAACAATAAAAGTAAATTTGACATTAAAATCAAGAACTTTTCTGACTGACCCCAAACTTTTGAGCAGTAGTGTGTATTGTATGCATGTATGTAACTGTGTCTGATCAGGATTTTTTCACCAGTTTATAACAAAGACTGAATTTTTAAAGCGTATTTGTTAACAAATATTGAGTTGAGCTATTCCAACGCTAAAGGTAAACTCTCGCTAACAAGTCCACTTTATTGTGTGTTGATAAATTTTCTCTTATTAGTGGCTCATGGTTGCTTAAAGCCTATGTCTGCACTTGAGCACAGAGGCAGAGCATCATTCATCCTGCCAGCTGCCTATCCTGGTAGCATTTCAAGGACGACCGACTCCACTTTCTCTGCAGCAAGACAGCTCATAACTTTTTAACAGTCTCTCCCTGTCCTGATACTCTGATACCATCTGCTGTCATCAAAACCCATACAGCTCAAAAGTTTGAGGAGAATCGGAAACATCTTGTTTTCTAAATACAGTCAAATTTGGTTTGATGTTTAGTCGCTCCTAATTATGTCAAGAAATGTAAATGTTTAACAGTAACATTGATCATAAATCATGAATGAGTTTGAATGTAATATCTACACAGGTGCACAGAGGCCCATTTTCAGCAGTAATACCTCCTGTGTTACAGCGGTACATTATCTTATCTAATGTTAGTTTTTCATGTGTACAGCCCAACTTCTCAGTCAAAAAACCTTTTTACAAAGATATTAGCACAGATTAAAACAACTACAGTGATGAAAGAAAGAATCAGTTTTGCATCAATAGTGTCTGAATCATCAGATTTTCTCTTCCTAATCTAACTGGACCCATCTGGATGTAGCGTTTCCAATGGGAGAAACGTTTCGTCACTCATCCAAGTGACTTCTTCAGTCACTCAGGCCGAAGAAGTCACTTGGATGACACTGAAAACGCTACGTCCAGATAAACTCTGTGTATATAGTGTATTATCTTACTTATTTTATATTTGTTTGTATTTATTTGTATTTTTTGTACTTTCTTTCTGCTATCTGTACCTGAGCTGAGGTAACGCAAAATTTCACCGTTGTGGGTTCAATAAAGTCTTATCTTATCTTATCTTATCTTATCTTATCTTATCTTATCTTATCTTTTCTTATCTAACAGAATCAACCTTTTCGGATTTAGTCACCTGGATGATTGAGCATTCACCAATACATAACTGGACCCAGTTTGCACTTTTGTTCAAAGGGAGTTACACACCACAGTGTAAGAAATCTTCAGTTTGTGTTCCAAGTTTCATACATAAAAACCCTTATCCTTCTACAAAATATTATACTCGTTCCAAAAATAGTAAACATAGCAACATCTGTGTGTGAAACACAACATTTCTAATATGATTAGATCAAATTTGTTCTGTCCTGAAAAGAGAGTCACACATCCAGTTGTATAAAACCTTTTTCTATAGACATTAGCACACACTCCAACAGGTTTTCATCCTCTTGAACCCAAAAAGTCATTGCTCAGGACCCTTTCTAAATGTAATGCTTCCTTTGATGACAACAATGTTTTTCAGTTTCTGAAATGCAGTTGCAGAAAACCTGAGCTCTGCTATTTTCATCTGGAATGGCTTATTCTTTGTAGAAAGGTTTTTCTACTCATATATTATCCATCTGATCTGATAAACTTGGATAAAGAATCACAATCTAAGATTACAATATACAGGAGTGATTGTTAGTAAAAGTGGGTTTCTGCATAGCTGCGTAGATATTTCCGTAAACATCAGAAGTAATTTACAATGAATGATTTGATCAAAACTATCTGTGAAAAAATGTTACTGATAAACTTCAACAATAAAAGTAAATTTGACATTAAAATCAAGAACTTTTCTGACTGACCCCAAACTTTTGAGCAGTAGTGTGTATTGTATGCATGTATGTAACTGTGTCTGATCAGGATTTTGTCACCAGTTTATAACAAAGACTGAATTTTTAAAGCGTATTTGTTAACAAATATTGAGTTGAGCTATTCCAACGCTAAAGGTAAACTCTCGCTAACAAGTCCACTTTATTGTGTGTTGATAAATTTTCTCTTATTAGTGGCTCATGGTTGCTTAAAGCCTATGTCTGCACTTGAGCACAGAGGCAGAGCATCATTCATCCTGCCAGCTGCCTATCCTGGTAGCATTTCAAGGACGACCGACTCCACTTTCTCTGCAGCAAGACAGCTCATAACTTTTTAACAGTCTCTCCCTGTCCTGATACTCTGATACCATCTGCTGTCATCAAAACCCATACAGCTCAAAAGTTTGAGGAGAATCGGAAACATCTTGTTTTCTAAATACAGTCAAATTTGGTTTGATGTTTAGTCGCTCCTAATTATGTCAAGAAATGTAAATGTTTAACAGTAACATTGATCATAAATCATGAATGAGTTTGAATGTAATATCTACACAGGTGCACAGTGGCCCATTTTCAGCAGTAATACCTCCTGTGTTACAGCGGTACATTATCTTATCTAATGTTAGTTTTTCATGTGTACAGCCCAACTTCTCAGTCAAAAAACCTTTTTACAAAGATATTAGCACAGATTAAAACAACTACAGTGATGAAAGAAAGAATCAGTTTTGCATCAATAGTGTCTGAATCATCAGATTTTCTCTTCCTAATCTAACTGGACCCATCTGGATGTAGCGTTTCCAATGGGAGAAACGTTTCGTCACTCATCCAAGTGACTTCTTCAGTCACTCAGGCCGAAGAAGTCACTTGGATGACACTGAAAACGCTACGTCCAGATAAACTCTGTGTATATAGTGTATTATCTTACTTATTTTATATTTGTTTGTATTTATTTGTATTTTTTGTATTTTCCTTCTGCTATCTGTACCTGAGCTGAGGTAACGCAAAATTTCACCGCTGTGGGTTCAATAAAGTCTTATCTTATCTTATCTTATCTTCTCTTTTCTTATCTAACAGAATCAACCTTTTGGGATTTAGTTACCTGGATGATTGAGCATGCACCAATACATAACTGGACCCAGTTTGCACTGATGTTTAAAGGGAGTTACACACCACAGTGTAAGAAATCTTCAGTTTGTGTTCCAAGTTTCATACATAAAAACCCTTATCCTTCTACAAAATATTATACTCGTTCCAAAAATAGTAAATGTAGCAACATCTGTGTGTGAAACACAACATTTCTAATATGATTAGATCAAATTTGTTCTGTCCTGAAAAGAGAGTGACACATCCAGTTGTATAAAACCTTTTTCTATAGACATTAGCACACACTCCAACAGGTTTTCATCCTCTTGAACCCAAAAAGTCATTGCTCAGGACCCCAAACTTTCTAAATGTAATGCTTCCTTTGATGACAACAATGTTTTTCAGTTTCTGAAATGCAGTTGCAGAAAACCTGAGCTCTGCTATTTTCATCTGGAATGGCTTATTCTTTGTAGAAAGGTTTTTCTACTCATATATTATCCATCTGATCTGATAAACTTGGATAAAGAATCACAATCTAAGATTACAATATACAGGAGTGATTGTTAGTAAAAGTGGGTTTCTGCATAGCTGCGTAGATATTTCCGTAAACATCAGAAGTAATTTACAATGAATGATTTGATCAAAACTATCTGTGAAAAAATGTTACTGATAAACTTCAACAATAAAAGTAAATTTGACATTAAAATCAAGAACTTTTCTGACTGACCCCAAACTTTTGAGCAGTAGTGTGTATTGTATGCATGTATGTAACTGTGTCTGATCAGGATTTTGTCACCAGTTTATAACAAAGACTGAATTTTTAAAGCGTATTTGTTAACAAATATTGAGTTGAGCTATTCCAACGCTAAAGGTAAACTCTCCCTAACAAGTCCACTTTATTGTGTGTTGATAAATTTTCTCTTATTAGTGGCTCATGGTTGCTTAAAGCCTATGTCTGCACTTGAGCACAGAGGCAGAGCATCATTCATCCTGCAAGCTGCCTATCCTGGTAGCATTTCAAGGACAACCGACTCCACTTTCTCTGCAGCAAGACAGCTCATAACTTTTTAACAGTCTCTCCCTGTCCTGATACTCTGATACCATCTGCTGTCATCAAAAACCATACAGCTCAAAAGTTTGAGGAGAATCGGAAACATCTTGTTTTCTAAATACAGTCAAATTTGGTTTGATGTTTAGTCGCTCCTAATTATGTCAAGAAATGTAAATGTTTAACAGTAACATTGATCATAAATCATGAATGAGTTTGAATGTAATATCTACACAGGTGCACAGAGGCCCATTTTCAGCAGTAATACCTCCTGTGTTACAGCAGTACATTATCTTATCTAATGTTAGTTTTTCATGTGTACAGCCCAACTTCTCAGTCAAAAAACCTTTTTACAAAGATATTAGCACAGATTAAAACAACTACAGTGATGAAAGAATCAGTTTTGCATCAATAGTGTCTGAATCATCAGATTTTCTCTTCCTAATCTAACTGGACCCATCTGGATGTAGCGTTTCCAATGGGAGAAACGTTTCGTCACTCATCCAAGTGACTTCTTCAGTCACTCAGGCCGAAGAAGTCACTTGGATGACACTGAAAACGCTATGTCCAGATAAACTCTGTGTATATAGTGTATTATCTTACTTATTTTATATTTGTTTGTATTTATTTGTATTTTTTGTACTTTCTTTCTGCTATCTGTACCTGAGCTGAGGTAACGCAAAATTTCACCGTTGTGGGTTCAATAAAGTCTTATCTTATCTTATCTTATCTTATCTTATCTTATCTTTTCTTATCTAACAGAATCAACCTTTTCGGATTTAGTTACCTGGATGATTGAGCATGCACCAATACATAACTGGACCCAGTTTGCACTGATGTTTAAAGGGAGTTACACACCACAGTGTAAGAAATCTTCAGTTTGTGTTCCAAGTTTCATACATAAAAACCCTTATCCTTCTACAAAATATTATACTCGTTCCAAAAATAGTAAATGTAGCAACATCTGTGTGTGAAACACAACATTTCTAATATGATTAGATCAAATTTGTTCTGTCCTGAAAAGAGAGTCACACATCCAGTTGTATAAAACCTTTTTCTACAGACATTAGCACACACTCCAACAGGTTTTCATCCTCTTGAACCCAAAAAGTCATTGCTCAGGACCCCAAACTTTCTAAATGTAATGCTTCCTTTGATGACAACAATGTTTTTCAGTTTCTGAAATGCAGTTGCAGAAAACCTGAGCTCTGCTATTTTCATCTGGAATGGCTTATTCTTTGTAGAAAGGTTTTTCTACTCATATATTATCCATCTGATCTGATAAACTTGGATAAAGAATCACAATCTAAGATTACAATATACAGGAGTGATTGTTAGTAAAAGTGGGTTTCTGCATAGCTGCGTAGATATTTCCGTAAACATCAGAAGTAATTTACAATGAATGATTTGATCAAAACTATCTGTGAAAAAATGTTACTGATAAACTTCAACAATAAAAGTAAATTTGACATTAAAATCAAGAACTTTTCTGACTGACCCCAAACTTTTGAGCAGTAGTGTGTATTGTATGCATGTATGTAACTGTGTCTGATCAGGATTTTGTCACCAGTTTATAACAAAGACTGAATTTTTAAAGCGTATTTGTTAACAAATATTGAGTTGAGCTATTCCAACGCTAAAGGTAAACTCTCGCTAACAAGTCCACTTTATTGTGTGTTGATAAATTTTCTCTTATTAGTGGCTCATGGTTGCTTAAAGCCTATGTCTGCACTTGAGCACAGAGGCAGAGCATCATTCATCCTGCCAGCTGCCTATCCTGGTAGCATTTCAAGGACGACCGACTCCACTTTCTCTGCAGCAAGACAGCTCATAACTTTTTAACAGTCTCTCCCTGTCCTGATACTCTGATACCATCTGCTGTCATCAAAAACCATACAGCTCAAAAGTTTGAGGAGAATCGGAAACATCTTGTTTTCTAAATACAGTCAAATTTGGTTTGATGTTTAGTCGCTCCTAATTATGTCAAGAAATGTAAATGTTTAACAGTAACATTGATCATAAATCATGAATAAGTTTGAATGTAATATCTACACAGGTGCACAGAGGCCCATTTTCAGCAGTAATACCTCCTGTGTTACAGCGGTACATTATCTTATCTAATGTTAGTTTTTCATGTGTACAGCCCAACTTCTCAGTCAAAAAACCTTTTTACAAAGATATTAGCACAGATTAAAACAACTACAGTGATGAAAGAAAGAATCAGTTTTGCATCAATAGTGTCTGAATCATCAGATTTTCTCTTCCTAATCTAACTGGACCCATCTGGATGTAGCGTTTCCAATGGGAGAAACGTTTCGTCACTCATCCAAGTGACTTCTTCAGTCACTCAGGCCGAAGAAGTCACTTGGATGACACTGAAAACGCTACGTCCAGATAAACTCTGTGTATATAGTGTATTATCTTACTTATTTTATATTTGTTTGTATTTATTTGTATTTTTTGTATTTTCCTTCTGCTATCTGTACCTGAGCTGAGGTAACGCAAAATTTCACCGCTGTGGGTTCAATAAAGTCTTATCTTATCTTATCTTATCTTCTCTTTTCTTATCTAACAGAATCAACCTTTTGGGATTTAGTTACCTGGATGATTGAGCATGCACCAATACATAACTGGACCCAGTTTGCACTGATGTTTAAAGGGAGTTACACACCACAGTGTAAGAAATCTTCAGTTTGTGTTCCAAGTTTCATACATAAAAACCCTTATCCTTCTACAAAATATTATACTCGTTCCAAAAATAGTAAATGTAGCAACATCTGTGTGTGAAACACAACATTTCTAATATGATTAGATCAAATTTGTTCTGTCCTGAAAAGAGAGTCACACATCCAGTTGTATAAAACCTTTTTCTATAGACATTAGCACACACTCCAACAGGTTTTCATCCTCTTGAACCCAAAAAGTCATTGCTCAGGACCCCAAACTTTCTAAATGTAATGCTTCCTTTGATGACAACAATGTTTTTCAGTTTCTGAAATGCAGTTGCAGAAAACCTGAGCTCTGCTATTTTCATCTGGAATGGCTTATTCTTTGTAGAAAGGTTTTTCTACTCATATATTATCCATCTGATCTGATAAACTTGGATAAAGAATCACAATCTAAGATTACAATATACAGGAGTGATTGTTAGTAAAAGTGGGTTTCTGCATAGCTGCGTAGATATTTCCGTAAACATCAGAAGTAATTTACAATGAATGATTTGATCAAAACTATCTGTGAAAAAATGTTACTGATAAACTTCAACAATAAAAGTAAATTTGACATTAAAATCAAGAACTTTTCTGACTGACCCCAAACTTTTGAGCAGTAGTGTGTATTGTATGCATGTATGTAACTGTGTCTGATCAGGATTTTGTCACCAGTTTATAACAAAGACTGAATTTTTAAAGCGTATTTGTTAACAAATATTGAGTTGAGCTATTCCAACGCTAAAGGTAAACTCTCCCTAACAAGTCCACTTTATTGTGTGTTGATAAATTTTCTCTTATTAGTGGCTCATGGTTGCTTAAAGCCTATGTCTGCACTTGAGCACAGAGGCAGAGCATCATTCATCCTGCAAGCTGCCTATCCTGGTAGCATTTCAAGGACAACCGACTCCACTTTCTCTGCAGCAAGACAGCTCATAACTTTTTAACAGTCTCTCCCTGTCCTGATACTCTGATACCATCTGCTGTCATCAAAAACCATACAGCTCAAAAGTTTGAGGAGAATCGGAAACATCTTGTTTTCTAAATACAGTCAAATTTGGTTTGATGTTTAGTCACTCCTAATTATGTCAAGAAATGTAAATGTTTAACAGTAACATTGATCATAAATCATGAATGAGTTTGAATGTAATATCTACACAGGTGCACAGAGGCCCATTTTCAGCAGTAATACCTCCTGTGTTACAGCAGTACATTATCTTATCTAATGTTAGTTTTTCATGTGTACAGCCCAACTTCTCAGTCAAAAAACCTTTTTACAAAGATATTAGCACAGATTAAAACAACTACAGTGATGAAAGAATCAGTTTTGCATCAATAGTGTCTGAATCATCAGATTTTCTCTTCCTAATCTAACTGGACCCATCTGGATGTAGCGTTTCCAATGGGAGAAACGTTTCGTCACTCATCCAAGTGACTTCTTCAGTCACTCAGGCCGAAGAAGTCACTTGGATGACACTGAAAACGCTACGTCCAGATAAACTCTGTGTATATAGTGTATTATCTTACTTATTTTATATTTGTTTGTATTTATTTGTATTTTTTGTACTTTCTTTCTGCTATCTGTACCTGAGCTGAGGTAACGCAAAATTTCACCGTTGTGGGTTCAATAAAGTCTTATCTTATCTTATCTTATCTTATCTTATCTTTTCTTATCTAACAGAATCAACCTTTTCGGATTTAGTCACCTGGATGATTGAGCATGCACCAATACATAACTGGACCCAGTTTGCACTTTTGTTCAAAGGGAGTTACACACCACAGTGTAAGAAATCTTCAGTTTGTGTTCCAAGTTTCATACATAAAAACCCTTATCCTTCTACAAAATATTATACTCGTTCCAAAAATAGTAAACATAGCAACATCTGTGTGTGAAACACAACATTTCTAATATGATTAGATCAAATTTGTTCTGTCCTGAAAAGAGAGTGACACATCCAGTTGTATAAAACCTTTTTCTACAGACATTAGCACACGCTCCAACAGGTTTTCATCCTCTTGAACCCAAAAAGTCATTGCTCAGGACCCCAAACTTTGTAAATGTAATGCTTCCTTTGATGACAACAATGTTTTTCAGTTTCTGAAATGCAGTTGCAGAAAACCTGAGCTCTGCTATTTTCATCTGGAATGGCTTATTCTTTGTAGAAAGGTTTTTCTACTCATATATTATCCATCTGATCTGATAAACTTGGATAAAGAATCACAATCTAAGATTACAATATACAGGAGTGATTGTTAGTAAAAGTGGGTTTCTGCATACCTGTGTAGATATTTCCGTAAACATCAGAAGTAATTTACAATGAATGATGTGATCAAAACTATCTGTGAAAAAATGTTACTGATAAACTTCAACAATAAAAGTAAATTTGACATTAAAATCAAGAACTTTTCTGACTGACCCCAAACTTTTGAGCAGTAGTGTGTATTGTATGCATGTATGTAACTGTGTCTGATCAGGATTTTGTCACCAGTTTATAACAAAGACTGAATTTTTAAAGCGTATTTGTTAACAAATATTGAGTTGAGCTATTCCAACGCTAAAGGTAAACTCTCCCTAACAAGTCCACTTTATTGTGTGTTGATAAATTTTCTCTTATTAGTGGCTCATGGTTGCTTAAAGCCTATGTCTGCACTTGAGCACAGAGGCAGAGCATCATTCATCCTGCCAGCTGCCTATCCTGGTAGCATTTCAAGGACGACCGACTCCACTTTCTCTGCAGCAAGACAGCTCATAACTTTTTAACAGTCTCTCCCTGTCCTGATACTCTGATACCATCTGCTGTCATCAAAACCCATACAGCTCAAAAGTTTGAGGAGAATCGGAAACATCTTGTTTTCTAAATACAGTCAAATTTGGTTTGATGTTTAGTCGCTCCTAATTATGTCAAGAAATGTAAATGTTTAACAGTAACATTGATCATAAATCATGAATGAGTTTGAATGTAATATCTACACAGGTGCACAGAGGCCCATTTTCAGCAGTAATACCTCCTGTGTTACAGCGGTACATTATCTTATCTAATGTTAGTTTTTCATGTGTACAGCCCAACTTCTCAGTCAAAAAACCTTTTTACAAAGATATTAGCACAGATTAAAACAACTACAGTGATGAAAGAAAGAATCAGTTTTGCATCAATAGTGTCTGAATCATCAGATTTTCTCTTCCTAATCTAACTGGACCCATCTGGATGTAGCGTTTCCAATGGGAGAAACGTTTCGTCACTCATCCAAGTGACTTCTTCAGTCACTCAGGCCGAAGAAGTCACTTGGATGACACTGAAAACGCTACGTCCAGATAAACTCTGTGTATATAGTGTATTATCTTACTTATTTTATATTTGTTTGTATTTATTTGTATTTTTTGTACTTTCTTTCTGCTATCTGTACCTGAGCTGAGGTAACGCAAAATTTCACCGTTGTGGGTTCAATAAAGTCTTATCTTATCTTATCTTATCTTATCTTATCTTATCTTATCTTATCTTATCTTATCTTTTCTTATCTAACAGAATCAACCTTTTCGGATTTAGTCACCTGGATGATTGAGCATTCACCAATACATAACTGGACCCAGTTTGCACTTTTGTTCAAAGGGAGTTACACACCACAGTGTAAGAAATCTTCAGTTTGTGTTCCAAGTTTCATACATAAAAACCCTTATCCTTCTACAAAATATTATACTCGTTCCAAAAATAGTAAACATAGCAACATCTGTGTGTGAAACACAACATTTCTAATATGATTAGATCAAATTTGTTCTGTCCTGAAAAGAGAGTCACACATCCAGTTGTATAAAACCTTTTTCTATAGACATTAGCACACACTCCAACAGGTTTTCATCCTCTTGAACCCAAAAAGTCATTGCTCAGGACCCTTTCTAAATGTAATGCTTCCTTTGATGACAACAATGTTTTTCAGTTTCTGAAATGCAGTTGCAGAAAACCTGAGCTCTGCTATTTTCATCTGGAATGGCTTATTCTTTGTAGAAAGGTTTTTCTACTCATATATTATCCATCTGATCTGATAAACTTGGATAAAGAATCACAATCTAAGATTACAATATACAGGAGTGATTGTTAGTAAAAGTGGGTTTCTGCATAGCTGCGTAGATATTTCCGTAAACATCAGAAGTAATTTACAATGAATGATTTGATCAAAACTATCTGTGAAAAAATGTTACTGATAAACTTCAACAATAAAAGTAAATTTGACATTAAAATCAAGAACTTTTCTGACTGACCCCAAACTTTTGAGCAGTAGTGTGTATTGTATGCATGTATGTAACTGTGTCTGATCAGGATTTTGTCACCAGTTTATAACAAAGACTGAATTTTTAAAGCGTATTTGTTAACAAATATTGAGTTGAGCTATTCCAACGCTAAAGGTAAACTCTCGCTAACAAGTCCACTTTATTGTGTGTTGATAAATTTTCTCTTATTAGTGGCTCATGGTTGCTTAAAGCCTATGTCTGCACTTGAGCACAGAGGCAGAGCATCATTCATCCTGCCAGCTGCCTATCCTGGTAGCATTTCAAGGACGACCGACTCCACTTTCTCTGCAGCAAGACAGCTCATAACTTTTTAACAGTCTCTCCCTGTCCTGATACTCTGATACCATCTGCTGTCATCAAAACCCATACAGCTCAAAAGTTTGAGGAGAATCGGAAACATCTTGTTTTCTAAATACAGTCAAATTTGGTTTGATGTTTAGTCGCTCCTAATTATGTCAAGAAATGTAAATGTTTAACAGTAACATTGATCATAAATCATGAATGAGTTTGAATGTAATATCTACACAGGTGCACAGTGGCCCATTTTCAGCAGTAATACCTCCTGTGTTACAGCGGTACATTATCTTATCTAATGTTAGTTTTTCATGTGTACAGCCCAACTTCTCAGTCAAAAAACCTTTTTACAAAGATATTAGCACAGATTAAAACAACTACAGTGATGAAAGAAAGAATCAGTTTTGCATCAATAGTGTCTGAATCATCAGATTTTCTCTTCCTAATCTAACTGGACCCATCTGGATGTAGCGTTTCCAATGGGAGAAACGTTTCGTCACTCATCCAAGTGACTTCTTCAGTCACTCAGGCCGAAGAAGTCACTTGGATGACACTGAAAACGCTACGTCCAGATAAACTCTGTGTATATAGTGTATTATCTTACTTATTTTATATTTGTTTGTATTTATTTGTATTTTTTGTATTTTCCTTCTGCTATCTGTACCTGAGCTGAGGTAACGCAAAATTTCACCGCTGTGGGTTCAATAAAGTCTTATCTTATCTTATCTTATCTTCTCTTTTCTTATCTAACAGAATCAACCTTTTGGGATTTAGTTACCTGGATGATTGAGCATGCACCAATACATAACTGGACCCAGTTTGCACTGATGTTTAAAGGGAGTTACACACCACAGTGTAAGAAATCTTCAGTTTGTGTTCCAAGTTTCATACATAAAAACCCTTATCCTTCTACAAAATATTATACTCGTTCCAAAAATAGTAAATGTAGCAACATCTGTGTGTGAAACACAACATTTCTAATATGATTAGATCAAATTTGTTCTGTCCTGAAAAGAGAGTGACACATCCAGTTGTATAAAACCTTTTTCTATAGACATTAGCACACACTCCAACAGGTTTTCATCCTCTTGAACCCAAAAAGTCATTGCTCAGGACCCCAAACTTTCTAAATGTAATGCTTCCTTTGATGACAACAATGTTTTTCAGTTTCTGAAATGCAGTTGCAGAAAACCTGAGCTCTGCTATTTTCATCTGGAATGGCTTATTCTTTGTAGAAAGGTTTTTCTACTCATATATTATCCATCTGATCTGATAAACTTGGATAAAGAATCACAATCTAAGATTACAATATACAGGAGTGATTGTTAGTAAAAGTGGGTTTCTGCATAGCTGCGTAGATATTTCCGTAAACATCAGAAGTAATTTACAATGAATGATTTGATCAAAACTATCTGTGAAAAAATGTTACTGATAAACTTCAACAATAAAAGTAAATTTGACATTAAAATCAAGAACTTTTCTGACTGACCCCAAACTTTTGAGCAGTAGTGTGTATTGTATGCATGTATGTAACTGTGTCTGATCAGGATTTTGTCACCAGTTTATAACAAAGACTGAATTTTTAAAGCGTATTTGTTAACAAATATTGAGTTGAGCTATTCCAACGCTAAAGGTAAACTCTCCCTAACAAGTCCACTTTATTGTGTGTTGATAAATTTTCTCTTATTAGTGGCTCATGGTTGCTTAAAGCCTATGTCTGCACTTGAGCACAGAGGCAGAGCATCATTCATCCTGCAAGCTGCCTATCCTGGTAGCATTTCAAGGACAACCGACTCCACTTTCTCTGCAGCAAGACAGCTCATAACTTTTTAACAGTCTCTCCCTGTCCTGATACTCTGATACCATCTGCTGTCATCAAAAACCATACAGCTCAAAAGTTTGAGGAGAATCGGAAACATCTTGTTTTCTAAATACAGTCAAATTTGGTTTGATGTTTAGTCGCTCCTAATTATGTCAAGAAATGTAAATGTTTAACAGTAACATTGATCATAAATCATGAATGAGTTTGAATGTAATATCTACACAGGTGCACAGAGGCCCATTTTCAGCAGTAATACCTCCTGTGTTACAGCAGTACATTATCTTATCTAATGTTAGTTTTTCATGTGTACAGCCCAACTTCTCAGTCAAAAAACCTTTTTACAAAGATATTAGCACAGATTAAAACAACTACAGTGATGAAAGAATCAGTTTTGCATCAATAGTGTCTGAATCATCAGATTTTCTCTTCCTAATCTAACTGGACCCATCTGGATGTAGCGTTTCCAATGGGAGAAACGTTTCGTCACTCATCCAAGTGACTTCTTCAGTCACTCAGGCCGAAGAAGTCACTTGGATGACACTGAAAACGCTATGTCCAGATAAACTCTGTGTATATAGTGTATTATCTTACTTATTTTATATTTGTTTGTATTTATTTGTATTTTTTGTACTTTCTTTCTGCTATCTGTACCTGAGCTGAGGTAACGCAAAATTTCACCGTTGTGGGTTCAATAAAGTCTTATCTTATCTTATCTTATCTTATCTTATCTTCTCTTTTCTTATCTAACAGAATCAACCTTTTGGGATTTAGTTACCTGGATGATTGAGCATGCACCAATACATAACTGGACCCAGTTTGCACTGATGTTTAAAGGGAGTTACACACCACAGTGTAAGAAATCTTCAGTTTGTGTTCCAAGTTTCATACATAAAAACCCTTATCCTTCTACAAAATATTATACTCGTTCCAAAAATAGTAAATGTAGCAACATCTGTGTGTGAAACACAACATTTCTAATATGATTAGATCAAATTTGTTCTGTCCTGAAAAGAGAGTCACACATCCAGTTGTATAAAACCTTTTTCTATAGACATTAGCACACACTCCAACAGGTTTTCATCCTCTTGAACCCAAAAAGTCATTGCTCAGGACCCCAAACTTTCTAAATGTAATGCTTCCTTTGATGACAACAATGTTTTTCAGTTTCTGAAATGCAGTTGCAGAAAACCTGAGCTCTGCTATTTTCATCTGGAATGGCTTATTCTTTGTAGAAAGGTTTTTCTACTCATATATTATCCATCTGATCTGATAAACTTGGATAAAGAATCACAATCTAAGATTACAATATACAGGAGTGATTGTTAGTAAAAGTGGGTTTCTGCATAGCTGCGTAGATATTTCCGTAAACATCAGAAGTAATTTACAATGAATGATTTGATCAAAACTATCTGTGAAAAAATGTTACTGATAAACTTCAACAATAAAAGTAAATTTGACATTAAAATCAAGAACTTTTCTGACTGACCCCAAACTTTTGAGCAGTAGTGTGTATTGTATGCATGTATGTAACTGTGTCTGATCAGGATTTTGTCACCAGTTTATAACAAAGACTGAATTTTTAAAGCGTATTTGTTAACAAATATTGAGTTGAGCTATTCCAACGCTAAAGGTAAACTCTCCCTAACAAGTCCACTTTATTGTGTGTTGATAAATTTTCTCTTATTAGTGGCTCATGGTTGCTTAAAGCCTATGTCTGCACTTGAGCACAGAGGCAGAGCATCATTCATCCTGCAAGCTGCCTATCCTGGTAGCATTTCAAGGACAACCGACTCCACTTTCTCTGCAGCAAGACAGCTCATAACTTTTTAACAGTCTCTCCCTGTCCTGATACTCTGATACCATCTGCTGTCATCAAAAACCATACAGCTCAAAAGTTTGAGGAGAATCGGAAACATCTTGTTTTCTAAATACAGTCAAATTTGGTTTGATGTTTAGTCACTCCTAATTATGTCAAGAAATGTAAATGTTTAACAGTAACATTGATCATAAATCATGAATGAGTTTGAATGTAATATCTACACAGGTGCACAGAGGCCCATTTTCAGCAGTAATACCTCCTGTGTTACAGCAGTACATTATCTTATCTAATGTTAGTTTTTCATGTGTACAGCCCAACTTCTCAGTCAAAAAACCTTTTTACAAAGATATTAGCACAGATTAAAACAACTACAGTGATGAAAGAATCAGTTTTGCATCAATAGTGTCTGAATCATCAGATTTTCTCTTCCTAATCTAACTGGACCCATCTGGATGTAGCGTTTCCAATGGGAGAAACGTTTCGTCACTCATCCAAGTGACTTCTTCAGTCACTCAGGCCGAAGAAGTCACTTGGATGACACTGAAAACGCTACGTCCAGATAAACTCTGTGTATATAGTGTATTATCTTACTTATTTTATATTTGTTTGTATTTATTTGTATTTTTTGTACTTTCTTTCTGCTATCTGTACCTGAGCTGAGGTAACGCAAAATTTCACCGTTGTGGGTTCAATAAAGTCTTATCTTATCTTATCTTATCTTATCTTATCTTTTCTTATCTAACAGAATCAACCTTTTCGGATTTAGTCACCTGGATGATTGAGCATGCACCAATACATAACTGGACCCAGTTTGCACTTTTGTTCAAAGGGAGTTACACACCACAGTGTAAGAAATCTTCAGTTTGTGTTCCAAGTTTCATACATAAAAACCCTTATCCTTCTACAAAATATTATACTCGTTCCAAAAATAGTAAACATAGCAACATCTGTGTGTGAAACACAACATTTCTAATATGATTAGATCAAATTTGTTCTGTCCTGAAAAGAGAGTGACACATCCAGTTGTATAAAACCTTTTTCTACAGACATTAGCACACGCTCCAACAGGTTTTCATCCTCTTGAACCCAAAAAGTCATTGCTCAGGACCCCAAACTTTGTAAATGTAATGCTTCCTTTGATGACAACAATGTTTTTCAGTTTCTGAAATGCAGTTGCAGAAAACCTGAGCTCTGCTATTTTCATCTGGAATGGCTTATTCTTTGTAGAAAGGTTTTTCTACTCATATATTATCCATCTGATCTGATAAACTTGGATAAAGAATCACAATCTAAGATTACAATATACAGGAGTGATTGTTAGTAAAAGTGGGTTTCTGCATACCTGTGTAGATATTTCCGTAAACATCAGAAGTAATTTACAATGAATGATGTGATCAAAACTATCTGTGAAAAAATGTTACTGATAAACTTCAACAATAAAAGTAAATTTGACATTAAAATCAAGAACTTTTCTGACTGACCCCAAACTTTTGAGCAGTAGTGTGTATTGTATGCATGTATGTAACTGTGTCTGATCAGGATTTTGTCACCAGTTTATAACAAAGACTGAATTTTTAAAGCGTATTTGTTAACAAATATTGAGTTGAGCTATTCCAACGCTAAAGGTAAACTCTCCCTAACAAGTCCACTTTATTGTGTGTTGATAAATTTTCTCTTATTAGTGGCTCATGGTTGCTTAAAGCCTATGTCTGCACTTGAGCACAGAGGCAGAGCATCATTCATCCTGCCAGCTGCCTATCCTGGTAGCATTTCAAGGACGACCGACTCCACTTTCTCTGCAGCAAGACAGCTCATAACTTTTTAACAGTCTCTCCCTGTCCTGATACTCTGATACGTCTGCTGTCATCAAAAACCATACAGCTCAAAAGTTTGAGGAGAATCGGAAACATCTTGTTTTCTAAATACAGTCAAATTTGGTTTGATGTTTAGTCGCTCCTAATTATGTCAAGAAATGTAAATGTTTAACAGTAACATTGATCATAAATCACGAATGAGTTTGAATGGAATATCTACACAGGTGCACAGAGGCCCATTTTCAGCAGTAATACCTCCTGTGTTACAGCGGTACATTATCTTATCTAATGTTAGTTTTTCATGTGTACAGCCCAACTTGTCAGTCAAAAAACCTTTTTACAAAGATATTAGCACAGATTAAAACAACTACAGTGATGAAAGAAAGAATCAGTTTTGCATCAATAGTGTCTGAATCATCAGATTTTCTCTTCCTAATCTAACTGGACCCATCTGGATGTAGCGTTTCCAATGGGAGAAACGTTTCGTCACTCATCCAAGTGACTTCTTCAGTCACTCAGGCCGAAGAAGTCACTTGGATGACACTGAAAACGCTACGTCCAGATAAACTCTGTGTATATAGTGTATTATCTTACTTATTTTATATTTGTTTGTATTTATTTGTATTTTTTGTACTTTCTTTCTGCTATCTGTACCTGAGCTGAGGTAACGCAAAATTTCACCGTTGTGGGTTCAATAAAGTCTTATCTTATCTTATCTTATCTTATCTTATCTTATCTTATCTTTTCTTATCTTTTCTTATCTAACAGAATCAACCTTTTCGGATTTAGTCACCTGGATGATTGAGCATGCACCAATACATAACTGGACCCAGTTTGCACTTTTGTTCAAAGGGAGTTACACACCACAGTGTAAGAAATCTTCAGTTTGTGTTCCAAGTTTCATACATAAAAACCCTTATCCTTCTACAAAATATTATACTCGTTCCAAAAATAGTAAACATAGCAACATCTGTGTGTGAAACACAACATTTCTAATATGATTAGATCAAATTTGTTCTGTCCTGAAAAGAGAGTGACACATCCAGTTGAATAAAACCTTTTTCTACAGACATTAGCACACGCTCCAACAGGTTTTCATCCTCTTGAACCCAAAAAGTCATTGCTCAGGACCCCAAACTTTCTAAATGTAATGCTTCCTTTGATGACAACAATGTTTTTCAGTTTCTGAAATGCAGTTGCAGAAAACCTGAGCTCTGCTATTTTCATCTGGAATGGCTTATTCTTTGTAGAAAGGTTTTTCTACTCATATATTATCCATCTGATCTGATAAACTTGGATAAAGAATCACAATCTAAGATTACAATATACAGGAGTGATTGTTAGTAAAAGTGGGTTTCTGCATAGCTGCGTAGATATTTCCGTAAACATCAGAAGTAATTTACAATGAATGATTTGATCAAAACTATCTGTGAAAAAAATGTTACTGATAAACTTCAATAATAAAAGTAAATTTGACATTAAAATCAAGAACTTTTCTGACTGACCCCAAACTTTTGAGCAGTAGTGTGTATTGTATGCATGTATGTAACTGTGTCTGATCAGGATTTTGTCACCAGTTTATAACAAAGACTGAATTTTTAAAGCGTATTTGTTAACAAATATTGAGTTGAGCTATTCCAACGCTAAAGGTAAACTCTCGCTAACAAGTCCACTTTATTGTGTGTTGATAAATTTTCTCTTATTAGTGGCTCATGGTTGCTTAAAGCCTATGTCTGCACTTGAGCACAGAGGCAGAGCATCATTCATCCTGCAAGCTGCCTATCCTGGTAGCATTTCAAGGACGACCGACTCCACTTTCTCTGCAGCAAGACAGCTCATAACTTTTTAACAGTCTCTCCCTGTCCTGATACTCTGATACCATCTGCTGTCATCAAAACCCATACAGCTCAAAAGTTTGAGGAGAATCGGAAACATCTTGTTTTCTAAATACAGTCAAATTTGGTTTGATGTTTAGTCGCTCCTAATTATGTCAAGAAATGTAAATGTTTAACAGTAACATTGATCATAAATCATGAATAAGTTTGAATGGAATATCTACACAGGTGCACAGAGGCCCATTTTCAGCAGTAATACCTCCTGTGTTACAGCAGTACATTATCTTATCTAATGTTAGTTTTTCATGTGTACAGCCCAACTTCTCAGTCAAAAAACCTTTTTACAAAGATATTAGCACAGATTAAAACAACTACAGTGATGAAAGAATCAGTTTTGCATCAATAGTGTCTGAATCATCAGATTTTCTCTTCCTAATCTAACTGGACCCATCTGGATGTAGCGTTTCCAATGGGAGAAACGTTTCGTCACTCATCCAAGTGACTTCTTCAGTCACTCAGGCCGAAGAAGTCACTTGGATGACACTGAAAACGCTACGTCCAGATAAACTCTGTGTATATAGTGTATTATCTTACTTATTTTATATTTGTTTGTATTTATTTGTATTTTTTGTATTTTCCTTCTGCTATCTGTACCTGAGCTGAGGTAACGCAAAATTTCACCGCTGTGGGTTCAATAAAGTCTTATCTTATCTTATCTTATCTTCTCTTTTCTTATCTAATAGAATCAACCTTTTGGGATTTAGTTACCTGGATGATTGAGCATGCACCAATACATAACTGGACCCAGTTTGCACTGATGTTTAAAGGGAGTTACACACCACAGTGTAAGAAATCTTCAGTTTGTGTTCCAAGTTTCATACATAAAAACCCTTATCCTTCTACAAAATATTATACTCGTTCCAAAAATAGTAAATGTAGCAACATCTGTGTGTGAAACACAACATTTCTAATATGATTAGATCAAATTTGTTCTGTCCTGAAAAGAGAGTCACACATCCAGTTGTATAAAACCTTTTTCTATAGACATTAGCACACACTCCAACAGGTTTTCATCCTCTTGAACCCAAAAAGTCATTGCTCAGGACCCCAAACTTTCTAAATGTAATGCTTCCTTTGATGACAACAATGTTTTTCAGTTTCTGAAATGCAGTTGCAGAAAACCTGAGCTCTGCTATTTTCATCTGGAATGGCTTATTCTTTGTAGAAAGGTTTTTCTACTCATATATTATCCATCTGATCTGATAAACTTGGATAAAGAATCACAATCTAAGATTACAATATACAGGAGTGATTGTTAGTAAAAGTGGGTTTCTGCATAGCTGCGTAGATATTTCCGTAAACATCAGAAGTAATTTACAATGAATGATTTGATCAAAACTATCTGTGAAAAAATGTTACTGATAAACTTCAACAATAAAAGTAAATTTGACATTAAAATCAAGAACTTTTCTGACTGACCCCAAACTTTTGAGCAGTAGTGTGTATTGTATGCATGTATGTAACTGTGTCTGATCAGGATTTTGTCACCAGTTTATAACAAAGACTGAATTTTTAAAGCGTATTTGTTAACAAATATTGAGTTGAGCTATTCCAACGCTAAAGGTAAACTCTCCCTAACAAGTCCACTTTATTGTGTGTTGATAAATTTTCTCTTATTAGTGGCTCATGGTTGCTTAAAGCCTATGTCTGCACTTGAGCACAGAGGCAGAGCATCATTCATCCTGCAAGCTGCCTATCCTGGTAGCATTTCAAGGACAACCGACTCCACTTTCTCTGCAGCAAGACAGCTCATAACTTTTTAACAGTCTCTCCCTGTCCTGATACTCTGATACCATCTGCTGTCATCAAAAACCATACAGCTCAAAAGTTTGAGGAGAATCGGAAACATCTTGTTTTCTAAATACAGTCAAATTTGGTTTGATGTTTAGTCGCTCCTAATTATGTCAAGAAATGTAAATGTTTAACAGTAACATTGATCATAAATCATGAATGAGTTTGAATGTAATATCTACACAGGTGCACAGAGGCCCATTTTCAGCAGTAATACCTCCTGTGTTACAGCAGTACATTATCTTATCTAATGTTAGTTTTTCATGTGTACAGCCCAACTTCTCAGTCAAAAAACCTTTTTACAAAGATATTAGCACAGATTAAAACAACTACAGTGATGAAAGAAAGAATCAGTTTTGCATCAATAGTGTCTGAATCATCAGATTTTCTCTTCCTAATCTAACTGGACCCATCTGGATGTAGCGTTTCCAATGGGAGAAACGTTTCGTCACTCATCCAAGTGACTTCTTCAGTCACTCAGGCCGAAGAAGTCACTTGGATGACACTGAAAACGCTACGTCCAGATAAACTCTGTGTATATAGTGTATTATCTTACTTATTTTATATTTGTTTGTATTTATTTGTATTTTTTGTACTTTCTTTCTGCTATCTGTACCTGAGCTGAGGTAACGCAAAATTTCACCGTTGTGGGTTCAATAAAGTCTTATCTTATCTTATCTTATCTTATCTTATCTTATCTTATCTTTTCTTATCTAACAGAATCAACCTTTTCGGATTTAGTCACCTGGATGATTGAGCATGCACCAATACATAACTGGACCCAGTTTGCACTTTTGTTCAAAGGGAGTTACACACCACAGTGTAAGAAATCTTCAGTTTGTGTTCCAAGTTTCATACATAAAAACCCTTATCCTTCTACAAAATATTATACTCGTTCCAAAAATAGTAAACATAGCAACATCTGTGTGTGAAACACAACATTTCTAATATGATTAGATCAAATTTGTTCTGTCCTGAAAAGAGAGTGACACATCCAGTTGTATAAAACCTTTTTCTATAGACATTAGCACACACTCCAACAGGTTTTCATCCTCTTGAACCCAAAAAGTCATTGCTCAGGACCCCAAACTTTCTAAATGTAATGCTTCCTTTGATGACAACAATGTTTTTCAGTTTCTGAAATGCAGTTGCAGAAAACCTGAGCTCTGCTATTTTCATCTGGAATGGCTTATTCTTTGTAGAAAGGTTTTTCTACTCATATATTATCCATCTGATCTGATAAACTTGGATAAAGAATCACAATCTAAGATTACAATATACAGGAGTGATTGTTAGTAAAAGTGGGTTTCTGCATAGCTGCGTAGATATTTCCGTAAACATCAGAAGTAATTTACAATGAATGATTTGATCAAAACTATCTGTGAAAAAATGTTACTGATAAACTTCAACAATAAAAGTAAATTTGACATTAAAATCAAGAACTTTTCTGACTGACCCCAAACTTTTGAGCAGTAGTGTGTATTGTATGCATGTATGTAACTGTGTCTGATCAGGATTTTGTCACCAGTTTATAACAAAGACTGAATTTTTAAAGCGTATTTGTTAACAAATATTGAGTTGAGCTATTCCAACGCTAAAGGTAAACTCTCCCTAACAAGTCCACTTTATTGTGTGTTGATAAATTTTCTCTTATTAGTGGCTCATGGTTGCTTAAAGCCTATGTCTGCACTTGAGCACAGAGGCAGAGCATCATTCATCCTGCAAGCTGCCTATCCTGGTAGCATTTCAAGGACAACCGACTCCACTTTCTCTGCAGCAAGACAGCTCATAACTTTTTAACAGTCTCTCCCTGTCCTGATACTCTGATACCATCTGCTGTCATCAAAAACCATACAGCTCAAAAGTTTGAGGAGAATCGGAAACATCTTGTTTTCTAAATACAGTCAAATTTGGTTTGATGTTTAGTCGCTCCTAATTATGTCAAGAAATGTAAATGTTTAACAGTAACATTGATCATAAATCATGAATGAGTTTGAATGTAATATCTACACAGGTGCACAGAGGCCCATTTTCAGCAGTAATACCTCCTGTGTTACAGCAGTACATTATCTTATCTAATGTTAGTTTTTCATGTGTACAGCCCAACTTCTCAGTCAAAAAACCTTTTTACAAAGATATTAGCACAGATTAAAACAACTACAGTGATGAAAGAAAGAATCAGTTTTGCATCAATAGTGTCTGAATCATCAGATTTTCTCTTCCTAATCTAACTGGACCCATCTGGATGTAGCGTTTCCAATGGGAGAAACGTTTCGTCACTCATCCAAGTGACTTCTTCAGTCACTCAGGCCGAAGAAGTCACTTGGATGACACTGAAAACGCTACGTCCAGATAAACTCTGTGTATATAGTGTATTATCTTACTTATTTTATATTTGTTTGTATTTATTTGTATTTTTTGTACTTTCTTTCTGCTATCTGTACCTGAGCTGAGGTAACGCAAAATTTCACCGTTGTGGGTTCAATAAAGTCTTATCTTATCTTATCTTATCTTATCTTATCTTATCTTATCTTTTCTTATCTAACAGAATCAACCTTTTCGGATTTAGTCACCTGGATGATTGAGCATGCACCAATACATAACTGGACCCAGTTTGCACTTTTGTTCAAAGGGAGTTACACACCACAGTGTAAGAAATCTTCAGTTTGTGTTCCAAGTTTCATACATAAAAACCCTTATCCTTCTACAAAATATTATACTCGTTCCAAAAATAGTAAACATAGCAACATCTGTGTGTGAAACACAACATTTCTAATATGATTAGATCAAATTTGTTCTGTCCTGAAAAGAGAGTGACACATCCAGTTGTATAAAACCTTTTTCTATAGACATTAGCACACGCTCCAACAGGTTTTCATCCTCTTGAACCCAAAAAGTCATTGCTCAGGACCCCAAACTTTCTAAATGTAATGCTTCCTTTGATGACAACAATGTTTTTCAGTTTCTGAAATGCAGTTGCAGAAAACCTGAGCTCTGCTATTTTCATCTGGAATGGCTTATTCTTTGTAGAAAGGTTTTTCTACTCATATATTATCCATCTGATCTGATAAACTTGGATAAAGAATCACAATCTAAGATTACAATATACAGGAGTGATTGTTAGTAAAAGTGGGTTTCTGCATACCTGTGTAGATATTTCCGTAAACATCAGAAGTCATTTACAATGAATGATTTGATCAAAACTATCTGTGAAAAAATGTTACTGATAAACTTCAACAATAAAAGTAAATTTGACATTAAAATCAAGAACTTTTCTGACTGACCCCAAACTTTTGAGCAGTAGTGTGTATTGTATGCATGTATGTAACTGTGTCTGATCAGGATTTTGTCACCAGTTTATAACAAAGACTGAATTTTTAAAGCGTATTTGTTAACAAATATTGAGTTGAGCTATTCCAACGCTAAAGGTAAACTCTCCCTAACAAGTCCACTTTATTGTGTGTTGATAAATTTTCTCTTATTAGTGGCTCATGGTTGCTTAAAGCCTATGTCTGCACTTGAGCACAGAGGCAGAGCATCATTCATCCTGCCAGCTGCCTATCCTGGTAGCATTTCAAGGACGACCGACTCCACTTTCTCTGCAGCAAGACAGCTCATAACTTTTTAACAGTCTCTCCCTGTCCTGATACTCTGATACCATCTGCTGTCATCAAAACCCATACAGCTCAAAAGTTTGAGGAGAATCGGAAACATCTTGTTTTCTAAATACAGTCAAATTTGGTTTGATGTTTAGTCGCTCCTAATTATGTCAAGAAATGTAAATGTTTAACAGTAACATTGATCATAAATCACGAATGAGTTTGAATGGAATATCTACACAGGTGCACAGAGGCCCATTTTCAGCAGTAATACCTCCTGTGTTACAGCGGTACATTATCTTATCTAATGTTAGTTTTTCATGTGTACAGCCCAACTTCTCAGTCAAAAAACCTTTTTACAAAGATATTAGCACAGATTAAAACAACTACAGTGATGAAAGAGTCAGTTTTGCATCAATAGTGTCTGAATCATCAGATTTTCTCTTCCTAATCTAACTGGACCCATCTGGATGTAGCGTTTCCAATGGGAGAAACGTTTCGTCACTCATCCAAGTGACTTCGTCAGTCACTCAGGCCGAAGAAGTCACTTGGATGACACTGAAAACGCTACGTCCAGATAAACTCTGTGTATATAGTGTATTATCTTACTTATTTTATATTTGTTTGTATTTATTTGTATTTTTTGTATTTTCCTTCTGCTATCTGTACCTGAGCTGAGGTAACGCAAAATTTCACCGCTGTGGGTTCAATAAAGTCTTATCTTATCTTATCTTATCTTTTCTTATCTAACAGAATCAACCTTTTGGGATTTAGTCACCTGGATGATTGAGCATGCACCAATACATAACTGGACCCAGTTTGCACTGATGTTTAAAGGGAGTTACACACCACAGTGTAAGAAATCTTCAGTTTGTGTTCCAAGTTTCATACATAAAAACCCTTATCCTTCTACAAAATATTATACTCGTTCCAAAAATAGTAAACATAGCAACATCTGTGTGTGAAACACAACATTTCTAATATGATTAGATCAAATTTGTTCTGTCCTGAAAAGAGAGTGACACATCCAGTTGTATAAAACCTTTTTCTACAGACATTAGCACACGCTCCAACAGGTTTTCATCCTCTTGAACCCAAAAAGTCATTGCTCAGGACCCCAAACTTTGTAAATGTAATGCTTCCTTTGATGACAACAATGTTTTTCAGTTTCTGAAATGCAGTTGCAGAAAACCTGAGCTCTGCTATTTTCATCTGGAATGGCTTATTCTTTGTAGAAAGGTTTTTCTACTCATATATTATCCATCTGATCTGATAAACTTGGATAAAGAATCACAATCTAAGATTACAATATACAGGAGTGATTGTTAGTAAAAGTGGGTTTCTGCATAGCTGCGTAGATATTTCCGTAAACATCAGAAGTAATTTACAATGAATGATTTGATCAAAACTATCTGTGAAAAAATGTTACTGATAAACTTCAACAATAAAAGTAAATTTGACATTAAAATCAAGAACTTTTCTGACTGACCCCAAACTTTTGAGCAGTAGTGTGTATTGTATGCATGTATGTAACTGTGTCTGATCAGGATTTTGTCACCAGTTTATAACAAAGACTGAATTTTTAAAGCGTATTTGTTAACAAATATTGAGTTGAGCTATTCCAACGCTAAAGGTAAACTCTCCCTAACAAGTCCACTTTATTGTGTGTTGATAAATTTTCTCTTATTAGTGGCTCATGGTTGCTTAAAGCCTATGTCTGCACTTGAGCACAGAGGCAGAGCATCATTCATCCTGCAAGCTGCCTATCCTGGTAGCATTTCAAGGACAACCGACTCCACTTTCTCTGCAGCAAGACAGCTCATAACTTTTTAACAGTCTCTCCCTGTCCTGATACTCTGATACCATCTGCTGTCATCAAAAACCATACAGCTCAAAAGTTTGAGGAGAATCGGAAACATCTTGTTTTCTAAATACAGTCAAATTTGGTTTGATGTTTAGTCGCTCCTAATTATGTCAAGAAATGTAAATGTTTAACAGTAACATTGATCATAAATCATGAATGAGTTTGAATGTAATATCTACACAGGTGCACAGAGGCCCATTTTCAGCAGTAATACCTCCTGTGTTACAGCAGTACATTATCTTATCTAATGTTAGTTTTTCATGTGTACAGCCCAACTTCTCAGTCAAAAAACCTTTTTACAAAGATATTAGCACAGATTAAAACAACTACAGTGATGAAAGAAAGAATCAGTTTTGCATCAATAGTGTCTGAATCATCAGATTTTCTCTTCCTAATCTAACTGGACCCATCTGGATGTAGCGTTTCCAATGGGAGAAACGTTTCGTCACTCATCCAAGTGACTTCTTCAGTCACTCAGGCCGAAGAAGTCACTTGGATGACACTGAAAACGCTACGTCCAGATAAACTCTGTGTATATAGTGTATTATCTTACTTATTTTATATTTGTTTGTATTTATTTGTATTTTTTGTACTTTCTTTCTGCTATCTGTACCTGAGCTGAGGTAACGCAAAATTTCACCGTTGTGGGTTCAATAAAGTCTTATCTTATCTTATCTTATCTTATCTTATCTTATCTTATCTTATCTTTTCTTATCTAACAGAATCAACCTTTTCGGATTTAGTCACCTGGATGATTGAGCATGCACCAATACATAACTGGACCCAGTTTGCACTTTTGTTCAAAGGGAGTTACACACCACAGTGTAAGAAATCTTCAGTTTGTGTTCCAAGTTTCATACATAAAAACCCTTATCCTTCTACAAAATATTATACTCGTTCCAAAAATAGTAAACATAGCAACATCTGTGTGTGAAACACAACATTTCTAATATGATTAGATCAAATTTGTTCTGTCCTGAAAAGAGAGTGACACATCCAGTTGTATAAAACCTTTTTCTATAGACATTAGCACACGCTCCAACAGGTTTTCATCCTCTTGAACCCAAAAAGTCATTGCTCAGGACCCCAAACTTTCTAAATGTAATGCTTCCTTTGATGACAACAATGTTTTTCAGTTTCTGAAATGCAGTTGCAGAAAACCTGAGCTCTGCTATTTTCATCTGGAATGGCTTATTCTTTGTAGAAAGGTTTTTCTACTCATATATTATCCATCTGATCTGATAAACTTGGATAAAGAATCACAATCTAAGATTACAATATACAGGAGTGATTGTTAGTAAAAGTGGGTTTCTGCATACCTGTGTAGATATTTCCGTAAACATCAGAAGTCATTTACAATGAATGATTTGATCAAAACTATCTGTGAAAAAATGTTACTGATAAACTTCAACAATAAAAGTAAATTTGACATTAAAATCAAGAACTTTTCTGACTGACCCCAAACTTTTGAGCAGTAGTGTGTATTGTATGCATGTATGTAACTGTGTCTGATCAGGATTTTGTCACCAGTTTATAACAAAGACTGAATTTTTAAAGCGTATTTGTTAACAAATATTGAGTTGAGCTATTCCAACGCTAAAGGTAAACTCTCCCTAACAAGTCCACTTTATTGTGTGTTGATAAATTTTCTCTTATTAGTGGCTCATGGTTGCTTAAAGCCTATGTCTGCACTTGAGCACAGAGGCAGAGCATCATTCATCCTGCAAGCTGCCTATCCTGGTAGCATTTCAAGGACGACCGACTCCACTTTCTCTGCAGCAAGACAGCTCATAACTTTTTAACAGTCTCTCCCTGTCCTGATACTCTGATACCATCTGCTGTCATCAAAACCCATACAGCTCAAAAGTTTGAGGAGAATCGGAAACATCTTGTTTTCTAAATACAGTCAAATTTGGTTTGATGTTTAGTCGCTCCTAATTATGTCAAGAAATGTAAATGTTTAACAGTAACATTGATCATAAATCACGAATGAGTTTGAATGGAATATCTACACAGGTGCACAGAGGCCCATTTTCAGCAGTAATACCTCCTGTGTTACAGCGGTACATTATCTTATCTAATGTTAGTTTTTCATGTGTACAGCCCAACTTCTCAGTCAAAAAACCTTTTTACAAAGATATTAGCACAGATTAAAACAACTACAGTGATGAAAGAGTCAGTTTTGCATCAATAGTGTCTGAATCATCAGATTTTCTCTTCCTAATCTAACTGGACCCATCTGGATGTAGCGTTTCCAATGGGAGAAACGTTTCGTCACTCATCCAAGTGACTTCGTCAGTCACTCAGGCCGAAGAAGTCACTTGGATGACACTGAAAACGCTACGTCCAGATAAACTCTGTGTATATAGTGTATTATCTTACTTATTTTATATTTGTTTGTATTTATTTGTATTTTTTGTATTTTCCTTCTGCTATCTGTACCTGAGCTGAGGTAACGCAAAATTTCACCGCTGTGGGTTCAATAAAGTCTTATCTTATCTTATCTTATCTTTTCTTATCTAACAGAATCAACCTTTTGGGATTTAGTCACCTGGATGATTGAGCATGCACCAATACATAACTGGACCCAGTTTGCACTGATGTTTAAAGGGAGTTACACACCACAGTGTAAGAAATCTTCAGTTTGTGTTCCAAGTTTCATACATAAAAACCCTTATCCTTCTACAAAATATTATACTCGTTCCAAAAATAGTAAACATAGCAACATCTGTGTGTGAAACACAACATTTCTAATATGATTAGATCAAATTTGTTCTGTCCTGAAAAGAGAGTGACACATCCAGTTGTATAAAACCTTTTTCTACAGACATTAGCACACGCTCCAACAGGTTTTCATCCTCTTGAACCCAAAAAGTCATTGCTCAGGACCCCAAACTTTGTAAATGTAATGCTTCCTTTGATGACAACAATGTTTTTCAGTTTCTGAAATGCAGTTGCAGAAAACCTGAGCTCTGCTATTTTCATCTGGAATGGCTTATTCTTTGTAGAAAGGTTTTTCTACTCATATATTATCCATCTGATCTGATAAACTTGGATAAAGAATCACAATCTAAGATTACAATATACAGGAGTGATTGTTAGTAAAAGTGGGTTTCTGCATAGCTGCGTAGATATTTCCGTAAACATCAGAAGTAATTTACAATGAATGATTTGATCAAAACTATCTGTGAAAAAATGTTACTGATAAACTTCAACAATAAAAGTAAATTTGACATTAAAATCAAGAACTTTTCTGACTGACCCCAAACTTTTGAGCAGTAGTGTGTATTGTATGCATGTATGTAACTGTGTCTGATCAGGATTTTGTCACCAGTTTATAACAAAGACTGAATTTTTAAAGCGTATTTGTTAACAAATATTGAGTTGAGCTATTCCAACGCTAAAGGTAAACTCTCCCTAACAAGTCCACTTTATTGTGTGTTGATAAATTTTCTCTTATTAGTGGCTCATGGTTGCTTAAAGCCTATGTCTGCACTTGAGCACAGAGGCAGAGCATCATTCATCCTGCAAGCTGCCTATCCTGGTAGCATTTCAAGGACAACCGACTCCACTTTCTCTGCAGCAAGACAGCTCATAACTTTTTAACAGTCTCTCCCTGTCCTGATACTCTGATACCATCTGCTGTCATCAAAAACCATACAGCTCAAAAGTTTGAGGAGAATCGGAAACATCTTGTTTTCTAAATACAGTCAAATTTGGTTTGATGTTTAGTCGCTCCTAATTATGTCAAGAAATGTAAATGTTTAACAGTAACATTGATCATAAATCATGAATGAGTTTGAATGTAATATCTACACAGGTGCACAGAGGCCCATTTTCAGCAGTAATACCTCCTGTGTTACAGCAGTACATTATCTTATCTAATGTTAGTTTTTCATGTGTACAGCCCAACTTCTCAGTCAAAAAACCTTTTTACAAAGATATTAGCACAGATTAAAACAACTACAGTGATGAAAGAAAGAATCAGTTTTGCATCAATAGTGTCTGAATCATCAGATTTTCTCTTCCTAATCTAACTGGACCCATCTGGATGTAGCGTTTCCAATGGGAGAAACGTTTCGTCACTCATCCAAGTGACTTCTTCAGTCACTCAGGCCGAAGAAGTCACTTGGATGACACTGAAAACGCTACGTCCAGATAAACTCTGTGTATATAGTGTATTATCTTACTTATTTTATATTTGTTTGTATTTATTTGTATTTTTTGTACTTTCTTTCTGCTATCTGTACCTGAGCTGAGGTAACGCAAAATTTCACTGTTGTGGGTTCAATAAAGTCTTATCTTATCTTATCTTATCTTATCTTATCTTATCTTATCTTATCTTTTCTTATCTAACAGAATCAACCTTTTCGGATTTAGTCACCTGGATGATTGAGCATGCACCAATACATAACTGGACCCAGTTTGCACTTTTGTTCAAAGGGAGTTACACACCACAGTGTAAGAAATCTTCAGTTTGTGTTCCAAGTTTCATACATAAAAACCCTTATCCTTCTACAAAATATTATACTCGTTCCAAAAATAGTAAACATAGCAACATCTGTGTGTGAAACACAACATTTCTAATATGATTAGATCAAATTTGTTCTGTCCTGAAAAGAGAGTCACACATCCAGTTGTATAAAACCTTTTTCTATAGACATTAGCACACACTCCAACAGGTTTTCATCCTCTTGAACCCAAAAAGTCATTGCTCAGGACCCTTTCTAAATGTAATGCTTCCTTTGATGACAACAATGTTTTTCAGTTTCTGAAATGCAGTTGCAGAAAACCTGAGCTCTGCTATTTTCATCTGGAATGGCTTATTCTTTGTAGAAAGGTTTTTCTACTCATATATTATCCATCTGATCTGATAAACTTGGATAAAGAATCACAATCTAAGATTACAATATACAGGAGTGATTGTTAGTAAAAGTGGGTTTCTGCATAGCTGTGTAGATATTTCCGTAAACATCAGAAGTAATTTACAATGAATGATTTGATCAAAGCTATCTGTGAAAAAATGTTACTGATAAACTTCAACAATAAAAGTAAATTTGACATTAAAATCAAGAACTTTTCTGACTGACCCCAAACTTTTGAGCAGTAGTGTGTATTGTATGCATGTATGTAACTGTGTCTGATCAGGATTTTTTCACCAGTTTATAACAAAGACTGAATTTTTAAAGCGTATTTGTTAACAAATATTGAGTTGAGCTATTCCAACGCTAAAGGTAAACTCTCGCTAACAAGTCCACTTTATTGTGTGTTGATAAATTTTCTCTTATTAGTGGCTCATGGTTGCTTAAAGCCTATGTCTGCACTTGAGCACAGAGGCAGAGCATCATTCATCCTGCCAGCTGCCTATCCTGGTAGCATTTCAAGGACGACCGACTCCACTTTCTCTGCAGCAAGACAGCTCATAACTTTTTAACAGTCTCTCCCTGTCCTGATACTCTGATACCATCTGCTGTCATCAAAACCCATACAGCTCAAAAGTTTGAGGAGAATCGGAAACATCTTGTTTTCTAAATACAGTCAAATTTGGTTTGATGTTTAGTCGCTCCTAATTATGTCAAGAAATGTAAATGTTTAACAGTAACATTGATCATAAATCATGAATGAGTTTGAATGTAATATCTACACAGGTGCACAGAGGCCCATTTTCAGCAGTAATACCTCCTGTGTTACAGCGGTACATTATCTTATCTAATGTTAGTTTTTCATGTGTACAGCCCAACTTCTCAGTCAAAAAACCTTTTTACAAAGATATTAGCACAGATTAAAACAACTACAGTGATGAAAGAAAGAATCAGTTTTGCATCAATAGTGTCTGAATCATCAGATTTTCTCTTCCTAATCTAACTGGACCCATCTGGATGTAGCGTTTCCAATGGGAGAAACGTTTCGTCACTCATCCAAGTGACTTCTTCAGTCACTCAGGCCGAAGAAGTCACTTGGATGACACTGAAAACGCTACGTCCAGATAAACTCTGTGTATATAGTGTATTATCTTACTTATTTTATATTTGTTTGTATTTATTTGTATTTTTTGTACTTTCTTTCTGCTATCTGTACCTGAGCTGAGGTAACGCAAAATTTCACCGTTGTGGGTTCAATAAAGTCTTATCTTATCTTATCTTATCTTATCTTATCTTATCTTATCTTATCTTATCTTATCTTTTCTTATCTAACAGAATCAACCTTTTCGGATTTAGTTACCTGGATGATTGAGCATTCACCAATACATAACTGGACCCAGTTTGCACTTTTGTTCAAAGGGAGTTACACACCACAGTGTAAGAAATCTTCAGTTTGTGTTCCAAGTTTCATACATAAAAACCCTTATCCTTCTACAAAATATTATACTCGTTCCAAAAATAGTAAACATAGCAACATCTGTGTGTGAAACACAACATTTCTAATATGATTAGATCAAATTTGTTCTGTCCTGAAAAGAGAGTCACACATCCAGTTGTATAAAACCTTTTTCTATAGACATTAGCACACACTCCAACAGGTTTTCATCCTCTTGAACCCAAAAAGTCATTGCTCAGGACCCTTTCTAAATGTAATGCTTCCTTTGATGACAACAATGTTTTTCAGTTTCTGAAATGCAGTTGCAGAAAACCTGAGCTCTGCTATTTTCATCTGGAATGGCTTATTCTTTGTAGAAAGGTTTTTCTACTCATATATTATCCATCTGATCTGATAAACTTGGATAAAGAATCACAATCTAAGATTACAATATACAGGAGTGATTGTTAGTAAAAGTGGGTTTCTGCATAGCTGCGTAGATATTTCCGTAAACATCAGAAGTAATTTACAATGAATGATTTGATCAAAACTATCTGTGAAAAAATGTTACTGATAAACTTCAACAATAAAAGTAAATTTGACATTAAAATCAAGAACTTTTCTGACTGACCCCAAACTTTTGAGCAGTAGTGTGTATTGTATGCATGTATGTAACTGTGTCTGATCAGGATTTTGTCACCAGTTTATAACAAAGACTGAATTTTTAAAGCGTATTTGTTAACAAATATTGAGTTGAGCTATTCCAACGCTAAAGGTAAACTCTCGCTAACAAGTCCACTTTATTGTGTGTTGATAAATTTTCTCTTATTAGTGGCTCATGGTTGCTTAAAGCCTATGTCTGCACTTGAGCACAGAGGCAGAGCATCATTCATCCTGCCAGCTGCCTATCCTGGTAGCATTTCAAGGACGACCGACTCCACTTTCTCTGCAGCAAGACAGCTCATAACTTTTTAACAGTCTCTCCCTGTCCTGATACTCTGATACCATCTGCTGTCATCAAAAACCATACAGCTCAAAAGTTTGAGGAGAATCGGAAACATCTTGTTTTCTAAATACAGTCAAATTTGGTTTGATGTTTAGTCGCTCCTAATTATGTCAAGAAATGTAAATGTTTAACAGTAACATTGATCATAAATCATGAATGAGTTTGAATGTAATATCTACACAGGTGCACAGAGGCCCATTTTCAGCAGTAATACCTCCTGTGTTACAGCGGTACATTATCTTATCTAATGTTAGTTTTTCATGTGTACAGCCCAACTTCTCAGTCAAAAAACCTTTTTACAAAGATATTAGCACAGATTAAAACAACTACAGTGATGAAAGAAAGAATCAGTTTTGCATCAATAGTGTCTGAATCATCAGATTTTCTCTTCCTAATCTAACTGGACCCATCTGGATGTAGCGTTTCCAATGGGAGAAACGTTTCGTCACTCATCCAAGTGACTTCTTCAGTCACTCAGGCCGAAGAAGTCACTTGGATGACACTGAAAACGCTACGTCCAGATAAACTCTGTGTATATAGTGTATTATCTTACTTATTTTATATTTGTTTGTATTTATTTGTATTTTTTGTATTTTCCTTCTGCTATCTGTACCTGAGCTGAGGTAACGCAAAATTTCACCGCTGTGGGTTCAATAAAGTCTTATCTTATCTTCTCTTATCTTATCTTATCTTATCTTCTCTTTTCTTATCTAACAGAATCAACCTTTTGGGATTTAGTTACCTGGATGATTGAGCATGCACCAATACATAACTGGACCCAGTTTGCACTGATGTTTAAAGGGAGTTACACACCACAGTGTAAGAAATCTTCAGTTTGTGTTCCAAGTTTCATACATAAAAACCCTTATCCTTCTACAAAATATTATACTCGTTCCAAAAATAGTAAATGTAGCAACATCTGTGTGTGAAACACAACATTTCTAATATGATTAGATCAAATTTGTTCTGTCCTGAAAAGAGAGTGACACATCCAGTTGTATAAAACCTTTTTCTATAGACATTAGCACACACTCCAACAGGTTTTCATCCTCTTGAACCCAAAAAGTCATTGCTCAGGACCCCAAACTTTCTAAATGTAATGCTTCCTTTGATGACAACAATGTTTTTCAGTTTCTGAAATGCAGTTGCAGAAAACCTGAGCTCTGCTATTTTCATCTGGAATGGCTTATTCTTTGTAGAAAGGTTTTTCTACTCATATATTATCCATCTGATCTGATAAACTTGGATAAAGAATCACAATCTAAGATTACAATATACAGGAGTGATTGTTAGTAAAAGTGGGTTTCTGCATAGCTGCGTAGATATTTCCGTAAACATCAGAAGTAATTTACAATGAATGATTTGATCAAAACTATCTGTGAAAAAATGTTACTGATAAACTTCAACAATAAAAGTAAATTTGACATTAAAATCAAGAACTTTTCTGACTGACCCCAAACTTTTGAGCAGTAGTGTGTATTGTATGCATGTATGTAACTGTGTCTGATCAGGATTTTGTCACCAGTTTATAACAAAGACTGAATTTTTAAAGCGTATTTGTTAACAAATATTGAGTTGAGCTATTCCAACGCTAAAGGTAAACTCTCCCTAACAAGTCCACTTTATTGTGTGTTGATAAATTTTCTCTTATTAGTGGCTCATGGTTGCTTAAAGCCTATGTCTGCACTTGAGCACAGAGGCAGAGCATCATTCATCCTGCAAGCTGCCTATCCTGGTAGCATTTCAAGGACAACCGACTCCACTTTCTCTGCAGCAAGACAGCTCATAACTTTTTAACAGTCTCTCCCTGTCCTGATACTCTGATACCATCTGCTGTCATCAAAAACCATACAGCTCAAAAGTTTGAGGAGAATCGGAAACATCTTGTTTTCTAAATACAGTCAAATTTGGTTTGATGTTTAGTCGCTCCTAATTATGTCAAGAAATGTAAATGTTTAACAGTAACATTGATCATAAATCATGAATGAGTTTGAATGTAATATCTACACAGGTGCACAGAGGCCCATTTTCAGCAGTAATACCTCCTGTGTTACAGCAGTACATTATCTTATCTAATGTTAGTTTTTCATGTGTACAGCCCAACTTCTCAGTCAAAAAACCTTTTTACAAAGATATTAGCACAGATTAAAACAACTACAGTGATGAAAGAATCAGTTTTGCATCAATAGTGTCTGAATCATCAGATTTTCTCTTCCTAATCTAACTGGACCCATCTGGATGTAGCGTTTCCAATGGGAGAAACGTTTCGTCACTCATCCAAGTGACTTCTTCAGTCACTCAGGCCGAAGAAGTCACTTGGATGACACTGAAAACGCTACGTCCAGATAAACTCTGTGTATATAGTGTATTATCTTACTTATTTTATATTTGTTTGTATTTATTTGTATTTTTTGTACTTTCTTTCTGCTATCTGTACCTGAGCTGAGGTAACGCAAAATTTCACCGTTGTGGGTTCAATAAAGTCTTATCTTATCTTATCTTATCTTATCTTATCTTATCTTTTCTTATCTAACAGAATCAACCTTTTCGGATTTAGTTACCTGGATGATTGAGCATGCACCAATACATAACTGGACCCAGTTTGCACTGATGTTTAAAGGGAGTTACACACCACAGTGTAAGAAATCTTCAGTTTGTGTTCCAAGTTTCATACATAAAAACCCTTATCCTTCTACAAAATATTATACTCGTTCCAAAAATAGTAAATGTAGCAACATCTGTGTGTGAAACACAACATTTCTAATATGATTAGATCAAATTTGTTCTGTCCTGAAAAGAGAGTGACACATCCAGTTGTATAAAACCTTTTTCTATAGACATTAGCACACACTCCAACAGGTTTTCATCCTCTTGAACCCAAAAAGTCATTGCTCAGGACCCCAAACTTTCTAAATGTAATGCTTCCTTTGATGACAACAATGTTTTTCAGTTTCTGAAATGCAGTTGCAGAAAACCTGAGCTCTGCTATTTTCATCTGGAATGGCTTATTCTTTGTAGAAAGGTTTTTCTACTCATATATTATCCATCTGATCTGATAAACTTGGATAAAGAATCACAATCTAAGATTACAATATACAGGAGTGATTGTTAGTAAAAGTGGGTTTCTGCATAGCTGCGTAGATATTTCCGTAAACATCAGAAGTAATTTACAATGAATGATTTGATCAAAACTATCTGTGAAAAAATGTTACTGATAAACTTCAACAATAAAAGTAAATTTGACATTAAAATCAAGAACTTTTCTGACTGACCCCAAACTTTTGAGCAGTAGTGTGTATTGTATGCATGTATGTAACTGTGTCTGATCAGGATTTTGTCACCAGTTTATAACAAAGACTGAATTTTTAAAGCGTATTTGTTAACAAATATTGAGTTGAGCTATTCCAACGCTAAAGGTAAACTCTCGCTAACAAGTCCACTTTATTGTGTGTTGATAAATTTTCTCTTATTAGTGGCTCATGGTTGCTTAAAGCCTATGTCTGCACTTGAGCACAGAGGCAGAGCATCATTCATCCTGCCAGCTGCCTATCCTGGTAGCATTTCAAGGACGACCGACTCCACTTTCTCTGCAGCAAGACAGCTCATAACTTTTTAACAGTCTCTCCCTGTCCTGATACTCTGATACCATCTGCTGTCATCAAAACCCATACAGCTCAAAAGTTTGAGGAGAATCGGAAACATCTTGTTTTCTAAATACAGTCAAATTTGGTTTGATGTTTAGTCGCTCCTAATTATGTCAAGAAATGTAAATGTTTAACAGTAACATTGATCATAAATCATGAATAAGTTTGAATGTAATATCTACACAGGTGCACAGAGGCCCATTTTCAGCAGTAATACCTCCTGTGTTACAGCGGTACATTATCTTATCTAATGTTAGTTTTTCATGTGTACAGCCCAACTTCTCAGTCAAAAAACCTTTTTACAAAGATATTAGCACAGATTAAAACAACTACAGTGATGAAAGAAAGAATCAGTTTTGCATCAATAGTGTCTGAATCATCAGATTTTCTCTTCCTAATCTAACTGGACCCATCTGGATGTAGCGTTTCCAATGGGAGAAACGTTTCGTCACTCATCCAAGTGACTTCTTCAGTCACTCAGGCCGAAGAAGTCACTTGGATGACACTGAAAACGCTACGTCCAGATAAACTCTGTGTATATAGTGTATTATCTTACTTATTTTATATTTGTTTGTATTTATTTGTATTTTTTGTATTTTCCTTCTGCTATCTGTACCTGAGCTGAGGTAACGCAAAATTTCACCGCTGTGGGTTCAATAAAGTCTTATCTTATCTTATCTTATCTTCTCTTTTCTTATCTAACAGAATCAACCTTTTGGGATTTAGTTACCTGGATGATTGAGCATGCACCAATACATAACTGGACCCAGTTTGCACTGATGTTTAAAGGGAGTTACACACCACAGTGTAAGAAATCTTCAGTTTGTGTTCCAAGTTTCATACATAAAAACCCTTATCCTTCTACAAAATATTATACTCGTTCCAAAAATAGTAAATGTAGCAACATCTGTGTGTGAAACACAACATTTCTAATATGATTAGATCAAATTTGTTCTGTCCTGAAAAGAGAGTGACACATCCAGTTGTATAAAACCTTTTTCTATAGACATTAGCACACACTCCAACAGGTTTTCATCCTCTTGAACCCAAAAAGTCATTGCTCAGGACCCCAAACTTTCTAAATGTAATGCTTCCTTTGATGACAACAATGTTTTTCAGTTTCTGAAATGCAGTTGCAGAAAACCTGAGCTCTGCTATTTTCATCTGGAATGGCTTATTCTTTGTAGAAAGGTTTTTCTACTCATATATTATCCATCTGATCTGATAAACTTGGATAAAGAATCACAATCTAAGATTACAATATACAGGAGTGATTGTTAGTAAAAGTGGGTTTCTGCATAGCTGCGTAGATATTTCCGTAAACATCAGAAGTAATTTACAATGAATGATTTGATCAAAACTATCTGTGAAAAAATGTTACTGATAAACTTCAACAATAAAAGTAAATTTGACATTAAAATCAAGAACTTTTCTGACTGACCCCAAACTTTTGAGCAGTAGTGTGTATTGTATGCATGTATGTAACTGTGTCTGATCAGGATTTTGTCACCAGTTTATAACAAAGACTGAATTTTTAAAGCGTATTTGTTAACAAATATTGAGTTGAGCTATTCCAACGCTAAAGGTAAACTCTCCCTAACAAGTCCACTTTATTGTGTGTTGATAAATTTTCTCTTATTAGTGGCTCATGGTTGCTTAAAGCCTATGTCTGCACTTGAGCACAGAGGCAGAGCATCATTCATCCTGCAAGCTGCCTATCCTGGTAGCATTTCAAGGACAACCGACTCCACTTTCTCTGCAGCAAGACAGCTCATAACTTTTTAACAGTCTCTCCCTGTCCTGATACTCTGATACCATCTGCTGTCATCAAAAACCATACAGCTCAAAAGTTTGAGGAGAATCGGAAACATCTTGTTTTCTAAATACAGTCAAATTTGGTTTGATGTTTAGTCACTCCTAATTATGTCAAGAAATGTAAATGTTTAACAGTAACATTGATCATAAATCATGAATGAGTTTGAATGTAATATCTACACAGGTGCACAGAGGCCCATTTTCAGCAGTAATACCTCCTGTGTTACAGCAGTACATTATCTTATCTAATGTTAGTTTTTCATGTGTACAGCCCAACTTCTCAGTCAAAAAACCTTTTTACAAAGATATTAGCACAGATTAAAACAACTACAGTGATGAAAGAATCAGTTTTGCATCAATAGTGTCTGAATCATCAGATTTTCTCTTCCTAATCTAACTGGACCCATCTGGATGTAGCGTTTCCAATGGGAGAAACGTTTCGTCACTCATCCAAGTGACTTCTTCAGTCACTCAGGCCGAAGAAGTCACTTGGATGACACTGAAAACGCTACGTCCAGATAAACTCTGTGTATATAGTGTATTATCTTACTTATTTTATATTTGTTTGTATTTATTTGTATTTTTTGTACTTTCTTTCTGCTATCTGTACCTGAGCTGAGGTAACGCAAAATTTCACCGTTGTGGGTTCAATAAAGTCTTATCTTATCTTATCTTATCTTATCTTTTCTTATCTAACAGAATCAACCTTTTCGGATTTAGTCACCTGGATGATTGAGCATGCACCAATACATAACTGGACCCAGTTTGCACTTTTGTTCAAAGGGAGTTACACACCACAGTGTAAGAAATCTTCAGTTTGTGTTCCAAGTTTCATACATAAAAACCCTTATCCTTCTACAAAATATTATACTCGTTCCAAAAATAGTAAACATAGCAACATCTGTGTGTGAAACACAACATTTCTAATATGATTAGATCAAATTTGTTCTGTCCTGAAAAGAGAGTGACACATCCAGTTGTATAAAACCTTTTTCTACAGACATTAGCACACGCTCCAACAGGTTTTCATCCTCTTGAACCCAAAAAGTCATTGCTCAGGACCCCAAACTTTGTAAATGTAATGCTTCCTTTGATGACAACAATGTTTTTCAGTTTCTGAAATGCAGTTGCAGAAAACCTGAGCTCTGCTATTTTCATCTGGAATGGCTTATTCTTTGTAGAAAGGTTTTTCTACTCATATATTATCCATCTGATCTGATAAACTTGGATAAAGAATCACAATCTAAGATTACAATATACAGGAGTGATTGTTAGTAAAAGTGGGTTTCTGCATACCTGTGTAGATATTTCCGTAAACATCAGAAGTAATTTACAATGAATGATGTGATCAAAACTATCTGTGAAAAAATGTTACTGATAAACTTCAACAATAAAAGTAAATTTGACATTAAAATCAAGAACTTTTCTGACTGACCCCAAACTTTTGAGCAGTAGTGTGTATTGTATGCATGTATGTAACTGTGTCTGATCAGGATTTTGTCACCAGTTTATAACAAAGACTGAATTTTTAAAGCGTATTTGTTAACAAATATTGAGTTGAGCTATTCCAACGCTAAAGGTAAACTCTCCCTAACAAGTCCACTTTATTGTGTGTTGATAAATTTTCTCTTATTAGTGGCTCATGGTTGCTTAAAGCCTATGTCTGCACTTGAGCACAGAGGCAGAGCATCATTCATCCTGCCAGCTGCCTATCCTGGTAGCATTTCAAGGACGACCGACTCCACTTTCTCTGCAGCAAGACAGCTCATAACTTTTTAACAGTCTCTCCCTGTCCTGATACTCTGATACGTCTGCTGTCATCAAAAACCATACAGCTCAAAAGTTTGAGGAGAATCGGAAACATCTTGTTTTCTAAATACAGTCAAATTTGGTTTGATGTTTAGTCGCTCCTAATTATGTCAAGAAATGTAAATGTTTAACAGTAACATTGATCATAAATCACGAATGAGTTTGAATGGAATATCTACACAGGTGCACAGAGGCCCATTTTCAGCAGTAATACCTCCTGTGTTACAGCGGTACATTATCTTATCTAATGTTAGTTTTTCATGTGTACAGCCCAACTTCTCAGTCAAAAAACCTTTTTACAAAGATATTAGCACAGATTAAAACAACTACAGTGATGAAAGAAAGAATCAGTTTTGCATCAATAGTGTCTGAATCATCAGATTTTCTCTTCCTAATCTAACTGGACCCATCTGGATGTAGCGTTTCCAATGGGAGAAACGTTTCGTCACTCATCCAAGTGACTTCTTCAGTCACTCAGGCCGAAGAAGTCACTTGGATGACACTGAAAACGCTACGTCCAGATAAACTCTGTGTATATAGTGTATTATCTTACTTATTTTATATTTGTTTGTATTTATTTGTATTTTTTGTACTTTCTTTCTGCTATCTGTACCTGAGCTGAGGTAACGCAAAATTTCACCGTTGTGGGTTCAATAAAGTCTTATCTTATCTTATCTTATCTTATCTTATCTTATCTTATCTTATCTTATCTTTTCTTATCTAACAGAATCAACCTTTTCGGATTTAGTCACCTGGATGATTGAGCATGCACCAATACATAACTGGACCCAGTTTGCACTTTTGTTCAAAGGGAGTTACACACCACAGTGTAAGAAATCTTCAGTTTGTGTTCCAAGTTTCATACATAAAAACCCTTATCCTTCTACAAAATATTATACTCGTTCCAAAAATAGTAAACATAGCAACATCTGTGTGTGAAACACAACATTTCTAATATGATTAGATCAAATTTGTTCTGTCCTGAAAAGAGAGTGACACATCCAGTTGAATAAAACCTTTTTCTACAGACATTAGCACACGCTCCAACAGGTTTTCATCCTCTTGAACCCAAAAAGTCATTGCTCAGGACCCCAAACTTTCTAAATGTAATGCTTCCTTTGATGACAACAATGTTTTTCAGTTTCTGAAATGCAGTTGCAGAAAACCTGAGCTCTGCTATTTTCATCTGGAATGGCTTATTCTTTGTAGAAAGGTTTTTCTACTCATATATTATCCATCTGATCTGATAAACTTGGATAAAGAATCACAATCTAAGATTACAATATACAGGAGTGATTGTTAGTAAAAGTGGGTTTCTGCATAGCTGCGTAGATATTTCCGTAAACATCAGAAGTAATTTACAATGAATGATTTGATCAAAACTATCTGTGAAAAAATGTTACTGATAAACTTCAATAATAAAAGTAAATTTGACATTAAAATCAAGAACTTTTCTGACTGACCCCAAACTTTTGAGCAGTAGTGTGTATTGTATGCATGTATGTAACTGTGTCTGATCAGGATTTTGTCACCAGTTTATAACAAAGACTGAATTTTTAAAGCGTATTTGTTAACAAATATTGAGTTGAGCTATTCCAACGCTAAAGGTAAACTCTCGCTAACAAGTCCACTTTATTGTGTGTTGATAAATTTTCTCTTATTAGTGGCTCATGGTTGCTTAAAGCCTATGTCTGCACTTGAGCACAGAGGCAGAGCATCATTCATCCTGCAAGCTGCCTATCCTGGTAGCATTTCAAGGACGACCGACTCCACTTTCTCTGCAGCAAGACAGCTCATAACTTTTTAACAGTCTCTCCCTGTCCTGATACTCTGATACCATCTGCTGTCATCAAAAACCATACAGCTCAAAAGTTTGAGGAGAATCGGAAACATCTTGTTTTCTAAATACAGTCAAATTTGGTTTGATGTTTAGTCACTCCTAATTATGTCAAGAAATGTAAATGTTTAACAGTAACATTGATCATAAATCATGAATGAGTTTGAATGTAATATCTACACAGGTGCACAGAGGCCCATTTTCAGCAGTAATACCTCCTGTGTTACAGCAGTACATTATCTTATCTAATGTTAGTTTTTCATGTGTACAGCCCAACTTCTCAGTCAAAAAACCTTTTTACAAAGATATTAGCACAGATTAAAACAACTACAGTGATGAAAGAATCAGTTTTGCATCAATAGTGTCTGAATCATCAGATTTTCTCTTCCTAATCTAACTGGACCCATCTGGATGTAGCGTTTCCAATGGGAGAAACGTTTCGTCACTCATCCAAGTGACTTCTTCAGTCACTCAGGCCGAAGAAGTCACTTGGATGACACTGAAAACGCTACGTCCAGATAAACTCTGTGTATATAGTGTATTATCTTACTTATTTTATATTTGTTTGTATTTATTTGTATTTTTTGTACTTTCTTTCTGCTATCTGTACCTGAGCTGAGGTAACGCAAAATTTCACCGTTGTGGGTTCAATAAAGTCTTATCTTATCTTATCTTATCTTATCTTTTCTTATCTAACAGAATCAACCTTTTCGGATTTAGTCACCTGGATGATTGAGCATGCACCAATACATAACTGGACCCAGTTTGCACTTTTGTTCAAAGGGAGTTACACACCACAGTGTAAGAAATCTTCAGTTTGTGTTCCAAGTTTCATACATAAAAACCCTTATCCTTCTACAAAATATTATACTCGTTCCAAAAATAGTAAACATAGCAACATCTGTGTGTGAAACACAACATTTCTAATATGATTAGATCAAATTTGTTCTGTCCTGAAAAGAGAGTGACACATCCAGTTGTATAAAACCTTTTTCTACAGACATTAGCACACGCTCCAACAGGTTTTCATCCTCTTGAACCCAAAAAGTCATTGCTCAGGACCCCAAACTTTGTAAATGTAATGCTTCCTTTGATGACAACAATGTTTTTCAGTTTCTGAAATGCAGTTGCAGAAAACCTGAGCTCTGCTATTTTCATCTGGAATGGCTTATTCTTTGTAGAAAGGTTTTTCTACTCATATATTATCCATCTGATCTGATAAACTTGGATAAAGAATCACAATCTAAGATTACAATATACAGGAGTGATTGTTAGTAAAAGTGGGTTTCTGCATACCTGTGTAGATATTTCCGTAAACATCAGAAGTAATTTACAATGAATGATGTGATCAAAACTATCTGTGAAAAAATGTTACTGATAAACTTCAACAATAAAAGTAAATTTGACATTAAAATCAAGAACTTTTCTGACTGACCCCAAACTTTTGAGCAGTAGTGTGTATTGTATGCATGTATGTAACTGTGTCTGATCAGGATTTTGTCACCAGTTTATAACAAAGACTGAATTTTTAAAGCGTATTTGTTAACAAATATTGAGTTGAGCTATTCCAACGCTAAAGGTAAACTCTCCCTAACAAGTCCACTTTATTGTGTGTTGATAAATTTTCTCTTATTAGTGGCTCATGGTTGCTTAAAGCCTATGTCTGCACTTGAGCACAGAGGCAGAGCATCATTCATCCTGCCAGCTGCCTATCCTGGTAGCATTTCAAGGACGACCGACTCCACTTTCTCTGCAGCAAGACAGCTCATAACTTTTTAACAGTCTCTCCCTGTCCTGATACTCTGATACCATCTGCTGTCATCAAAAACCATACAGCTCAAAAGTTTGAGGAGAATCGGAAACATCTTGTTTTCTAAATACAGTCAAATTTGGTTTGATGTTTAGTCGCTCCTAATTATGTCAAGAAATGTAAATGTTTAACAGTAACATTGATCATAAATCACGAATGAGTTTGAATGGAATATCTACACAGGTGCACAGAGGCCCATTTTCAGCAGTAATACCTCCTGTGTTACAGCGGTACATTATCTTATCTAATGTTAGTTTTTCATGTGTACAGCCCAACTTCTCAGTCAAAAAACCTTTTTACAAAGATATTAGCACAGATTAAAACAACTACAGTGATGAAAGAAAGAATCAGTTTTGCATCAATAGTGTCTGAATCATCAGATTTTCTCTTCCTAATCTAACTGGACCCATCTGGATGTAGCGTTTCCAATGGGAGAAACGTTTCGTCACTCATCCAAGTGACTTCTTCAGTCACTCAGGCCGAAGAAGTCACTTGGATGACACTGAAAACGCTACGTCCAGATAAACTCTGTGTATATAGTGTATTATCTTACTTATTTTATATTTGTTTGTATTTATTTGTATTTTTTGTACTTTCTTTCTGCTATCTGTACCTGAGCTGAGGTAACGCAAAATTTCACCGTTGTGGGTTCAATAAAGTCTTATCTTATCTTATCTTATCTTATCTTATCTTATCTTATCTTATCTTATCTTATCTTTTCTTATCTTTTCTTATCTAACAGAATCAACCTTTTCGGATTTAGTCACCTGGATGATTGAGCATGCACCAATACATAACTGGACCCAGTTTGCACTTTTGTTCAAAGGGAGTTACACACCACAGTGTAAGAAATCTTCAGTTTGTGTTCCAAGTTTCATACATAAAAACCCTTATCCTTCTACAAAATATTATACTCGTTCCAAAAATAGTAAACATAGCAACATCTGTGTGTGAAACACAACATTTCTAATATGATTAGATCAAATTTGTTCTGTCCTGAAAAGAGAGTGACACATCCAGTTGAATAAAACCTTTTTCTACAGACATTAGCACACGCTCCAACAGGTTTTCATCCTCTTGAACCCAAAAAGTCATTGCTCAGGACCCCAAACTTTCTAAATGTAATGCTTCCTTTGATGACAACAATGTTTTTCAGTTTCTGAAATGCAGTTGCAGAAAACCTGAGCTCTGCTATTTTCATCTGGAATGGCTTATTCTTTGTAGAAAGGTTTTTCTACTCATATATTATCCATCTGATCTGATAAACTTGGATAAAGAATCACAATCTAAGATTACAATATACAGGAGTGATTGTTAGTAAAAGTGGGTTTCTGCATAGCTGCGTAGATATTTCCGTAAACATCAGAAGTAATTTACAATGAATGATTTGATCAAAACTATCTGTGAAAAAATGTTACTGATAAACTTCAATAATAAAAGTAAATTTGACATTAAAATCAAGAACTTTTCTGACTGACCCCAAACTTTTGAGCAGTAGTGTGTATTGTATGCATGTATGTAACTGTGTCTGATCAGGATTTTGTCACCAGTTTATAACAAAGACTGAATTTTTAAAGCGTATTTGTTAACAAATATTGAGTTGAGCTATTCCAACGCTAAAGGTAAACTCTCGCTAACAAGTCCACTTTATTGTGTGTTGATAAATTTTCTCTTATTAGTGGCTCATGGTTGCTTAAAGCCTATGTCTGCACTTGAGCACAGAGGCAGAGCATCATTCATCCTGCAAGCTGCCTATCCTGGTAGCATTTCAAGGACGACCGACTCCACTTTCTCTGCAGCAAGACAGCTCATAACTTTTTAACAGTCTCTCCCTGTCCTGATACTCTGATACCATCTGCTGTCATCAAAACCCATACAGCTCAAAAGTTTGAGGAGAATCGGAAACATCTTGTTTTCTAAATACAGTCAAATTTGGTTTGATGTTTAGTCGCTCCTAATTATGTCAAGAAATGTAAATGTTTAACAGTAACATTGATCATAAATCATGAATAAGTTTGAATGGAATATCTACACAGGTGCACAGAGGCCCATTTTCAGCAGTAATACCTCCTGTGTTACAGCAGTACATTATCTTATCTAATGTTAGTTTTTCATGTGTACAGCCCAACTTCTCAGTCAAAAAACCTTTTTACAAAGATATTAGCACAGATTAAAACAACTACAGTGATGAAAGAATCAGTTTTGCATCAATAGTGTCTGAATCATCAGATTTTCTCTTCCTAATCTAACTGGACCCATCTGGATGTAACGTTTCCAATGGGAGAAACGTTTCGTCACTCATCCAAGTGACTTCGTCAGTCACTCAGGCCGAAGAAGTCACTTGGATGACACTGAAAACGCTACGTCCAGATAAACTCTGTGTATATAGTGTATTATCTTACTTATTTTATATTTGTTTGTATTTATTTGTATTTTTTGTATTTTCCTTCTGCTATCTGTACCTGAGCTGAGGTAACGCAAAATTTCACCGCTGTGGGTTCAATAAAGTCTTATCTTATCTTATCTTTTCTTATCTAACAGAATCAACCTTTTGGGATTTAGTCACCTGGATGATTGAGCATGCACCAATACATAACTGGACCCAGTTTGCACTGATGTTTAAAGGGAGTTACACACCACAGTGTAAGAAATCTTCAGTTTGTGTTCCAAGTTTCATACATAAAAACCCTTATCCTTCTACAAAATATTATACTCGTTCCAAAAATAGTAAACATAGCAACATCTGTGTGTGAAACACAACATTTCTAATATGATTAGATCAAATTTGTTCTGTCCTGAAAAGAGAGTGACACATCCAGTTGTATAAAACCTTTTTCTACAGACATTAGCACACGCTCCAACAGGTTTTCATCCTCTTGAACCCAAAAAGTCATTGCTCAGGACCCCAAACTTTGTAAATGTAATGCTTCCTTTGATGACAACAATGTTTTTCAGTTTCTGAAATGCAGTTGCAGAAAACCTGAGCTCTGCTATTTTCATCTGGAATGGCTTATTCTTTGTAGAAAGGTTTTTCTACTCATATATTATCCATCTGATCTGATAAACTTGGATAAAGAATCACAATCTAAGATTACAATATACAGGAGTGATTGTTAGTAAAAGTGGGTTTCTGCATAGCTGCGTAGATATTTCCGTAAACATCAGAAGTAATTTACAATGAATGATTTGATCAAAACTATCTGTGAAAAAATGTTACTGATAAACTTCAACAATAAAAGTAAATTTGACATTAAAATCAAGAACTTTTCTGACTGACCCCAAACTTTTGAGCAGTAGTGTGTATTGTATGCATGTATGTAACTGTGTCTGATCAGGATTTTGTCACCAGTTTATAACAAAGACTGAATTTTTAAAGCGTATTTGTTAACAAATATTGAGTTGAGCTATTCCAACGCTAAAGGTAAACTCTCCCTAACAAGTCCACTTTATTGTGTGTTGATAAATTTTCTCTTATTAGTGGCTCATGGTTGCTTAAAGCCTATGTCTGCACTTGAGCACAGAGGCAGAGCATCATTCATCCTGCAAGCTGCCTATCCTGGTAGCATTTCAAGGACGACCGACTCCACTTTCTCTGCAGCAAGACAGCTCATAACTTTTTAACAGTCTCTCCCTGTCCTGATACTCTGATACCATCTGCTGTCATCAAAAACCATACAGCTCAAAAGTTTGAGGAGAATCGGAAACATCTTGTTTTCTAAATACAGTCAAATTTGGTTTGATGTTTAGTCGCTCCTAATTATGTCAAGAAATGTAAATGTTTAACAGTAACATTGATCATAATTCACGAATGAGTTTGAATGTAATATCTACACAGGTGCACAGAGGCCCATTTTCAGCAGTAATACCTCCTGTGTTACAGCGGTACATTATCTTATCTAATGTTAGTTTTTCATGTGTACAGCCCAACTTCTCAGTCAAAAAACCTTTTTACAAAGATATTAGCACAGATTAAAACAACTACAGTGATGAAAGAAAGAATCAGTTTTGCATCAATAGTGTCTGAATCATCAGATTTTCTCTTCCTAATCTAACTGGACCCATCTGGATGTAGCGTTTCCAATGGGAGAAACGTTTCGTCACTCATCCAAGTGACTTCTTCAGTCACTCAGGCCGAAGAAGTCACTTGGATGACACTGAAAACGCTACGTCCAGATAAACTCTGTGTATATAGTGTATTATCTTACTTATTTTATATTTGTTTGTATTTATTTGTATTTTTTGTATTTTCCTTCTGCTATCTGTACCTGAGCTGAGGTAACGCAAAATTTCACCGCTGTGGGTTCAATAAAGTCTTATCTTATCTTATCTTATCTTCTCTTTTCTTATCTAATAGAATCAACCTTTTGGGATTTAGTTACCTGGATGATTGAGCATGCACCAATACATAACTGGACCCAGTTTGCACTGATGTTTAAAGGGAGTTACACACCACAGTGTAAGAAATCTTCAGTTTGTGTTCCAAGTTTCATACATAAAAACCCGTATCCTTCTACAAAATATTATACTCGTTCCAAAAATAGTAAACGTAGCAACATCTGTGTGTGAAACACAACATTTCTAATATGATTAGATCAAATTTGTTCTGTCCTGAAAAGAGAGTCACACATCCAGTTGTATAAAACCTTTTTCTATAGACATTAGCACACACTCCAACAGGTTTTCATCCTCTTGAACCCAAAAAGTCATTGCTCAGGACCCCAAACTTTCTAAATGTAATGCTTCCTTTGATGACAACAATGTTTTTCAGTTTCTGAAATGCAGTTGCAGAAAACCTGAGCTCTGCTATTTTCATCTGGAATGGCTTATTCTTTGTAGAAAGGTTTTTCTACTCATATATTATCCATCTGATCTGATAAACTTGGATAAAGAATCACAATCTAAGATTACAATATACAGGAGTGATTGTTAGTAAAAGTGGGTTTCTGCATACCTGTGTAGATATTTCCGTAAACATCAGAAGTAATTTACAATGAATGATTTGATCAAAACTATCTGTGAAAAAATGTTACTGATAAACTTCAACAATAAAAGTAAATTTGACATTAAAATCAAGAACTTTTCTGACTGACCCCAAACTTTTGAGCAGTAGTGTGTATTGTATGCATGTATGTAACTGTGTCTGATCAGGATTTTGTCACCAGTTTATAACAAAGACTGAATTTTTAAAGCGTATTTGTTAACAAATATTGAGTTGAGCTATTCCAACGCTAAAGGTAAACTCTCCCTAACAAGTCCACTTTATTGTGTGTTGATAAATTTTCTCTTATTAGTGGCTCATGGTTGCTTAAAGCCTATGTCTGCACTTGAGCACAGAGGCAGAGCATCATTCATCCTGCAAGCTGCCTATCCTGGTAGCATTTCAAGGACAACCGACTCCACTTTCTCTGCAGCAAGACAGCTCATAACTTTTTAACAGTCTCTCCCTGTCCTGATACTCTGATACCATCTGCTGTCATCAAAAACCATACAGCTCAAAAGTTTGAGGAGAATCGGAAACATCTTGTTTTCTAAATACAGTCAAATTTGGTTTGATGTTTAGTCGCTCCTAATTATGTCAAGAAATGTAAATGTTTAACAGTAACATAGATCATAAATCATGAATGAGTTTGAATGTAATATCTACACAGGTGCACAGAGGCCCATTTTCAGCAGTAATACCTCCTGTGTTACAGCGGTACATTATCTTATCTAATGTTAGTTTTTCATGTGTACAGCCCAACTTCTCAGTCAAAAAACCTTTTTACAAAGATATTAGCACAGATTAAAACAACTACAGTGATGAAAGAAAGAATCAGTTTTGCATCAATAGTGTCTGAATCATCAGATTTTCTCTTCCTAATCTAACTGGACCCATCTGGATGTAGCGTTTCCAATGGGAGAAACGTTTCGTCACTCATCCAAGTGACTTCTTCAGTCACTCAGGCCGAAGAAGTCACTTGGATGACACTGAAAACGCTACGTCCAGATAAACTCTGTGTATATAGTGTATTATCTTACTTATTTTATATTTGTTTGTATTTATTTGTATTTTTTGTACTTTCTTTCTGCTATCTGTACCTGAGCTGAGGTAACGCAAAATTTCACCGTTGTGGGTTCAATAAAGTCTTATCTTATCTTATCTTATCTTATCTTATCTTATCTTATCTTATCTTATCTTTTCTTATCTAACAGAATCAACCTTTTCGGATTTAGTCACCTGGATGATTGAGCATGCACCAATACATAACTGGACCCAGTTTGCACTTTTGTTCAAAGGGAGTTACACACCACAGTGTAAGAAATCTTCAGTTTGTGTTCCAAGTTTCATACATAAAAACCCTTATCCTTCTACAAAATATTATACTCGTTCCAAAAATAGTAAACATAGCAACATCTGTGTGTGAAACACAACATTTCTAATATGATTAGATCAAATTTGTTCTGTCCTGAAAAGAGAGTGACACATCCAGTTGTATAAAACCTTTTTCTATAGACATTAGCACACGCTCCAACAGGTTTTCATCCTCTTGAACCCAAAAAGTCATTGCTCAGGACCCCAAACTTTCTAAATGTAATGCTTCCTTTGATGACAACAATGTTTTTCAGTTTCTGAAATGCAGTTGCAGAAAACCTGAGCTCTGCTATTTTCATCTGGAATGGCTTATTCTTTGTAGAAAGGTTTTTCTACTCATATATTATCCATCTGATCTGATAAACTTGGATAAAGAATCACAATCTAAGATTACAATATACAGGAGTGATTGTTAGTAAAAGTGGGTTTCTGCATACCTGTGTAGATATTTCCGTAAACATCAGAAGTAATTTACAATGAATGATTTGATCAAAACTATCTGTGAAAAAATGTTACTGATAAACTTCAACAATAAAAGTAAATTTGACATTAAAATCAAGAACTTTTCTGACTGACCCCAAACTTTTGAGCAGTAGTGTGTATTGTATGCATGTATGTAACTGTGTCTGATCAGGATTTTGTCACCAGTTTATAACAAAGACTGAATTTTTAAAGCGTATTTGTTAACAAATATTGAGTTGAGCTATTCCAACGCTAAAGGTAAACTCTCCCTAACAAGTCCACTTTATTGTGTGTTGATAAATTTTCTCTTATTAGTGGCTCATGGTTGCTTAAAGCCTATGTCTGCACTTGAGCACAGAGGCAGAGCATCATTCATCCTGCCAGCTGCCTATCCTGGTAGCATTTCAAGGACGACCGACTCCACTTTCTCTGCAGCAAGACAGCTCATAACTTTTTAACAGTCTCTCCCTGTCCTGATACTCTGATACGTCTGCTGTCATCAAAAACCATACAGCTCAAAAGTTTGAGGAGAATCGGAAACATCTTGTTTTCTAAATACAGTCAAATTTGGTTTGATGTTTAGTCGCTCCTAATTATGTCAAGAAATGTAAATGTTTAACAGTAACATTGATCATAATTCACGAATGAGTTTGAATGGAATATCTACACAGGTGCACAGAGGCCCATTTTCAGCAGTAATACCTCCTGTGTTACAGCGGTACATTATCTTATCTAATGTTAGTTTTTCATGTGTACAGCCCAACTTCTCAGTCAAAAAACCTTTTTACAAAGATATTAGCACAGATTAAAACAACTACAGTGATGAAAGAAAGAATCAGTTTTGCATCAATAGTGTCTGAATCATCAGATTTTCTCTTCCTAATCTAACTGGACCCATCTGGATGTAGCGTTTCCAATGGGAGAAACGTTTCGTCACTCATCCAAGTGACTTCTTCAGTCACTCAGGCCGAAGAAGTCACTTGGATGACACTGAAAACGCTACGTCCAGATAAACTCTGTGTATATAGTGTATTATCTTACTTATTTTATATTTGTTTGTATTTATTTGTATTTTTTGTATTTTCCTTCTGCTATCTGTACCTGAGCTGAGGTAACGCAAAATTTCACCGCTGTGGGTTCAATAAAGTCTTATCTTATCTTATCTTATCTTCTCTTTTCTTATCTAATAGAATCAACCTTTTGGGATTTAGTTACCTGGATGATTGAGCATGCACCAATACATAACTGGACCCAGTTTGCACTGATGTTTAAAGGGAGTTACACACCACAGTGTAAGAAATCTTCAGTTTGTGTTCCAAGTTTCATACATAAAAACCCTTATCCTTCTACAAAATATTATACTCGTTCCAAAAATAGTAAATGTAGCAACATCTGTGTGTGAAACACAACATTTCTAATATGATTAGATCAAATTTGTTCTGTCCTGAAAAGAGAGTCACACATCCAGTTGTATAAAACCTTTTTCTATAGACATTAGCACACACTCCAACAGGTTTTCATCCTCTTGAACCCAAAAAGTCATTGCTCAGGACCCCAAACTTTCTAAATGTAATGCTTCCTTTGATGACAACAATGTTTTTCAGTTTCTGAAATGCAGTTGCAGAAAACCTGAGCTCTGCTATTTTCATCTGGAATGGCTTATTCTTTGTAGAAAGGTTTTTCTACTCATATATTATCCATCTGATCTGATAAACTTGGATAAAGAATCACAATCTAAGATTACAATATACAGGAGTGATTGTTAGTAAAAGTGGGTTTCTGCATAGCTGCGTAGATATTTCCGTAAACATCAGAAGTAATTTACAATGAATGATTTGATCAAAACTATCTGTGAAAAAATGTTACTGATAAACTTCAACAATAAAAGTAAATTTGACATTAAAATCAAGAACTTTTCTGACTGACCCCAAACTTTTGAGCAGTAGTGTGTATTGTATGCATGTATGTAACTGTGTCTGATCAGGATTTTGTCACCAGTTTATAACAAAGACTGAATTTTTAAAGCGTATTTGTTAACAAATATTGAGTTGAGCTATTCCAACGCTAAAGGTAAACTCTCCCTAACAAGTCCACTTTATTGTGTGTTGATAAATTTTCTCTTATTAGTGGCTCATGGTTGCTTAAAGCCTATGTCTGCACTTGAGCACAGAGGCAGAGCATCATTCATCCTGCCAGCTGCCTATCCTGGTAGCATTTCAAGGACAACCGACTCCACTTTCTCTGCAGCAAGACAGCTCATAACTTTTTAACAGTCTCTCCCTGTCCTGATACTCTGATACCATCTGCTGTCATCAAAAACCATACAGCTCAAAAGTTTGAGGAGAATCGGAAACATCTTGTTTTCTAAATACAGTCAAATTTGGTTTGATGTTTAGTCGCTCCTAATTATGTCAAGAAATGTAAATGTTTAACAGTAACATTGATCATAAATCATGAATGAGTTTGAATGTAATATCTACACAGGTGCACAGAGGCCCATTTTCAGCAGTAATACCTCCTGTGTTACAGCAGTACATTATCTTATCTAATGTTAGTTTTTCATGTGTACAGCCCAACTTCTCAGTCAAAAAACCTTTTTACAAAGATATTAGCACAGATTAAAACAACTACAGTGATGAAAGAAAGAATCAGTTTTGCATCAATAGTGTCTGAATCATCAGATTTTCTCTTCCTAATCTAACTGGACCCATCTGGATGTAGCGTTTCCAATGGGAGAAACGTTTCGTCACTCATCCAAGTGACTTCTTCAGTCACTCAGGCCGAAGAAGTCACTTGGATGACACTGAAAACGCTACGTCCAGATAAACTCTGTGTATATAGTGTATTATCTTACTTATTTTATATTTGTTTGTATTTATTTGTATTTTTTGTACTTTCTTTCTGCTATCTGTACCTGAGCTGAGGTAACGCAAAATTTCACCGTTGTGGGTTCAATAAAGTCTTATCTTATCTTATCTTATCTTATCTTATCTTATCTTATCTTATCTTTTCTTATCTAACAGAATCAACCTTTTCGGATTTAGTCACCTGGATGATTGAGCATGCACCAATACATAACTGGACCCAGTTTGCACTTTTGTTCAAAGGGAGTTACACACCACAGTGTAAGAAATCTTCAGTTTGTGTTCCAAGTTTCATACATAAAAACCCTTATCCTTCTACAAAATATTATACTCGTTCCAAAAATAGTAAACATAGCAACATCTGTGTGTGAAACACAACATTTCTAATATGATTAGATCAAATTTGTTCTGTCCTGAAAAGAGAGTGACACATCCAGTTGTATAAAACCTTTTTCTATAGACATTAGCACACGCTCCAACAGGTTTTCATCCTCTTGAACCCAAAAAGTCATTGCTCAGGACCCCAAACTTTCTAAATGTAATGCTTCCTTTGATGACAACAATGTTTTTCAGTTTCTGAAATGCAGTTGCAGAAAACCTGAGCTCTGCTATTTTCATCTGGAATGGCTTATTCTTTGTAGAAAGGTTTTTCTACTCATATATTATCCATCTGATCTGATAAACTTGGATAAAGAATCACAATCTAAGATTACAATATACAGGAGTGATTGTTAGTAAAAGTGGGTTTCTGCATAGCTGCGTAGATATTTCCGTAAACATCAGAAGTAATTTACAATGAATGATTTGATCAAAACTATCTGTGAAAAAATGTTACTGATAAACTTCAACAATAAAAGTAAATTTGACATTAAAATCAAGAACTTTTCTGACTGACCCCAAACTTTTGAGCAGTAGTGTGTATTGTATGCATGTATGTAACTGTGTCTGATCAGGATTTTGTCACCAGTTTATAACAAAGACTGAATTTTTAAAGCGTATTTGTTAACAAATATTGAGTTGAGCTATTCCAACGCTAAAGGTAAACTCTCCCTAACAAGTCCACTTTATTGTGTGTTGATAAATTTTCTCTTATTAGTGGCTCATGGTTGCTTAAAGCCTATGTCTGCACTTGAGCACAGAGGCAGAGCATCATTCATCCTGCAAGCTGCCTATCCTGGTAGCATTTCAAGGACAACCGACTCCACTTTCTCTGCAGCAAGACAGCTCATAACTTTTTAACAGTCTCTCCCTGTCCTGATACTCTGATACCATCTGCTGTCATCAAAAACCATACAGCTCAAAAGTTTGAGGAGAATCGGAAACATCTTGTTTTCTAAATACAGTCAAATTTGGTTTGATGTTTAGTCGCTCCTAATTATGTCAAGAAATGTAAATGTTTAACAGTAACATTGATCATAAATCATGAATGAGTTTGAATGTAATATCTACACAGGTGCACAGAGGCCCATTTTCAGCAGTAATACCTCCTGTGTTACAGCAGTACATTATCTTATCTAATGTTAGTTTTTCATGTGTACAGCCCAACTTCTCAGTCAAAAAACCTTTTTACAAAGATATTAGCACAGATTAAAACAACTACAGTGATGAAAGAAAGAATCAGTTTTGCATCAATAGTGTCTGAATCATCAGATTTTCTCTTCCTAATCTAACTGGACCCATCTGGATGTAGCGTTTCCAATGGGAGAAACGTTTCGTCACTCATCCAAGTGACTTCTTCAGTCACTCAGGCCGAAGAAGTCACTTGGATGACACTGAAAACGCTACGTCCAGATAAACTCTGTGTATATAGTGTATTATCTTACTTATTTTATATTTGTTTGTATTTATTTGTATTTTTTGTACTTTCTTTCTGCTATCTGTACCTGAGCTGAGGTAACGCAAAATTTCACCGTTGTGGGTTCAATAAAGTCTTATCTTATCTTATCTTATCTTATCTTATCTTATCTTATCTTTTCTTATCTAACAGAATCAACCTTTTCGGATTTAGTCACCTGGATGATTGAGCATGCACCAATACATAACTGGACCCAGTTTGCACTTTTGTTCAAAGGGAGTTACACACCACAGTGTAAGAAATCTTCAGTTTGTGTTCCAAGTTTCATACATAAAAACCCTTATCCTTCTACAAAATATTATACTCGTTCCAAAAATAGTAAACATAGCAACATCTGTGTGTGAAACACAACATTTCTAATATGATTAGATCAAATTTGTTCTGTCCTGAAAAGAGAGTGACACATCCAGTTGTATAAAACCTTTTTCTATAGACATTAGCACACGCTCCAACAGGTTTTCATCCTCTTGAACCCAAAAAGTCATTGCTCAGGACCCCAAACTTTCTAAATGTAATGCTTCCTTTGATGACAACAATGTTTTTCAGTTTCTGAAATGCAGTTGCAGAAAACCTGAGCTCTGCTATTTTCATCTGGAATGGCTTATTCTTTGTAGAAAGGTTTTTCTACTCATATATTATCCATCTGATCTGATAAACTTGGATAAAGAATCACAATCTAAGATTACAATATACAGGAGTGATTGTTAGTAAAAGTGGGTTTCTGCATACCTGTGTAGATATTTCCGTAAACATCAGAAGTCATTTACAATGAATGATTTGATCAAAACTATCTGTGAAAAAATGTTACTGATAAACTTCAACAATAAAAGTAAATTTGACATTAAAATCAAGAACTTTTCTGACTGACCCCAAACTTTTGAGCAGTAGTGTGTATTGTATGCATGTATGTAACTGTGTCTGATCAGGATTTTGTCACCAGTTTATAACAAAGACTGAATTTTTAAAGCGTATTTGTTAACAAATATTGAGTTGAGCTATTCCAACGCTAAAGGTAAACTCTCCCTAACAAGTCCACTTTATTGTGTGTTGATAAATTTTCTCTTATTAGTGGCTCATGGTTGCTTAAAGCCTATGTCTGCACTTGAGCACAGAGGCAGAGCATCATTCATCCTGCCAGCTGCCTATCCTGGTAGCATTTCAAGGACGACCGACTCCACTTTCTCTGCAGCAAGACAGCTCATAACTTTTTAACAGTCTCTCCCTGTCCTGATACTCTGATACGTCTGCTGTCATCAAAAACCATACAGCTCAAAAGTTTGAGGAGAATCGGAAACATCTTGTTTTCTAAATACAGTCAAATTTGGTTTGATGTTTAGTCGCTCCTAATTATGTCAAGAAATGTAAATGTTTAACAGTAACATTGATCATAAATCACGAATGAGTTTGAATGGAATATCTACACAGGTGCACAGAGGCCCATTTTCAGCAGTAATACCTCCTGTGTTACAGCGGTACATTATCTTATCTAATGTTAGTTTTTCATGTGTACAGCCCAACTTCTCAGTCAAAAAACCTTTTTACAAAGATATTAGCACAGATTAAAACAACTACAGTGATGAAAGAGTCAGTTTTGCATCAATAGTGTCTGAATCATCAGATTTTCTCTTCCTAATCTAACTGGACCCATCTGGATGTAGCGTTTCCAATGGGAGAAACGTTTCGTCACTCATCCAAGTGACTTTGTCAGTCACTCAGGCCGAAGAAGTCACTTGTATGACACTGAAAACGCTACGTCCAGATAAACTCTGTGTATATAGTGTATTATCTTACTTATTTTATATTTGTTTGTATTTATTTGTATTTTTTGTATTTTCCTTCTGCTATCTGTACCTGAGCTGAGGTAACGCAAAATTTCACCGCTGTGGGTTCAATAAAGTCTTATCTTATCTTATCTTATCTTTTCTTATCTAACAGAATCAACCTTTTGGGATTTAGTCACCTGGATGATTGAGCATGCACCAATACATAACTGGACCCAGTTTGCACTGATGTTTAAAGGGAGTTACACACCACAGTGTAAGAAATCTTCAGTTTGTGTTCCAAGTTTCATACATAAAAACCCTTATCCTTCTACAAAATATTATACTCGTTCCAAAAATAGTAAACATAGCAACATCTGTGTGTGAAACACAACATTTCTAATATGATTAGATCAAATTTGTTCTGTCCTGAAAAGAGAGTGACACATCCAGTTGTATAAAACCTTTTTCTATAGACATTAGCACACGCTCCAACAGGTTTTCATCCTCTTGAACCCAAAAAGTCATTGCTCAGGACCCCAAACTTTCTAAATGTAATGCTTCCTTTGATGACAACAATGTTTTTCAGTTTCTGAAATGCAGTTGCAGAAAACCTGAGCTCTGCTATTTTCATCTGGAATGGCTTATTCTTTGTAGAAAGGTTTTTCTACTCATATATTATCCATCTGATCTGATAAACTTGGATAAAGAATCACAATCTAAGATTACAATATACAGGAGTGATTGTTAGTAAAAGTGGGTTTCTGCATACCTGTGTAGATATTTCCGTAAACATCAGAAGTCATTTACAATGAATGATTTGATCAAAACTATCTGTGAAAAAATGTTACTGATAAACTTCAACAATAAAAGTAAATTTGACATTAAAATCAAGAACTTTTCTGACTGACCCCAAACTTTTGAGCAGTAGTGTGTATTGTATGCATGTATGTAACTGTGTCTGATCAGGATTTTGTCACCAGTTTATAACAAAGACTGAATTTTTAAAGCGTATTTGTTAACAAATATTGAGTTGAGCTATTCCAACGCTAAAGGTAAACTCTCCCTAACAAGTCCACTTTATTGTGTGTTGATAAATTTTCTCTTATTAGTGGCTCATGGTTGCTTAAAGCCTATGTCTGCACTTGAGCACAGAGGCAGAGCATCATTCATCCTGCAAGCTGCCTATCCTGGTAGCATTTCAAGGACAACCGACTCCACTTTCTCTGCAGCAAGACAGCTCATAACTTTTTAACAGTCTCTCCCTGTCCTGATACTCTGATACCATCTGCTGTCATCAAAAACCATACAGCTCAAAAGTTTGAGGAGAATCGGAAACATCTTGTTTTCTAAATACAGTCAAATTTGGTTTGATGTTTAGTCGCTCCTAATTATGTCAAGAAATGTAAATGTTTAACAGTAACATTGATCATAAATCATGAATGAGTTTGAATGTAATATCTACACAGGTGCACAGAGGCCCATTTTCAGCAGTAATACCTCCTGTGTTACAGCAGTACATTATCTTATCTAATGTTAGTTTTTCATGTGTACAGCCCAACTTCTCAGTCAAAAAACCTTTTTACAAAGATATTAGCACAGATTAAAACAACTACAGTGATGAAAGAAAGAATCAGTTTTGCATCAATAGTGTCTGAATCATCAGATTTTCTCTTCCTAATCTAACTGGACCCATCTGGATGTAGCGTTTCCAATGGGAGAAACGTTTCGTCACTCATCCAAGTGACTTCTTCAGTCACTCAGGCCGAAGAAGTCACTTGGATGACACTGAAAACGCTACGTCCAGATAAACTCTGTGTATATAGTGTATTATCTTACTTATTTTATATTTGTTTGTATTTATTTGTATTTTTTGTACTTTCTTTCTGCTATCTGTACCTGAGCTGAGGTAACGCAAAATTTCACTGTTGTGGGTTCAATAAAGTCTTATCTTATCTTATCTTATCTTATCTTATCTTATCTTATCTTATCTTTTCTTATCTAACAGAATCAACCTTTTCGGATTTAGTCACCTGGATGATTGAGCATGCACCAATACATAACTGGACCCAGTTTGCACTTTTGTTCAAAGGGAGTTACACACCACAGTGTAAGAAATCTTCAGTTTGTGTTCCAAGTTTCATACATAAAAACCCTTATCCTTCTACAAAATATTATACTCGTTCCAAAAATAGTAAACATAGCAACATCTGTGTGTGAAACACAACATTTCTAATATGATTAGATCAAATTTGTTCTGTCCTGAAAAGAGAGTCACACATCCAGTTGTATAAAACCTTTTTCTATAGACATTAGCACACGCTCCAACAGGTTTTCATCCTCTTGAACCCAAAAAGTCATTGCTCAGGACCCCAAACTTTCTAAATGTAATGCTTCCTTTGATGACAACAATGTTTTTCAGTTTCTGAAATGCAGTTGCAGAAAACCTGAGCTCTGCTATTTTCATCTGGAATGGCTTATTCTTTGTAGAAAGGTTTTTCTACTCATATATTATCCATCTGATCTGATAAACTTGGATAAAGAATCACAATCTAAGATTACAATATACAGGAGTGATTGTTAGTAAAAGTGGGTTTCTGCATAGCTGTGTAGATATTTCCGTAAACATCAGAAGTCATTTACAATGAATGATTTGATCAAAACTATCTGTGAAAAAATGTTACTGATAAACTTCAACAATAAAAGTAAATTTGACATTAAAATCAAGAACTTTTCTGACTGACCCCAAACTTTTGAGCAGTAGTGTGTATTGTATGCATGTATGTAACTGTGTCTGATCAGGATTTTGTCACCAGTTTATAACAAAGACTGAATTTTTAAAGCGTATTTGTTAACAAATATTGAGTTGAGCTATTCCAACGCTAAAGGTAAACTCTCCCTAACAAGTCCACTTTATTGTGTGTTGATAAATTTTCTCTTATTAGTGGCTCATGGTTGCTTAAAGCCTATGTCTGCACTTGAGCACAGAGGCAGAGCATCATTCATCCTGCCAGCTGCCTATCCTGGTAGCATTTCAAGGACGACCGACTCCACTTTCTCTGCAGCAAGACAGCTCATAACTTTTTAACAGTCTCTCCCTGTCCTGATACTCTGATACGTCTGCTGTCATCAAAAACCATACAGCTCAAAAGTTTGAGGAGAATCGGAAACATCTTGTTTTCTAAATACAGTCAAATTTGGTTTGATGTTTAGTCGCTCCTAATTATGTCAAGAAATGTAAATGTTTAACAGTAACATTGATCATAAATCACGAATGAGTTTGAATGGAATATCTACACAGGTGCACAGAGGCCCATTTTCAGCAGTAATACCTCCTGTGTTACAGCGGTACATTATCTTATCTAATGTTAGTTTTTCATGTGTACAGCCCAACTTCTCAGTCAAAAAACCTTTTTACAAAGATATTAGCACAGATTAAAACAACTACAGTGATGAAAGAAAGAATCAGTTTTGCATCAATAGTGTCTGAATCATCAGATTTTCTCTTCCTAATCTAACTGGACCCATCTGGATGTAGCGTTTCCAATGGGAGAAACGTTTCGTCACTCATCCAAGTGACTTCTTCAGTCACTCAGGCCGAAGAAGTCACTTGGATGACACTGAAAACGCTACGTCCAGATAAACTCTGTGTATATAGTGTATTATCTTACTTATTTTATATTTGTTTGTATTTATTTGTATTTTTTGTACTTTCTTTCTGCTATCTGTACCTGAGCTGAGGTAACGCAAAATTTCACCGTTGTGGGTTCAATAAAGTCTTATCTTATCTTATCTTATCTTATCTTATCTTTTCTTATCTAACAGAATCAACCTTTTCGGATTTAGTCACCTGGATGATTGAGCATGCACCAATACATAACCGGACCCAGTTTGCACTTTTGTTCAAAGGGAGTTACACACCACAGTGTAAGAAATCTTCAGTTTGTGTTCCAAGTTTCATACATAAAAACCCTTATCCTTCTACAAAATATTATACTCGTTCCAAAAATAGTAAACATAGCAACATCTGTGTGTGAAACACAACATTTCTAATATGATTAGATCAAATTTGTTCTGTCCTGAAAAGAGAGTCACACATCCAGTTGTATAAAACCTTTTTCTACAGACATTAGCACACACTCCAACAGGTTTTCATCCTCTTGAACCCAAAAAGTCATTGCTCAGGACCCCAAACTTTCTAAATGTAATGCTTCCTTTGATGACAACAATGTTTTTCAGTTTCTGAAATGCAGTTGCAGAAAACCTGAGCTCTGCTATTTTCATCTGGAATGGCTTATTCTTTGTAGAAAGGTTTTTCTACTCATATATTATCCATCTGATCTGATAAACTTGGATAAAGAATCACAATCTAAGATTACAATATACAGGAGTGATTGTTAGTAAAAGTGGGTTTCTGCATACCTGTGTAGATATTTCCGTAAACATCAGAAGTCATTTACAATGAATGATGTGATCAAAACTATCTGTGAAAAAATGTTACTGATAAACTTCAACAATAAAAGTAAATTTGACATTAAAATCAAGAACTTTTCTGACTGACCCCAAACTTTTGAGCAGTAGTGTGTATTGTATGCATGTATGTAACTGTGTCTGATCAGGATTTTGTCACCAGTTTATAACAAAGACTGAATTTTTAAAGCGTATTTGTTAACAAATATTGAGTTGAGCTATTCCAACGCTAAAGGTAAACTCTCGCTAACAAGTCCACTTTATTGTGTGTTGATAAATTTTCTCTTATTAGTGGCTCATGGTTGCTTAAAGCCTATGTCTGCACTTGAGCACAGAGGCAGAGCATCATTCATCCTGCCAGCTGCCTATCCTGGTAGCATTTCAAGGACGACCGACTCCACTTTCTCTGCAGCAAGACAGCTCATAACTTTTTAACAGTCTCTCCCTGTCCTGATACTCTGATACCATCTGCTGTCATCAAAAACCATACAGCTCAAAAGTTTGAGGAGAATCGGAAACATCTTGTTTTCTAAATACAGTCAAATTTGGTTTGATGTTTAGTCGCTCCTAATTATGTCAAGAAATGTAAATGTTTAACAGTAACATTGATCATAAATCATGAATGAGTTTGAATGTAATATCTACACAGGTGCACAGAGTCCCATTTTCAGCAGTAATACCTCCTGTGTAACAGCAGTACATTATCTTATCTAATGTTAGTTTTTCATGTGTACAGCCCAACTTCTCAGTCAAAAAACCTTTTTACAAAGATATTAGCACAGATTAAAACAACTACAGTAATGAAAGAAAGAATCAGTTTTGCATCAATAGTGTCTGAATCATCAGATTTTCTTTTCCTAATCTAACTGGACCCATCTGGATGTAGCGTTTCCAATGGGAGAAACGTTTCGTCACTCATCCAAGTGACTTCTTCAGTCACTCAGGCCGAAGAAGTCACTTGGATGACACTGAAAACGCTACGTCCAGATAAACTCTGTGTATATAGTGTATTATCATACTTATTTTATATTTGTTTGTATTTATTTGTATTTTTTGTATTTTCCTTCTGCTATCTGTACCTGAGCTGAGGTAACGCAAAATTTCACCGCTGTGGGTTCAATAAAGTCTTATCTTATCTTATCTTATCTTATCTTTTCTTATCTAACAGAATCAACCTTTTGGGATTTAGTTACCTGGATGATTGAGCATTCACCAATACATAACTGGACCCAGTTTGCACTGATGTTTAAAGGGAGTTACACACCACAGTGTAAGAAATCTTCAGTTTGTGTTCCAAGTTTCATACATAAAAACCCTTATCCTTCTACAAAATATTATACTCGTTCCAAAAATAGTAAACATAGCAACATCTGTGTGTGAAACACAACATTTCTAATATGATTAGATCAAATTTGTTCTGTCCTGAAAAGAGAGTCACACATCCAGTTGTATAAAACCTTTTTCTATAAACATTAGCACACACTCCAACAGGTTTTCATCCTCTTGAACCCAAAAAGTCATTGCTCAGGACCCTTTCTAAATGTAATGCTTCCTTTGATGACAACAATGTTTTTCAGTTTCTGAAATGCAGTTGCAGAAAACCTGAGCTCTGCTATTTTCATCTGGAATGGCTTATTCTTTGTAGAAAGGTTTTTCTACTCATATATTATCCATCTGATCTGATAAACTTGGATAAAGAATCACAATCTAAGATTACAATATACAGGAGTGATTGTTAGTAAAAGTGGGTTTCTGCATACCTGTGTAGATATTTCCGTAAACATCAGAAGTCATTTACAATGAATGATTTGATCAAAACTATCTGTGAAAAAATGTTACTGATAAACTTCAACAATAAAAGTAAATTTGACATTAAAATCAAGAACTTTTCTGACTGACCCCAAACTTTTGAGCAGTAGTGTGTATTGTATGCATGTATGTAACTGTGTCTGATCAGGATTTTGTCACCAGTTTATAACAAAGACTGAATTTTTAAAGCGTATTTGTTAACAAATATTGAGTTGAGCTATTCCAACGCTAAAGGTAAACTCTCCCTAACAAGTCCACTTTATTGTGTGTTGATAAATTTTCTCTTATTAGTGGCTCATGGTTGCTTAAAGCCTATGTCTGCACTTGAGCACAGAGGCAGAGCATCATTCATCCTGCAAGCTGCCTATCCTGGTAGCATTTCAAGGACGACCGACTCCACTTTCTCTGCAGCAAGACAGCTCATAACTTTTTAACAGTCTCTCCCTGTCCTGATACTCTGATACCATCTGCTGTCATCAAAAACCATACAGCTCAAAAGTTTGAGGAGAATCGGAAACATCTTGTTTTCTAAATACAGTCAAATTTGGTTTGATGTTTAGTCGCTCCTAATTATGTCAAGAAATGTAAATGTTTAACAGTAACATTGATCATAAATCATGAATGAGTTTGAATGTAATATCTACACAGGTGCACAGAGGCCCATTTTCAGCAGTAATACCTCCTGTGTTACAGCAGTACATTATCTTATCTAATGTTAGTTTTTCATGTGTACAGCCCAACTTCTCAGTCAAAAAACCTTTTTACAAAGATATTAGCACAGATTAAAACAACTACAGTGATGGAAGAAAGAATCAGTTTTGCATCAATAGTGTCTGAATCATCAGATTTTCTTTTCCTAATCTAACTGGACCCATCTGGATGTAGCGTTTCCAATGGGAGAAACGTTTCGTCACTCATCCAAGTGATTTCTTCAGTCACTCAGGCCGAAGAAGTCACTTGGATGACACCGAAAACGCTACGTCCAGATAAACTCTGTGTATATAGTGTATTATCTTACTTATTTTATATTTGTTTGTATTTATTTGTATTTTTTGTATTTTCCTTCTGCTATCTGTACCTGAGCTGAGGTAACGCAAAATTTCACCGCTGTGGGTTCAATAAAGTCTTATCTTATCTTATCTTATCTTATCTTATCTTATCTTATCTTTTCTTATCTAACAGAATCAACCTTTTGGGATTTAGTCACTTGGATGATTGAGCATGCACCAATACATAACTGGACCCAGTTTGCACTGATGTTTAAAGGGAGTTACACACCACAGTGTAAGAAATCTTCAGTTTGTGTTCCAAGTTTCATACATAAAAACCCTTATCCTTCTACAAAATATTATACTCGTTCCAAAAATAGTAAACATAGCAACATCTGTGTGTGAAACACAACATTTCTAATATGATTAGATCAAATTTGTTCTGTCCTGAAAAGAGAGTCACACATCCAGTTGTATAAAACCTTTTTCTATAGACATTAGCACACGCTCCAACAGGTTTTCATCCTCTTGAACCCAAAAAGTCATTGCTCAGGACCCCAAACTTTCTAAATGTAATGCTTCCTTTGATGACAACAATGTTTTTCAGTTTCTGAAATGCAGTTGCAGAAAACCTGAGCTCTGCTATTTTCATCTGGAATGGCTTATTCTTTGTAGAAAGGTTTTTCTACTCATATATTATCCATCTGATCTGATAAACTTGGATAAAGAATCACAATCTAAGATTACAATATACAGGAGTGATTGTTAGTAAAAGTGGGTTTCTGCATAGCTGTGTAGATATTTCCGTAAACATCAGAAGTAATTTACAATGAATGATTTGATCAAAACTATCTGTGAAAAAATGTTACTGATAAACTTCAACAATAAAAGTAAATTTGACATTAAAATCAAGAACTTTTCTGACTGACCCCAAACTTTTGAGCAGTAGTGTGTATTGTATGCATGTATGTAACTGTGTCTGATCAGGATTTTGTCACCAGTTTATAACAAAGACTGAATTTTTAAAGCGTATTTGTTAACAAATATTGAGTTGAGCTATTCCAACGCTAAAGGTAAACTCTCCCTAACAAGTCCACTTTATTGTGTGTTGATAAATTTTCTCTTATTAGTGGCTCATGGTTGCTTAAAGCCTATGTCTGCACTTGAGCACAGAGGCAGAGCATCATTCATCCTGCCAGCTGCCTATCCTGGTAGCATTTCAAGGACGACCGACTCCACTTTCTCTGCAGCAAGACAGCTCATAACTTTTTAACAGTCTCTCCCTGTCCTGATACTCTGATACCATCTGCTGTCATCAAAAACCATACAGCTCAAAAGTTTGAGGAGAATCGGAAACATCTTGTTTTCTAAATACAGTCAAATTTGGTTTGATGTTTAGTTGCTCCTAATTATGTCAAGAAATGTAAATGTTTAACAGTAACATTGATCATAAATCATGAATGAGTTTGAATGGAATATCTACTAGAGATGGCACGATACCACTTTTTTATTTCCGATACCGATATCATAAATTTGGATATCTGCCGATACCGATATGAATCCGATATAGTGTGTTTTTTAATCAATAAAAGTTTTTTTAATATCTTGCTGCATTTTGTATAAGTTTATACTCAACTTTAAATAAATAACAACACTAAAGCTATTCTGTTATACCTGTATGTAAAAAATACATGCGCCCAAAATATTTCATAGTTCAGCAACACTGATCAATCTAATAAACTTAAACATACTCCATCCTCCCTATTCTGGTATTTTAAAGAGTACTTAGCAGAAATATTAAGCAACCTAACTAATAGGGTTGCAAGCTCCCAGCAAAAACAAATAGGGAACCACCCCCCACCCTCCACCTCATGATGCTTAATCGATGTAATCAAATTTAATTTGATGCAGTGTGGAAAAATGCACAGAAATAAATTATTTTTCAAGAATAATTAAATAGATTCAACATCTTTCTTCAACAGAATTGCAGAATTCACAGATGGTACTTTCCCAAAGGAAAAAGTACTATAGCTTACTAGGGTATATTAGACTTAACAGTTACTATATACAGTAATGGACTTCTATATATTTTACATCAGATTAAAACTTTGGGTGTAAGAGTCAGATAATTATTTATTAAAAGCTAGACATTTTAAATGAGAATAAGAAAGAAAAGTATGTCTTTGTGCCCCCTTTTCCCTGTTCATGCCCTATCGGTCCCCCTGGCTAAACTTTGCTAGATCCGCCCCTGCACAGTTACCAGCCGTCAGCTACGTAGAAAAAGATCCTGGTGTAGAAAGTAATATTAAATAAATTCTAACAACAGCTTATCAAGCTTAATAGTGCTGCTGTTGTTCAGCCGCTGGTTTCCTCTTTCTGGTGAGAAGTGGGCCAAAAACAAAGAAGAGAGACGGACTCACGACAGAAAAGCCGATCAGCTGATCATTAAGCAGTTTCACGATTGAAGTAGCAGTAGGGGAGAGAGAGAGAGGGGGGGGGGGGGCAGTCGCTCCATATATCGGTTGTTAAGCTTAACGTGGGAATGCTTTACAAACATTCAGAGATGAACTTACACACTTGCTTTACTTCTCTCTGGGAAAACTTCCTCGGAGATGAAATGCCGGATTGCTAGCAAGGCTACAAATACACACACGTGATGCATACTGCTGCAACGTGCTACGGTTATGAGCCGAGTTACGCCGTGTAGCAAGTTTTGTGGGGTGCTTTTTTGATATTTAATGGTTCGGATTACATTTTTTATTTCTCGGCGATATCCGATCCAGTAATTTGGGTCAGTATCGGACCGATACCGATACGTAATATCGGATCGGTCCATCTCTAATATCTACACAGGTGCACAGAGGCCCATTTTCAGCAGTAATACCTCCTGTGTTACAGCGGTACATTATCTTATCTAATGTCAGTTTTTCACATGTACAGCCCAACTTCTCAGTCAAAAATTATCTTATCAGGACCCCAAACTTTCTAAATGTAAGGCTCCTTTTAATGAGAACAATGTTTTTCAGTTTCTGAAATGTAATTGCAGAAAACCTGAGCTATGCTATTTTCATCTGGAATGGCTCCAAGGGCCTGGCAACCTGTTGATTAATTTGCAATAGCACAGGTGTGTCTTCCATTTATTAAAGCTGACGTTTAAATCGACTAACACATTACAGCATTAACAGTCCCATTAGTACTGAAGGAAGCTGAGAAGTTATTAAACATTTGACACACTAAGTATTTGAGAAGAAACAAGAAACCTCTCTTCAAATTTCTGTAGTATTTGCCAAAAGCATTGTGCTGAGTAAGAAACAATCACTTTTCTCAACATTAGTATTGGGATCATCCTATTTTAGGGTGTTAAAATAACTAAATGAATTCTTCTTTTTATCAGCACAATAGTTTTCAGTCTTGTCAATGCACTTACTGAAAAGATGTTTCTAATGACAGATTAGCCTTTTTCACAGCAGTGTGTTATGTCTTTCTGTACTCACGGTTTTTAAGCTGCCCTCTCGTACTCTTTCTTGATACACAGTTACCTCTGCTCCATCTTTCTGCCATCTTCTCTCTCCTCATCATGCCCCTCCACATGTTCTGTCTTCTGATGCAGTGCCACCAGCTGCCTTTCTTCTGCTTCAAGTTGTATTAGCAAAAATCACAAAGGTGAGATAAATCAGGAAACTGTAAACAAAAGCCTAACACACTTTTTCACATATTAACAAAATGCACTGTGTGCAAACATTTTTTTTCTTTTACTTACCCACTAAAGTATCAACATCAACCCTTCAGTCAAAATACTAGCCTGAGTACCACAAAGGAAACCCTTTTAATTGCACTATGCACAAGTGTTTTTTTTAAAAACAAGATTTACAAATTAAAGCTATTTAGTGTAAGAAAAAACAGCTGATTTGAAAAAAAACTGACAAGTCTCTGAAAACATCTCAACTGTTTTTTGGTAACTAAAAGAAAAAAATCACTTTACTGAAGAATTAATGTTGGGAAAGTAATTTTAGTCTTTATCTAGCATAACATAGGAAGATTAAACAGAAAAAAGATAGGTAAAAACAATTTTATGGTCTTACCTTTCCAAAGGTGGTTGAAGATCTGCGATCAGAATTCTGTGCTCCTGCAGATGCATTAAGCTTCAGTTCCATGGTGATGTCAATTTAAAGATAAACATCATCAACATAACTCTGTTGATGATGTTTATCTTTAAATTGACACTCACTGAGCCTGCAAAGTAACCTCATAGCCGCCATCACTGTAGTTCATTCTGCACTGGAGCAATGGTCACAGTGACTGATATAAGTAGTTTCAGCACTTTTTATCCCATAGAAATCAGCTGATCTTCAATGAGCCTCTTTGATAGATATTTAGACCTTCATGCTTTACAGGGTGCAGGAGTGGGCTGATTAAAGTCTTTAAAGCTTTCATTCTCACCTCATTCTAAATATAATATGTACAAGTGGACTTAAAAAAGTAATGTGATGAACAGCTGTCTACACTGATTTTTACTGTTTAGTCGTATATATGTTTACATCACGTGTGTGTGTGTGATGGCCTCGGGGTCTCTATCTCCACTTCCAGGTCTTTATTTGTTAATTGCCTCATTGTGATTGGTTTTGTATATTATCATGGACAGCAAAGAATAAGTTTAGAAGAGTCATTTTACAGGATGGTTGTTCACAGGCTGAAGAACAATGGTCACTGCAACAATCCGAGTCTGTGGTCAGCTTATCATAAGAAAATACAAAGCAGTTTCTCCAAAGGCTCGTGCCTCTCTGTTGCTGTACCCCAAGATTTGATTCAATGACCCAGTACAAGAAAACTTGAAAATCACTTTGATATCTCGCAAACTTACTCTACAAGATCAAAAAGGAGTCAAACAGGTTTCCTTTATTAAACGAATCATAAATGAAATCACATTTATATGAAATTCAAAGAAATATCCTTTACATACTGTCTGTCTCTCTGTGAAAGACCATGTTGACATACACTATTTGAATGCATGCCTGAAGGTGCAAACATTAAACTAATGCAGATTACAGATATTCAGACAGCAGGCCAAACAAGAATGCTAATGACATTAAATTAAATATTAATAACTGATTTGAATAGCAAAAGGCTTAGAAACACATTAAAAGTTCAAAATTGCTATATTGTTCATGTATTTTGAAGCTGGAGCTGCACTCATTAATTAAAGTGCTGCAGCTGGGACAGGTAAACAGGAACTATGATACAGACTGGAACAACTTTAAAGAACAAATAAGACTAACAGGCAGCAGAACGAAATTGTGGAATGAAATAAATGGAATAAAAAACAAATGATCTGGATGGACAAGATATCATAATGACCTGAAAATGGGGTCATCTTTTCCATTGGGTGTTTTCACCTCTTCCCCGCAGGTGCTACAAACATATCACTGCTCCTCTTTGTGAGCTCTCGTGTGTCTTTTCAAGTTTGAACTCTTTACTGAATTCTCTTCCACAGTTGCTGCCTGAACAATGCTTCTCACCAGAGTGGACTCACTGATGTATTATCAGTTTAGCTTCACACCAAAAAGCTTTTCACTTTCCACAGCACATTTTGCAGGCTTTTCACTCGCATCAGCTTTACTCTGACTCTCTGACACAGGAGCATTTTCCACTCTGCTGCTGTGACTTCTGTTTCCGTCACGTTTCCTTTTCTTCAGCTCTGCTTATAGGGATGATGCCGAGCCCACAGACTTGCTTTTTTTCTTTTTTCGGCTCTCTGGTTTGGGGGATTTTCCAGACAGGGCCCGGTTACAGTTTTGCTCTTCATCTTTGCGAACGCGTTCTTTGTAAATAGGAGTCACCATAAAGGTAGAAGTCGGCTGCCTCACTGCAAAGCGCTCTCCCTCCTGACTGGTGCAAAGTTCCTTCTGTTTCTTTTTAATTGGTGGCAGGTTTGTTTTCTGCTGGTACAGACTGGACCTCCATTCATGGTTGCAGAGCTGTTGTCCATGTCGGCCTATCTTTTTCTTACAGACACGCTTTTGTGGGAGGTCTGAGGAGACAAATGGAGAAAAAATCCCCAAAAAAGGTTATGGCAGAAAAACACACATCTGACAAAAGTGTGTGTATGAACGCATATTTTGGAAGCATACAAGGTCTTAAATAATCAGGCCCCATGTTATCTTAATGACCTTATAGTACCATATCACCCCATTAGAGCACTTCGCACTCACTCTGCAGGCGTACTTGTTTTTCCTAGAGTATTTAAAAGTAGAATGGGAGGGAGAGCCTGTAGTTTTCAGGCCCCTCTTCTATCGAACCAGCTTCCAGTTTGGATTAAGGAGACAGACGCTATCTCTACTTTTAAGATTAGGCTTAAAACTTTCCTTTTTGCTAAAGCATACAGTTAGGGCTGGATCAGGTGACCCTGAATCCTCCCTTAGTTATGCTGCAACAGGCATAGGCTGCTGGGGGACTCCCATGATGCACTGAATTTTTCCTTTTCAGTCACCTTTTTCACTCACTATGTGTTAATAGACTTCTCTGCATTGAATCGTACTTGTTATTACTCTGTGGCTCTCTTCCACAGCATGTCTTTATCCTGTCTTCCTTCTCTCACCCCAACCGGTTGCAGCAGATGGCCGCCCCTCCCTGAGACTGGATCTGCCAGTTTCTTCCTGTTAAAAGGGAGTTTTTCCTTCCGAGTGTCGCCAAAGTGCTTGCTCATCGGGGGTCATTTGATTGTTGGGTTTTTCTCTGTATGTATTATTGTAGGGCCTGCCTAACAATATAAAGCGCCTTGAGGCGTTGTTGTTGTTGTGATTTGGCGCTATATAAATAAATTGAATTGAAATTGAATTGAAGCGTGAAAGAGCCATCCAGGAAGAAAACAGACCAGTACCTGATCTCACTATGACAGGTTATAGCAGTTTTTCCTCAGCAAATCCTGTTTCTTTAATAGTTTTTAGTGGAGGGGACAAATGCATGATGGCTAAACATTGTGGGGACAAGCCCTCTCCATCCCACTGATAGCTTTATGCCTGTTTCTCTTCTAAATCAGGCTTTTCATGGTTTGGGGTAAAATACCTTCTGGAAAATAAAGACGGTGGCTGTATCCCAATTCAGGGTCTGCAGCCTTAAAGGCCGCATTTTAAGGCCGATTACGTCACAGCGGCGCGCCGAAGGCTGTCCCAATTTGAAGGCTGCTCGAAATGCATCCCTCAAATGTGTCCTTCATTTCCCTGAATTTTAAGGCTGTGGCGGTGTAGACTTTGTGGCCCAACATATCCCACAATTCATAGCGCGGCAGTCGGTGTGGATAATTTTGCCGCAGACGGCAGAAGCGGAGCGGCCGAAGAGTAAACTCTTAAAACTAAGTACTGAATATTATGTCACTTATTTATGTGTAAATGTTTAATAATGAAGAACATTAAAACATTACTGTTAGCCACATGTCGGCAAAGTTATTTGCCATTAGCAATGTTTGTACTTTCAGCGTTTACTTGGTTTTAAAGCCTTTAAAATATAATAATACAATAGTTGACCCTAATCTTACAGAGAATGTGATGATTTTGTGGATAATTAAAGTCAGTCATATATCCACAATCACAACAAGCTGAAAGTCAGTGATGCTGCTCGGTTTGCAGTCCTGAATATCACGGCACAAGCAGGATTCACTGCACTGTTAATGTTAGCTATGTTGTATTGCTGCCTCTGTTCGGTGGTGTCGAGCCAAACGGACTCCTAAATCCTCCTTCTCTGGTGCTGTTTTGTAGCAGTGTATACACCTGAGACTGTCACCTGTCTGTCTGTCCTGCACTCTCTCTCTTTTTCTTTCTCTCTGATTGTGTAATAAAAGTATGAACATGTGTTTATAAGTTACACTTGTGTTTGAATCCTGCAGCTTATCACACATTTGATTTCCATGTGTGACAACTGCAAGTGTCCAGAGTGAGGACAGACTGAGGGACCCACTGCTGCACATCATCTGTGAGGCTTTGCACCCCTGATGATCCACCAGGACAAACTCAGCAGTGTGTGAGGAAGAGGAGGAGGAAGAGCCAGCAGCAGCTGACAGATGGAGAGAATAGACAGACTGTTCCCTGTTTGTGAAGGACTGCTAGGAAAGTTTAACATAACTAATTGTCTGTCCTGAATCAGTCTTATTAGGTAATGTTCACATAAGTTTATCATTCCAGTGTTTTCAGTGTGGGAGAAAGTACTCAGGGCCTTCAAGTTACACACTATGAAAGGCAGAAACAAGTTTAATGTTCAGAAACCTAAAGTATGTGATGTGACAATAGAAGTGATTTGATTTGAGAGTTCAAACTCACTGCTGTAATAACTTATAATGATTAATATAATAACTATAATATTGGCCATCTCATATTTACACTGACTTTAGTCTCATGAACAACATTAACTAATTGTTATTTACTAGGTAATCTTATATGACTGTTCAGTACAGATATGAAGCCCAACAATCATGTTTTACAGTCCTGTGGTCTCAGCCTCAGATACTTATTAAATCACACAAAGCTCATGTAGAAACGAACAAAACATGTTCTCCTTCATTTCTGTCAACCACACGTTTCCAGCTATCATGGTTGCTAGGCAACCTGGGCAGCGCGACGGAGGCTAAACCATCCCATTTCACAAGCCTCGCACTTCCGGCCTTAGCGGTCTTTGAGTATGCGGCCCTTGAGGACCGTTGAGGCTGCAGACCCTGAATTGGGATACAGCCTATATACCTGTTTTTACATACCTGTTCTGTGTAAGTTGAGTTCAGGTTTCCAGATGTTTTCCAGCAATCTTAACTGCCATTCCTCAGTCCAGACGATGATGCCTTTGTCCTGCTTCATCACAGGCTGCTCTCTCTCTTGATTGGTGCAGAGTTTTTCCTTATCCTGTATAATCTGTGGAGTCTCTGGGTCCTCCTGGTGTAGACTGGAGTTTCCCTTCTGGTCAAGAAGCTGCTGGCAACCCAGATCCTCCTCTTCCTCACTGTCATGCTGTGTGAGATCTTAATGAACAAATGGACATAAGATCAAAAAGTTACTGTAACGTCACTTCACTGGATGTTTAATACTAGAAACACCGAGGGAATTATTTTGACCCCAGACATTTAAAAAAAAAAAAAATCATAACTGCTAGAAATAAACTCTCACAGTCTGATGTTTAATGACTTTTCTTAAAATGTGTTTGTTCACTATATAACGGATTTTAGGGTATGTGAAGCAAAAAACTGAAAAATTTAAAAAACTGTTTATACCTAGAAAGGCTGAGGATGCCATTTTTACCCCATAGAAATGAAGTGTTGTAAAATAACATTTGGGGTATGCCAGATCTGGTATTTAAACTGTTGTAATTACTTACTGGCCTATAATCTGTGAAACGTATCTCAAAGAATATTATTTGTATGTACAATACTTGGTCTCACAGCAGGTCGTGACATACTGACAGCCCATAATCTATGTATTTGTGTTTCTGGCCATGAATATCTCAACAGTATTTTGTCAACCCACGATTGTTCTATCAGTGTGCTCTCATGCTCTCGTGTCCTCTTTGAAAAGCAAAGGAAATCTGCATCTAAAAGTCGAAGGAGTGGTGGAGGATTAAGTTGGCAGACTGTCACACCAGGTCATTTTTGTTGATAGAAAAATACGTTATTTGTTTAGGGGTACACATTAAAAAGTTCTTGATTATCTTTTCCAAAAATATGGTTTCATCTAAAATATAACAATTTATGTTGATGGACACAAAAAAGATTTTGTTACGATTTCACAAATTTTCTAGAGACAGGGCTGAACAATACCAAATCATTTTGGGCCAGAAAGAATATCTCTGTTACAAACTCGCAGCTGCAGTCAGCTTTAAGGCAAAGTGACTTTTAAATACCTTCTTTATTAAGGTAAAAAATGTAACTGACATTAAAAATGTCTTTTCAAGTGAGATCCAGCCATGAGGGTGGCAGAAACTGCAACAAATATAGCATCACAGTTTTATATAGATATTTTACATGGGACTGGATTGATTATAATACAGGTACAGTAACGCTGAGTCATAAACAGTGTTGGTCAAGTTACTTGAAAAAAGTAATCAGTAACTAATTACTGATTATTTCCCCAAAAAAGTAATCCCGTTACTTTACTGATTACTTATTTTCAAAAGTAATTAATTACTTAGTTACTTAGTTACTTTTTAAAAACACGATTTACAACCTGAGTAGGTGATAAAGTGATAGATCTTTCAGCCCAATTCTACTTTTTCTACATAATCCATCATACAAAATGTAATCAAATGGAAAAGTCCCTTTTTAAAACTTGTTTTATTAGTTTTAATCTTTTAACTTTATGCATCAAGCAAAAATTTAATTATATGCAACATTCTCTGACTGGAAGAAATTTGTTTAATATTTAAACCTATTTTCTGCACATTCCAGCACATAAAATAATTTTTTTGTGTGTGTTTACACTCACTCTTTCAAATAGATGCAAGTAAAACACAGCAGAAAATAAATAAAGTCAAAGACTAGCGGTCCTGTTGCTCTATTTTCACCTGTAAAGCAGGAGTGGGGTAGGCGGAGGTTTACTCTGGTGCAGGTGTGCTGCAGCGGTCAGTGGAAGAATCCGTGAGTTTCTCTGTGAGTTTCCCATTACGTGGTAGCGCACTCGGTGCTTGCTCGGAAGTTTAGGGGGTTTTTTTCGCTGTAAAAAGAAGTTTTCTTCCCACGCACAACGGACACTAATGTTTTTGTCACTTTTTATGGAATCAAACTGAAAGTAAGGTCAGTACTTCCACGCTTTAAACGCTGCACGCTCATACTCTCTCCGCACTCGATATACTATCCATTGTTGATCTGCACACAGCTGTTGTCACGAATGTCGCACTGGCTTACATCACTGTCATGAGACATTCTCGCAAAAAAAATCACGGTTTTAGCAGCTTTCCTAGGGAAAGTAACGGTAATCTAATTACCGTTTTTGCAATAGTAATCCCTTACTTTACTCGTTACTTGAAAAAAGTAATCGTATTACACTAACGCATTACAAGTAACGCGTTACTGCCCATCTCTGGTCATAAATATGTTAACAGTGTAGCAGTGGTAGTGGTAATTATGCATTTTTACATTAAAAAATTAAGTACTTCATATATTCCTTTGTTAGCTGACAGTTCTTCATACCTACTATGTGTCCTCTTATCTCTGGTTTCTGGGTGACCTTCAGCAGTTGGTGAGTACTGATCTCCTTCTGATACTGGAGGGTCCTTTTTTCAACTTCTGAGGAGATTTCCTTAGCAACAGCAGCTAGTCTCTCCGTGATAAACCGTCTTAAACTGAACTGAAATGAAGACATTTTTCCTTAAGCAACCAAATTATTTCTTCGTCTGGGCATCAGAGTCCACCCGCTTAACATAAAGCAAATTGGAAGCTATCATCCATTAGCTAGCGGTTCCCGCCTTTTCAGGCTTACTTTCAGATCATTGGTCCGATCCTAGAGGCTGCCTTGATGTTACCAGGGGTGTTTCCTTGGTTTTTGAAATGTGGGGGGTAGGGCACAGGAGGGGCAGGGTGGGCCACAGGAAAGACAGTGTAGACATTAGCATGGGCCGGGGTTTTTCCATGGCTTTTGAAATAGGGTGGCACAGGGTCCAATAATATTTAATTTAACAAACGCACCCTTATTTTTGATTCATGACTGTTCATATGATTTATGCTTTTTTCTTTTTTACTTGGAGATTATTTTAATTGCTTGCATGCTGTCAGTAAGCACTTATTATAATAATACAGCATGCAATATTAGATTTATATTACAAAATTTGAAAAATAATAAAGACTTATAAGTATATGTTATAGTTAACAAAGTGTAGTATTTGACTGCAAAATATAGTGGAGATATAGCGAAATCCATCTTTCATACTGTAAGTGGATTCAGTGGTATTTTTATGGTACTAACCTTCTATATGGTCATGGCACATAGTTATGGCCTGCCCTGCAGTGCCTCTGACGCATGACTCCTGAGAAATGATAACAGGTCGGCTTAGTTGAGGCAGAGGCACAGTAGTGCAAGACTAATTGAGTAACTAATCCCTTTTGTTATTTTCATTTCAAGTGTTTTTTCTTCGATAATACCAGGTTTGTAATGCCCAGTACACACTCCTCTCACTGCCATTTTCTCTTTACTCTATTTAGTTTCTTTTTAATCTTATTTGGCTTATTTATTGTCAGTGTCAATATTATTATAATTATTATTGATTGTTATTATTTATAGCTCCTCTCTGACTGCTCGTGGCTTTTTGATAGCCTGAGGTAAATTCCTTTTTTTTGTGTTTAGACACTTGACAATAAAGTTTATTCAGTTAATAAGTCTGTAGTGCACATTGTATTAGACACACACCTTATTTTTGCTCCAGGGCCTATATTATTTAGTTTTTCTAACTGAGAAATATATAACATCAGCATATGAAATGGTACTTGTCTTTTCTCAGACTCAGAGATCTAATGTTGTGAAAGTTATCATCAGTAAAATCCCAGCATTCCCATCTAAACGTTGCCATCTCATCTGCACAAAGCTTGTAGCATATCTTTGTATTCATGCCTTGCAGTTTGTGAGAACAATGCACAGTCACTTTATTAAGTATAACTTATTATTACTTGATTTGACCCCCTTTTGTCTTCCCTTAATTCTTCATAGGAGAGAATCAACAAGCTTGAGCTTGAAACTTTCCTCAGACATTTAAGTCCACATTGATATGATAGTGTCACACATTTTCTGCAGATGTTGTGAATCTGCTGTTCTCCCCCATCTCAAAAGCACTTTGTTGGATTGAAATCTGATGATTTGAAGTATGAACTTGTCATATTCAAGAAACCAGTTTTAAAATGATCTGAGCTTCGCGACAGCAGCAATACTCAGGCAGGCTCTGGCATTTAAGCAATATTCAGGTGATACAAAGGGGCCTATAGTGTGTCCAGAAAACATTTGTCACACCATTACACCAGCACCACCAGCCTGAACCGTTGATTCAAGCCAGGACAAGTCCATGCTTTCATGCTGTTTATACCAAATTCTGACCTTAGTATTCGATTGTAGCAGCAGAAATCGAGAGTAACATTTTTTCATCTTCTATTGTCCAGTTTTGTTGAGCCCCTGTGAACTGTAACCTCAGTTTCCTGTTATGATCTAACAGGTGTGGCACCCAGTCTCGTCTTGTGCTGCTGTAGCCCATCTGCTCCAAGCTTTTGAAGTGTTGTAGATTAGGAGATGCTCTTCTGCACCCCTTGGCTTGTTATTTTAGGTACTTTTGCTGTAATATCAGCCCAAAGCAGTCTGGCCATTCTCCTCTGACTCCTTGTATGAACAAAGCATTGTCACCCAGAGGAGTCCTGCTCTTTGGAAACACAGGGAACATTCAAACTCCACACAGATGTGCCCAGGGAGAGAAGAGAATCAAACCCAAACCCAATATTTCATCCATGAAACCTTAATTTAACTTTTACTTTATTAAAGACATTATTGTTAAATGACTTTAAGGCATCTAAATGGTAAATATCTTTAACAAGTCCTCACTTGGACACCATTCACCAGTCGTTTCAACTAATTTCACATAGAAATGAGAAACATGGAGTGCAACTGAAACTTTAATCAATGATATAATTATCTCTTTCAGAACATAGGCAGTAGCTGCTTGTGTGTGCTTTATTGATCTTTACCTTTATTAAACACAATACAAAAACCCATTTAAAAAAATTACATTCTTTATAACCACAAAATATAAGTTTATCTTTATTTAACAAAATCAGAAGTTCAATAATACATTTACCATCAGGGGAAAGAGTTCACAGAAGAATTGAGGCACAATTTTGATGAAGACTTAAGAAGCCAGTCAGCAGCTTTGAGCAGCGAGGCTGTAGAAACCAGATGCAATTCAAACAAATGCGACCTACTTTCATGGCATCATATTTCAGTTTATTCATGTACAGAGTCTGATAGTCCACCTCCCAGAACACTGATTTCATATGGTGCTAGAGACTGTGTACAAACATCTACGTCACCAAATGAAATCAGTTTCTGAGTGCAGTTCTTTACTCAACAAGTCTTCTGATTGACACCGTTAATAGGTTTAATACAGAAAAGGACATTCTTGTATATTCATGGCCTGGCAAGCTTCCTGTAGCAAAGTGGATGCAGGTGTAGCTCAAAGACTGCTGCTGTTTGAGGACGGAAGCTGGCTGTATTTGTTCAGTTGCTAATTTCCCAGATGAACACCAGAGGGTGTGGTTACACAGCCGGCTAGAGCCATGACAGAAGTGGTGCAAGGAATTTAGCTCGGATCCGAAGGGATGTTTTTGGAGAAACTACCTCAGCAAAGCTGGTTGGAAACTCCTGGGTGCCTCCTGGTGTTCCACCTACCTGATTGTGCAGACCTCTGCTGCAAACGACAAAAAAATCTGAATCAGGCTGCTGACCAACGTCACACTGTGCATCATGAAATGCATGAAAATAAAGAATGATAACACAGGCGATATTTACACATCAGTAATGCTACTTTTGAACATTAAATCTGGCTTTTTAGGACATTTCTGATTATAATCTAGACAGTGGTTCTTGAACTAAGACGTAGGATGTAAACTTTTTTGATTTCTTAAGAGGGCAATCAAGAAAAAATGTTTTGAAAACCACTGTATTAGTCGATGCTCCTGTTACACAGGAACAAAGCTTCAAATAATGAGGCGAGTGTTTATACAAATAAAACCTCTGAGCCAAAAGCGCAGACTGCTGGAAACAGAAGAACAGAAAAAGATTATTTTGAACTGCCTATTTTGAAAGTCATGCAAAGTTCCTCTAGTAGAGATTATAAATTAGAAATGAGTGTAACAGACTCCTTTTAAAATAAAGCCAAAACATACACTGGGTTTGTGTGAAGCTTAAAAATAATCACCTCTTAATTGAACAAGTGAAGTATTGTATCTCATTTGTATGTAAACCAAAGAGTAGGCTAACTAGAAATGCACTTGGAAAGTACAGTGCTATGTGAAAGGCCCTCATAGCTCACAGTGTTAAAGAAAGATATCTACACCCACATCCACACCAACAACTGTTCCTTTTCACACCTGTTCCATCTCTTTACATGATTTTGTGAAATTTGCCCAACAACAAATGATGCTGAAAACATGTTGGATCTCCCTGATGGAGGTTTTATGGTGGAGTTTGTACCAAATTTCACTTTTACTGTCTATGCTCAGGCTGATAATGCAAAGGCATTCTTTTTAGCAGCCAGCAGGGGGCGACTCCTGTGGCTATAGAACGAACAGTAAACCCAAATGTTCTCAATTGCTAATTTCAAGTTTTACTGAACCCAGCATTGGAAAATTACGATCCCAATTTGAGTCAAAAAGATAGTAAAGCAGTGTGTGCTGTTACTGACAACCATATGGTTTCTCAGAGAGTTCGCATCTAGTTTCAAAACACCAAGATAGCAACTGCTTTACAACAGGCCTCCATTAAACAGTGGGTGGTGTCATGATGGCTGAGTTTTGAATCTCTGTATGAGTAGGAAAGTGCAAACCTTGCTGTTTCTCCTGGTTTCTGTATGGTAAGCTGTGCTAAACTAAACTATCCCCTATAGATTCATCTTTACAGTGAAGAGAGGTGAAGGCCAATCAATGTTCTCGTTTGTCTTTCAGAAACATAATTGACAAATGCAAAATGTGTAACTATTCCTTTAAATGTGGGATGCGATTAAGTAATTACACAGAAGCAGGTTGGGTAACTTTCTCAGGGTAGGGATAGAACAATAGGATAGAGACAATCCTCTATTCAGCTTTCTTATAGGGTTAAAGTGTCAAGACTTTGTTTTCAGTATCTGAACCAAGCACAATAAACAGCTGAAATTAAGCGTGCACCATAAAGGTATGCAGCAGGTCTAGCAGGTCTTATAATAATGTTTCAACCACAGAAGCTATGAAGCTCTGAGTCATGTTCGTTCTCAGATGGTTTCATTTGAACGTCAGTTTAAAGGGGGTGAAGTTCATCACACCTCGTCAAATCCCACTGAACATATGGAGCAACAAGCAGAGACACAAAGCTGGAGAGTAAAATAATGCTTGATTTCAATGAAGGGAAAGATTAGTCTCTGTGCAATCTTCCCACATCATGAAAAGAAATTTTCATGGATGAATAAAGACAAAGGAAATGAATTCTAATTCTTCGTAAATCCTCTGTGTCACCAAACTGTGGTGGTGACTGAGGATCCAAAGAAACAGTAGTCATCAGTGCATCTTTCATTTCCCCAGTCCTTTTACCTGATATCATCTGCTGTCTCAGAATATAAAGCAAGAATGAGTCATTTTGACATCACTCTAAAATGCGCAGAATAAGTCAGGGGAGACTCTGCTTGATTCAGGGAGGAAGAACGATGTGAAGGGGTCATTCTACTAAGTGCTTCCTGAAGGTGCTGTGGCTTCAGGTGAAATATCCTCAGCACCCTTAAGCGAGTTCAGTTAAAGGGCAAGAAATTATCCTTACTAGTGGAAGGCATAACCCCAGAAACATCTGCAATTATGTGCTGGTGAGGCACAGGGATGAGGGACGGAGGTGACACAAACACGGAGGATCTGATATTTGAGTTCCTGAAATAGCATCTGATGAATTTGACAATTCTGAAGTTCAGAGTGACGTAAATCAAACTGAAAGTTGATTTAAATCAGTCTTTTAAAGTATTTATTTCACATTAAGGTACTCTGTTTTAAAGGAAAACAGTTGAAAAATTCCTGTTGAATCATTGTTTTTGCTCAGATGTTATCAAACGTACGCCAGCAGGGGTTTAACATTAAACCCAACCCTGTTTCCAGTAATGGATAACTCACTGGTTGCTGCAGCTTAACCTTTACCAGATTGGGTTGAGAATGCTATTGATCTTCGCATCTAACTCTAGGCAAGGCAGTGAGTAAACACAAATTCCAACATGTCAGATTATTACTCCAAGACAATGAGAAAGAAGTATGATAGGAACCCAAGGGGTCTTTTAGGATTCAGAAAACTGGTAAGGAAAACCATCACTGACTGCTTAAAAATACAACACTGAAGACTAGTTCATCCACTTCCTGGCCCAGTTACAGCCTGTGAATACTTAACTCTTTCATGGATGTGCATGGATATTTTATGTTATATATGTATAAACTCAATTATTAAAGAAGACCTATCATCTTTTTTAAAAGTCTGCGCACTGTTACATTGGTTGCTTATAATAAATAGCAGTTTATAATAATTACTTCATTGTCTTCCTTCTCTCACCCCAACCAGTCGCAGCAGATGGCCCCGCCCCTCCCTGAGCCTGGTTCTGCTGGAGGTTTCTTCCTGTTAAAAGTGAGTTTTTCCTTCCCACTGTCGCCAAAGTGCTTGCTCATAGGGGGTCATTTGATTGTTTATTGGTTGATTATCCTCTGTATGTATTATTGTAGGGTCCACCTTACAATATAAAGCTGTTGTTGTGATTTGGCGCTATATAAATAAAATTGAATTGTATGTAGAGGTAATTGGTGGGGGTCAAAAGATCAGGCTTTAGACTGTTACAGAGTGAAGATACTGCTAATATGAAGACCTCAGGGGCATGCCTCTCCCACAAAAGCCCCACCCAGCAGCTGTTAAAATCTTCTGTTTACAGGGGGCAAACCAATCAGAGGAAAGGTGGAGGAAGGAGAAGAGCTCTGGCTTGTTTCAGACAGAGGCTCATTATCAGATATTTTAAGATTAGATTTAATGTAATCTTACATTAAGATTAGCAAAACATGAGCATCAGGCTGATCAGAACTTTTTGCCGTCTGAGGACTGAGGGTGACGTCAATCAAACCCTGTTTAGAGGGCACAGTACTAACCACTGGTGTGACATAGCTATGAGTTTTCTGATACTGCTTGAAGCGATCAAATGAATGACCTGTTAACAAATGCTGACGTGACACGTGAAAGGGTTAAACTTAGAAGTGTCCTGGGCTTTTTTTTTTAAACACAAACAATGGTGATCATTGATTATCCATGCATATATATGAGCCTCAGCATGACAACGAGTGCAAAGGAATAACACAGAAACACAGCTATTCCTACTATCATTTGCTATAGGTAGGATGACTAACAGGGGGATTTTAAAGACTTGCTAGTGTGCTGTTAATTATTCTGGACCTTTATTTCTTTGCCTGAGATCCGGGACTGCACAGACAAAAGAAGGCTTCATCGCACACCGGACTTAAATGACAGAATGAGGTTTGTAGGGAGTGTTCTGTAGCTATATATATACCTCCGCCAATGTAGGACAGAATCCAGGTGTGGTCACCTGACGTTCAGAAGTGTAATATCTAGCTATGAAAGCAGGAGAAAGTTTAGAGCAGACAAACATCCAGAATAATTCAGCGTCAAGGTTGGATGTTGAGCCGTTTTCTTGCGAGTAATGATGAAGCAACAGAGAGAAAGAGTTTCTCAGCAGTGGCTCAGAGGCAGAGGACCTTATGATACTCACTGCCTTTGCGTTTACTAGACAGAAACCAAAGATAGAAATTTTACACAATTCCCAAATTCTGGGCTGGTTCTCATCCCGGAAAAAGTGCAGATAAATTGTCAACTATTGCCCTAATGGACTTGTTCTTTTTCACTTGATGGTAATCATTAAAGCTTGGAAAGATAAAAAAGTGAAAGATTGTGGCTTACTGTGGTTTAAAAGTTGAGTGAAAATGAAACTGCTAAGTCATTTTCTGTAACAACCAGAACCATTACGCAAAATAACACAGTAACAAGACATAAGGTCAGCATGTTAAAATGATATCTGTGTCTTCATAACACGCAAATTAAAATAAATATATGAATAAAAAGAACAAATACATAAGCACAGGAATAAACACAAACACTTACCGAGTCGCCAGTCACCTGCGGCACAGTGAATGACTTCCTCCTTGAAGACGTTTTCATACTCGCTTCTCCGGTTTAAAGCCACTCCTGTCCCGTACTGAGGCGTCCTGTATTATATTGTACTGTAGGTTCTGAGCTCCTCAGGGCTGTCTTCTCTCTGCGTAAGTGTGTGAGAGCTTGATGAGCGACAGAGGAGTTATGAGATGGAGATGCCGCTGTGAGCTCAGCCCTCCTTCTTTTTCTCTCTTTTTACAGTCAGTATGAGCTGTTCATCCACTCTGCTGCCAGAGTCATTATTGTAACTGTGAGTCAACGCGGGCTCCACACAAACACAGGCACACACACACACACATACACACACACACGCACGCGCGCAAAGACAAGCTACACTTTATTCATATTTATATTTACAGTAATTTATGAAAGACGTAAACAGGGAGAATAGAAATGTCTTGGAAGCTTTACAAACGTGTTCCCACATGATAAAAACCTTCATAAAAAATCGACAGTAGCTGCTACCAAAGAGCTCACACACACATTACACAAACATTACACACCCAGCATGACAAAGCATCCTTGGACTAGCCAGCACCAACAAGCGATTACTCTATATGCGCACTTCATCCACATAAATCCATAGATTGATCTCCTCCATGGTTGTTTGGGGCCAAATGTAGAATGCTGTGAAAATACCACACATAGAGTAATTTTTTTCCCTTCCAGTTTAGGCCTCCGCTGGATTCCTGACCTGCAAATTGGCAAATTAAATTGTGTGCGGTGAAAAACAGAGGAACACAGCCCTGTTAAACTAACCACAACATAAAGTATCCTATCATTAACAGAAAAAACAGGCTTGAGCAAACGAGGCGCTCTAACTTCCTCCGTGACGAGAACCACACAAGCTGGGAAATTCCCTGGCTGTGGGGGGAAGGGGAAAGGATGAAATAGGATCCATATGGAGGTGACAGGTGAGAGGGCACGACTCACAGACCGGGAATCTCACTCTGCATTCCTCTGGCTTGACGGGAAACAGGATAATTGCTCTTCCGGCGTAGTAAACTCGTGCGCATGCATATTGGAACACCAGACCACATGACCAAGCTTCCTTTTCCCAGTATCCATTCCTCCGTTGTGAGTCAGCTGACCACAACATGACTCGTTCATCTCCTCCTTTGATCTTTCCATCCTGAAGATGCCAACGGAAGTGGCTGAAAGGTCTGAGTCACATTCACTTCTCACCCTGATTTCACCGTAAAACCCTCCTCTTCCCCCTCACTCACTACAACAACATCCACATTTTGATCCAGCTGTCATCAATCCAGCATCCACCTACACAATATAAGCACTTGTTTTTACTCACTCTGCCTTTTACCTCCCACCTCATTCACTTTCCTCCATCCGTCTATCCTGAGTTGAATAAACAGCCCCAGCATTTCAACGAATACCTCTGGATGTGTATCGTCCCACAGCCATCTCCTGCTCTCAATCCAACCTCCTGACCGACGTAGATCCCTAATCCTCACCAGCCGCCTCACCGGAGGAAAGCTCTGCTATAAAGACAGCGAGACTGAAAATATCTCTCCTCGCTCTGATGCACTCTCCGTTTCTCTTCCTTCTTCTCTCTCTCGCTCTATCTCTCTCACTCTGTTTACAACTGAAGAGCAGCTTTAGAGACATAAGGCATAGTGAAACTGGTTCCCTGTAGATTATGAAGTCATGATGACCGGGGCATGTTGATCCAATCATTACACCTCATGCTATGGGTTTATCCAAATAAACTGACTTCTCTGAAAATCAGTTGCATTTATATTTGTTTAGGAAACAAGAACAAGAAGTGAAATTGAAGCAGGAGAGTGACATTTTTAGAAATGCACTCACTGGTATTCCTCGCTCGATTTAACCCCTTAATTCCATGTTTTCTAACAGCTCCGGAGACCTGATGCCAAAATTTGGATTAACTTTGGGCGTGCTGTCATGTGCAAAGATGGAGAGGAGAAAGCAAAACAAGACCGCTGATCAGTGAAGAAAGTCCCACAAAATTAGCTTCTGGTCAGCTGGGCCTCCTGGGCCTGCTTGGGTTCTCTCAGTGTACTCCAGCTTCCTCCCACAGTTCAAAGAAGTGTATGTCAGATTGACTGGTGATTCAGACCTATCCATAGAAGCCTAGTGCCATCTGGAATAACACCTACTAGGTTAAATAGGAGGATGGATGACACATTTCTTGTGTTTATTGTAAAGTAAACTCTTTTTTGTTTCATTTTTCTGGAGCAGGAAGCTATAAACATGTAGTGGTTCCATGGTTTTGTAATGAGTCAGTCATAGTTGCTACATTTCACGCCCTCTGTGTTTCCCTGTCTCTGGCATCATGTTTAGTATTAGTCTTTGGCTTGGCGTTAGCTATTTGTCTTTTGGTTACTTCCTGTTCCAGGATTTTTGAGTTTTAGGGTTGTCTAGTTTTGACTGTCTTTGAATTACAGTTCTGTCTTGAGTATTGTTGACATTCTGTTTTTTTGTTCTGGTGTTCTGGTTATGTTACAGTTATCTGTGCATTAAGTTAATGGGAGGTTGTTTGTGCTGTTTTTGCGTCCCCATTCTGTCCCCTCAGGCTTATCTCCACATTCTTCTGTTTCTGTGTCTATCTTGTATCTCTTAGTCTTGCTCTCAGTAATCATTACTTCCTGTTTTATTTGGATAGTCTCTTCTCAGTTCTGTTCAGTTTGTTCAATTTGACCCGTTCATTTAGTGAAATAGATCTTGCGGGGGCTACATAGTTGCTTCTACAGAGTGGCACTCGCTCCTATGTACTTCCACCTGATTAATTCTAAGTTTATAAGATTTCATTAGTTTCTTGGAAGTCATAATCACACACTAGTCAATGTATATTTATGAGTACAATATAATTTTTTTTTCTATTAAATAACCTCAAAAAAATGACTGACTGTATCGTGAAGAAACATAGCAAAAATTAAACCTTTACTGACACTCAATAATGTGGAAATTCTACTAAACACTAGATTGAATTTTCTCGGATTTTAATTATTTTAACCCACATGTCACGTCAATCTCCCAGTCCTCCTTACTCTACACTGTGTTCCACTATAATTTAGAATACATTTTTAAAATGGTATCAATAATGTATAAAGCCCTACATGGGCAGGCTCCTGCTTATATATAGCAGAGCTACTGAGACCTTATAACTACAGCCAACCTCACACATTATCTTCGAAATGTTCCATGCTCTTATTTAAAAACCAGAGGTGATGTTGTTGCTGCTTTGGAGCAGCCTTCCTCGGCCTATCTTTGCTAAATCTATGGTTTGTTTAACAGTAAATGACTCCTGACAACACTTTATAATAGGCTAGCTTTTCCTTAATCTTTCTTCCATTATTTGTGGCCTTTTGTTCTTCTGATGTTTATATTGGAGTGCTTGTGCAGGAATGAATGAAAGACTGTGTGTTTAGACTCAGTTTACATGTACAATTATGCTTAATGTGTTTTCATCCAAACTTTGAAGCACTTTGTAACTGTATGTTTTAAAATGTGCTTTACAAGCCTATTATTATTATTATTATTATTATTAAATCGGCAGCTGCCACATGAAAAATAAACGGCAGCACTTAGCATTAACATAATTAACTGGAATTAAAATCTGTATTTTACAGATTTGTGTGATTTTTGACAGTATTCATCTCTTATAATCTCTTGTTTTATTTGCAAGTGTTGCATTTTACTGTTATAATTTTAACCAGCTCATTACTGGTTAAATGCAAAGAAAGCTCAGCTGAGCTGAACTTCCTTTATAAGCTTACACACACCATAGAAGCTGCTGAGAATAGTCGAGCATTAAGCAGCTAAGAATTTGAACAATCCTTCAGAAACAGGTTAGTATTCAAACACATGTAAAAGAAGGAGCGTACCTAGTGGGTGTGTTAAAAAACAAACAAACATTTATATGTCAGTGTAATCCGTTATTGCTGCCACCAAGTGGCTGGAAATTCGTGCTGAAAATTCAAAGTGAGCTGTGGCTGCTGGTGAAGGTGGCGTGGGTGTGGAAAGGATAAACGGGGGTGAAAAGGACAGCGTCATTGAACAATGACAGGATGGATGAATATGGGATGTCAGCACAGGCAGAGGTGAAGATGGGTTGTTGACATGTTCTTTCCTCTCCACATGTCCTTTGGAGAGAAATGGATGAATACATTAAAAGAATAGTTGAATAACAGGCACCGATATGGGGTTACTGTATGTCTCTGTGCACTGAAAATGGATTTGTATTATATATGAACAGACGTCAAACACAATTTAAGGCCAGTGGCCAAGGTAACAAGAGTATAAAAAAACCCCAACATATAAAAACCCAGAGTTACGCAACTATGCTTATCGAGTAGTATAAAGGGTTCAGACATCCTTGGTAACAATCACTATCAAAGAAAATTACAGGATTACATAACTCACCTCCATCAAAACTCACATGTAATATTCCCTAGGGATCGTAAATGGATATATTTACTTATACTTATGTTTTACATTAAAAGTAAATTGACTTTCATGCAGACCTTCAGTTCCGTAGCATCTTTTTAATTTCAGCCACACGCACAACTCTCATGACAGCAGCAAAAGAGACGAACAGTTTCCTTTCAAAGGAGCAACCAATATTAAAATTTTTTTAAACATGTTTTCAATGATAAGTTGTGATGTGAGGCTGATGAAGACAATATGCCAGCCAGTTGCTACGTCTTCACGTAGGTGTAATATGACGTATTATTTGGTAACACTGAGTGGGTGATTGGGTTACAGAGGTGGGCTTTTCTATGTGGAATGAGATACTGCCTGGGCGCACACACACATTTGCACACACAAACCTCATTTTTCTTCTCTTTATTTTATTGCACCCAGCTCCCTAACAACCTGACTCACCTCCCTAGTTCCAAAGGCCCCATGTCCTTCAGAGAAATCCACATGTATTCATCATTTCGCAGAAAGATGAAAGATTTCAAAGCCAGAGATTTCTTGTGTGAAGAGTGCTTTTATTCAAGTCTTAATATAAAAAACATGCAATTAGATATTTCTTTTTGAAGACACTACAAAACCAACATTAGCAAATTAGAAAACAGCCTTTTCCAAACCAGTTCTGACACTATAATAGTTGTATTTAAATTTTAATGTACAGCAATACTATGGTACGGCTTTCCTAAATGCCCATGGAAGTATTACTATTACCAGCAGGACATTATTGATTGATTTTTAAACATTTATATTTATAAACAATTATATCAATTTCCTGAAGGAATTTTTTTCAGTAGAATAAAAATATATGCTACTTTCTTAAACACCTTGATTTTTTTTCTCTGTTATTCAGATAGAAAAACAATTAAATCCGCTCCATCGCTTCACATTGAATGAATGAAAAACATCACATCAACTCTGATTATCTTCAGTTTAACATTGAGTTGTCATAGCAACAGTTCCTGGCACTGGATCTTTTATCAAGTATTTAAATGCTCAGTTGAACCTTTATTAGTTGCAAACTGCAGTGTTTCTGCAGTTTGACGAATGTGGCTTGTAGCATTTGAGCTTGTGACACTGAACCAAACCAAAATGATAAATCACATCTTTTATGTAACAAATAGCAATTTTATCCATCCTTAATAAAAGGAGAGTTTGCAGCCATGATTGCAGGTAGGGATGAATACTGACAAAGGTCATTCCAGAAGTGGAGGACAATTTAGGCCCCAACAACAGCAAAATAAATAAATAAACAAATACATATATATACATACATAAAATGGACTTAAGAAATGTGTATAATTGAACAAAATAAAAACACATAAGTGGATTTATACTTTTATGTTTTATCTTGTCTTATAGCAGCGGTCCCCAACCCCCAGGCCACGGACCGGTACCAGGCCGTGAGAGTTGAGGTTCGGGTGTGAAATTGATGGTTTTCAGGGTTTTTATCGTTATTTTTTTAATTGTTTTTATCGTTAACTCTGTTTCCTTGGGACTTTTCCAGTGTGTTATGAAAAAATCTTCTTTTTTTTGTTACTGGTACTGGTTTTATTTTGTTGTATTTATCTGCGACACCTTAAAGGCTGGTCCATGAAAATATTGTCAGACATAAACTGGTCCGTGGCTCAAAAAAGGCTGCGGCCTTATAGGAACACACAATCTGGTTATCAAGAAGTTGGGACAAGAGAAAAATACCAAATTCACAGGAAGGGAAGAAACTGTCCTGCAATTTTGAAAGATCCCAAGAAGCTTGAATAGCTACTGATGTGATTATTGATCGTCTCTTTATCCGTCTCCTTGGAGATTTCTGATTGAATTTCTGTGTGTGTGAGGGAGCTTTACTCTAGAGGTTTTATTATGAGTCACAATAATAAAACCTCTGAATCTGAACACAGTGTGACTCAGCTGTAAAAAAAAAATAGCTCATGCAAATGTTGGATATCACCGTTTTGCAACGTGCAAAAGAGAAAATTATTGCAGCAGTGATAAAAAAAACCCTCCCAAATATGTTTATATTTAACTGTCAAACAATGAGTTAAATAGTTAGTCAGTTAATATTTCATGAGATCATTTTTTTGTAGTTGAGTGAATAAACATTTTACTAGGTGAAAAACAAAAAAAGTACATCCAGACCAGTGTTAGTAGTCACAGATGTACAGTAGCGACTGAAATGCAGTTACATAATGTTTAACACACAAGCACACACTGCACTAGTGCATAAACGCAACAAGCCACAGACAAATGTTAGTAAGTTGGCCACCGCTTCCTCTGTGGCCAATGAGAGAAGCTGACGTCAGATCTGCCGAGGAGACCACAGCTTCACTTCTGTTTTATTTTCCTGGCTTTGAAAGACAGTGAGGGGGTGAGACGTTAAGAGTTATTTTCAGAACTGAAAATGAAGCATTCTTTGGTTGTTAAGCATAAAAAACAAACAATACAGAATGTAGTCACAAACTTCCTCATCCTATCCAGTCTTTGCATGTAAACTCTTCGCTTGACAAGTCTCTGCAACCGCGCAGAAACCAAGCACGCGTGCAAACAGCCACTTCCTCCTCAGATGAAGCAGAACACGGTGTACCTTAGATCACACGAGAAACATCTTAGCAGACACGAACACCAGGCCTTGATTTAGATGCTTTGCGGTTTTAACCAAAATTAGGATCCAAGTAACACAAAACTGGAAACTGATGACGCAGAGGCTTTTCTAAATGTAACTAACCATGTCTTTGAAGTAGCTTACTGATACGCTTTTAAGTATTTCCCTTTTTATCTAGTTTTATATTGAATTATTATTGCTCATTAATGTAAAATTTGTAGTTGACTGAAGAGGAGCTATTTTGTATTTGACTACAATGGTTTGTTAAATTAGATGCATTTATACATGTTCTCTAAACCAGTATCAAAACAGCTGCTGTGAAAACACCAAAATCAGTCGCTTCAGCTGTACAGGTATCAATTTTTAGATCATTTAGTGTATGACCAAATATATATTTCCAGTTCTTCATATACTTTGTGTGCAAAGTAATTAAAGCAACTTCATCTCTCTCCTGTTTTTATACTGCTGGGTCAGTCTCAGGAGTTTGGAAAGAAATTACTGGACTTCTTTAAGTTTGGAGATGGTGGAGAGTCCCAGGGACTTAATCCATAGTGGGATTAAGTATTGATCACGTGCCTCAACATGAGGCGAGGTGTGGAAAAAAGTGTGGGTCATTATTAGCAGAGGTTTTGGGCGTAACCGTCGTGATACCTTGCCTCACCCTATCATGTGACCCATTGAGATCACGTGAGTTGAGGTTGAAGCATCTGGGAAGGGATCTCAAAACTGCACCGCAGATGGCAGACAGTTGGTGTTGTAAGCCACCTCTTTTGTTCAAAGATCATTCACTCCTCTTTCAAACCATCTGTCTTCTCTGTCCAAAAAGTGAGCACTGGCATCCTCGAAATAATGACCTTTGACCTTTAAATGCAGATGTCCAGCTGAGTCGTGTCCAGTCGAGGTGGCTCTTCTACGTTGTGCTATGCATTTATGGAGTGGCTGGTTGGTTTCTCTAGTGTAGAAGTCTGAGCACTCCTCGCTCCACTGCTTAAAGAAGTCCAGTCTCTTTCTTTCCAAGCTCACTAGACTATCATGATCAGGATGGGTGAGAACCTACACAGACATTTAGATGGGGTCAGGTTGACCTGTGAAGTTCAGAATAGGGAAGAACGGTGATACTTTGCATAAACAACATGAACTAATCGATCCTTTACGCCTTGTATTTGTGCTTCAGGTGTAATGGTGGGGCAGATATTGGCACACTTTGAGCCAAATAGCACCAACTGAGCATTGTTTAAACACCGCAGCCACCACAGAGTATTTTTGTTGACCATGTCCATCTCAGTGGGGCCACAGTGTACCCATCTTCTGATGCCAGTTTCCAGCAGGATAATGCAACATGTCCCAAAGCTTAAATGATCTCAAACTGGTTTCTTGAACATAGTAATGGATTCACTGTATTTAAATGGCCTCCACAGTCACCAGATCTCAATCTAATAGAGCATCTTTGGGATGTGGAGGAACAGGAGATTCACATCATGGATGTGCAGCTGACATAGTTCAAAATCCCTTTTTTTGCAAACACTTCTTACTTTAATAAATAACAGTATAATGTGATAAAAGCGAATAAATTGACTGACAATTTATTGATCATATTTATTGATTGATTGTATTGACAGGTGTGACTTCTTGAAACTGCACCAATTTTCTTGAAATGACCTCCAAGACAGAAACTTGAACCTATTTTCTTAATAGTGATTTTTTTTATGCCATAAAAAGTAACTGTGCAGAAAGGAGACCATCTTCCATTTGTGGTAAAACGATGATCACATGTCCACTGTCACATATAAGCATTTCTACGCAGGTTGTTTATGCACCTGCACTTCTGCTGTCCAGTGCTCCGTCTTATTTGCGATGTTCAGGATGTTGTGTTTATGTGTTTTCTTTTTTTGCTTTGCATCCATAATTTTGCCACAAGTAATGAGCTATATCACAGAAAAACAGCTGCTTTACCTCCCTGAGAGCATCAACTGGATTTCATGAGCACAGTAATACATTTTTATTAAATTGTAAACTCAAAATCAGCAGGGGGCAGCACATACACAGACACACAGGAATATTTTCTTTAACCGTGAACCATTATGTTCCACATCAAGGTTTACTGATGGATTAAATTTTTTCTTCGTTGTTACACTCTTCTCACTCAGTAGTTCCTTCATGCATTCACACTCTGATAAACAGCTTTTATAACTTCAAGGCACGTGTGTAAAATGATTAATCAGGCTCTCGGTCTGCAAATGTTCTGCTTGTCTGTTGTGTTTTGCTTAATTTAAAAGAAAAAAGCAAGCACTTAAAAATTAATTTTGCTGTTGCATCGATATAATTGCTTTGATCCCATGATGAGCAGCAGACTAAATTGTCCTTTTAGTTAACGTCTGCATGTGTCTGGCACTTCTTTGGGTACATAGAAAGGCTGCAGTAGTCTGCCAGGATGCGGTCCACATTAACCGCCTTTGCTCATCTTATTCTGTGAGAGGAGAGAGATGGTTTAAAATGATCAATAAAGATCCACAGCAGGAGAGGTATGAAATCAAATAATGTGTTTAAGTCAAGTCGGGTCGTACTTTCTTGGCTTCGTCCACACACTGCATGTAGGCAGCGGCAATGCGCGAGCAGCACAGAGTCTTTCCCGTGTTCTCCTTGTAGCATTTTAATATCTGACTCTGCAAGTCTCCACACACTGGCTGGGTGTTAAAACGACTGAGAGAGAGATGAAGAAAATAATATTAAATAACATTTGCCTCATTCTTATGATTCAAACTTAACTTACATCAAATAAAAGCTGTAATAAGGCTTACATGATACTACACATAAACAAATTAAAGTGTTCTGACTTACGTAAAACGGCTGAGAGTCTCTTCTTTGCCCTTCCGGAAGCTCTCGACAGAGACTTTGTAAAACTCTGCACACTGCCAAAGTGGTAAAAAACACACACGTTACCCTCAACATAACATATCACAACTGCTTCAACAAAATCCCACAAAAAAAATTCAGGACGTGACGGCTCCTCAGTGGCCGAAATTTGCATTTAAAGACCCCGAAAACATGTTTTAGCTCAACTTCACGGTTCTATCACTGGTGTCAGCTGTAAAAGGTGGTGCTACATGTGTTTAAGCTCTAATTAGGATCCAGACATGTTGGAATTAAAGCGTGATGACATTTGTTAAGGTGTTTGATCATGTACCTATGGCACTGTTAATAAAATGAAAACAAAGCGCAGCATACTGCTGTGTCTTGGATTGGCACACGGGTGCATTTACAGTGCAATTTGATACCTGAAGAAAGTAATTAACAGTTTCAAATAGTTCCAGATATACTGCTGAAAAATTAAAGGATCACTTAATAATTTTAACATCAAGCCCAGAAAGGATTGACGATTTGATAATTTTGGTTTCCACTAACTGGTGTTGTTTCATGTCCTTCTCCACAAATTATCCAGTGTGCAGTACTGTGCAAAAGTCTTTTTTGTTAAGAAAATGGGAAATAGCCAAAATGTGCAGATATACATGGAAAACAGAGTTGTATAATTCTAACAACTGTCCTCAGGAATCGCTCTGTAAATTTCTTGAAAGACATTCAAAGCTCTTCTTTGGATCCTGGCCTCTTTTTATTCTGTTCTCTTTCAAGATGATGCCACACTGCTTTAATAATGTTCAGGTGTGGGCTCTTGGGGGGGCAATCCATGAGTGCTAGTCATGGTTAGTCATTGCATGTTTTGTGCAGTGCCTTTGGGATCATTTTCATGCTGAAAAGTCACTTTCCAGATGATACTAGATGGTGGATCAAAATCTGAATGTACTTTTCTGTGTTCATAATTCCATCAGTTTTGACAAAAATCCCCAACACCACTGGCTGAAATGCAGCTCCAAGTGATGACAGAGCAGTCAGTCACTGTTGAACCTCTCTTCTGACCCCTGCTGTACAGATTGATAATCACTTGAAAACAAAAACGTCATTCAAATCTGGGTTCATCACTACACAAGACCTGCTGCTACTGATTTTCAGCCCATTATCTTGTGTAAAGATAATGGGCTGAAAGACATAAAGACCTGGATGGCCGCTAACTTTCTGCTTCTTAATTCAGATAAAACTGAGGTCATTGTACTCGGCCCTGAAAATCTTAGACATATGGTATCTAACCAGATTCTTACTCTGGATGGCATTACCTTGGCCTCCAGTAACGCTGTGAGGAACCTTGGAGTCATTTTTGACCAGGACATGTCCTTCAGTGCACATATTAAACAAATATGTAAGACTGCTTTCTTCCATTTGCGCAACATCTCTAAAATTAGAAATATCCTGTCTCAGAGTGACGCTGAAAAACTAGTTCATGCATTTATTACTTCCAGGCTGGACTACTGCAATTCATTATTATCAGGATGTCCTAAAAACTCCCTGAAAAGTCTTCAGCTAATCCAAAATGCTGCAGCAAGAGTCCTGACAGGGACTAGAAAGAGAGAGCATATTTCTCCTGTTTTGGCTTCCCTTCATTGGCTTCCTGTTAAATCCAGAATTGAATTCAAAATCCTGCTCCTCACATACAAGGTCTTAAATAATCAGGCCCCATCTTATCTTAATGACCTTGTAGTATCATATCACCCCATTACAGCACTTCGCTCTCGCACTGCAGGCCTACTTGTTGTTCCTAGAGTATTTAAAAGTAGAATGGGAGGCAGAGCCTTTAGTTTTCAGGCCCCTCTTCTGTGGAACCAGCTTCCAGTTTGGATTAAGGAGACACACACTATCTCTACTTTTAAGATTAGGCTTAAAACTTTCCTTTTTGCTAAAGCATATAGTTAGGGCTGGACCAGGTGACCCTGGATCCTCCCTTAGTTATGCTGCAATAGACGTAGGCTGCCGGGGGATTCCCATGATGCATTGAGTTTTTCCTTTCCAGTCACCTTTCTCACTCACTATGTGTTAACAGACCTCTCTGCATTGAATTGTACCTGCTATTAATCTCTGTCTCTCTTCCACAGCATGTCTTTATCCTGTCTTCCTTCTCTTACTCCAACAGGTCGCAGCAGATGGCCCCGCCCCTCCCTGAGCCTGGTTCTGCCGGAGGTTTCTTCCTGTTAAAAGGGAGTTTTTCCTTCCCACTTTGGTTGTTGGGTTTTCTCTGTATCTATTATTGTACGATCTACTGTACAATATAAAGCGCCTTGAGGTGACTGTTGTTGTGATTTGGTGCTATATAAATAAAATCGAATTGAATTGAATTGAATTAATCTAGCTTATCTTTTTCTCCCTGTTTTCCTGCCTTAAAAATAGCTTCTTGACAACCACCAGAGAGACCATTTCTAACACGGCTTCAATGAACAGCAGACGGCTGAAAGGCCAAATGAAACTCAGGTCCTGTGTCAGGTCTTTGTTGGATTTTTTTTCCCATTTCTTAATTACATGATGTTCAGATTTTGATCATTTGCTGTAGATACTTTTTCGGCCTACAACTCACTCTTTTGTCCCCAGTGTCTCTGGTTACCTTTAATACTTTGAAGGACACACTGAGATTACACAAGTTACAAGACAGCTTGGCTCCTTAGAAGCAAAATATAAAAAGGGGTGACTCAAGACTTTTGCTCAGTACCATATGTCAGTAAAGATTTTCAAGTTGAACATTTAATTTATCAAGATCTGATGTCTGATTGTGTGTTGAGGGTTGCCTTGATTCTGGAGTAATATATACATCATATTAGATTAGATTACAACTGGAATTTTTCAAAACTAGTTAAAAAGCCAGTTAGGCATACACGTTGTCTTTTGTTTACAGTCTTTTCCCCCCCTGGCCACTCGACACATCTCTAGTAAAACATAGTCTCGCTTTAAACCTGTAAGAACTTTAAACATATAAGAATTACTTCAAGTCTCAAAAATGTTAACTAACCTTTGTATCGAGTTTTGCAAGATGTTCCTTGTAGAGAGCGTCTCGTTTCTTCAGCTCTTTCTCCTTCTCCTCCAGCTGATGAGCCTGCGATAATGTAACATTCGTAGAAGATATCAGCACAGCTCTGAAAATGTCATATTGAAATTTTGTAGAGGCTGACACTCAATTTACATGCGTTTTTTTCTGGGTCAATTTTTTCTGTTTTTCAAAGTTACAGCTGCAAATCATGTCTGTGATTTGCAGCTGTTTGAGAGTGAGGCATGCATGCATGCATCTCTATCGTCCTACCTTCAGCTCCATCCACTGAAACAACAACGTGGCAAGAAAGAAAAAGAAGCACATTAAAAGGAGGAAAGAGTTTTGTATTTACAGCAGAGTTCCTCACATATTCAGAGTCAAGCGTGTCATCCTTTGCTTACATAAAGCTGCACCATGAGCTTCTCATCTTCCGTCTTCATTCGCTCTTTCATGATAGTATCTGTGAGCTTCTCCGTGTTCGCTGCCCTCTCAGCCTCCAGAATCTTCTTCACCTGCTCCTCCACCCGAGCCCGAGCTGCTGCCCTCGCCTCAGCTCGAACCTGCACCCTCATCTCCTCCAACCTTCACATGCACAAAGTGCATCTTTTAAAGAACTTAGAGTTGATTAATAGATAAGCTGATCAACTGAGAATGCATCAGCAGCAACTGCTCAAGTGTGCAGATATCCTGGGATAATTGTACTTAATTAATAAGGATATATTCTCTGATATTCAAAGTTTTGATTGCAGTTTAACTTTAAAATCTTTGTTATTGCTATTTAAATATTATATTTATTATTGATTTATGGCATTTTTGCATAAATCAAAGAATAATTTTGAATAAATTCGAATGTTTTCCTATTAAATAGAATTAGTGACTAAATAATTAATGTGGCATCTTGAGCAGAAATGTGTGCATCGGTATGGATCAACTACAAACCTCTACAGTTATGTTTTTATCTTATCAGAAGGGACAAATGAGACAGCAAGATTCAAAACTCAGTAAAACATTCAGTCTTGTGTCCTTACTGCCTCTGTAGCTCCTGCCTCTTCTGGTCGATCTCCTCCTTCAGACTTCTCTGTATCTCCTCTTTGAGCTTCTGCCTCAACTCGTCTTCCGACACTTGAGAAGAAACAAACAAAGCAATGATTGCAAACATGTTAAATCTACTGATTGAGTTTGAACTCCTACTAAAAGCCTGAAACTCTTTCCAAATGAAAGCCTCAAACATAACTTGAACATCACTGCTTTAGAACGCTGAAATGAAACTTCTACCAGAAATAATGGTCTGAAATAATGGTTACACATTGGTAATAAGAAAAGCAACAAATGGTGTGTCCCTGTGTACTTATTTTTCTGATATGAGTGCTTGATCTTCTTCCCAGAGTCAGTATAGTAAGAAGCAAGGAAACGGAGAACCTCACTGGGAGGCAAATCTGCTGAGGTGGTAGGTGGCGTGTTCTGGCACACGCCACAGTTCGGGTCATTTCCACTGAATGTTCTGCCTCAGAGATTTCAGGATGTTACACTGTAACTCTGTAATGTATTTTAGGCTTGGAAACTTCAAACTGCTGCTTTCGGCTCTTGTTAACTGAAATGATCCTGCAGACAAAAGACGGAAATGCTCATTCTCAAATCTTAATCCCACCTTAGAGACAAGTGGTTTATTATTGTTATTATTACACTTTTTGGATGCTTCATCAGCTGTATCTCTCTCATTTCCTCAGAGTCATGTGATTTGGACTTTAATTCTGCATACTTGTGTATCTGACTGAGCAACATTATAAGGTTTGTCCTATTAACCTCCATGTCCTTAGCCACGTCATGCACTTCAAAGCATCGCAAGAGCTAATTGGAAATGCCAAAAGATTAGGATGGTTCAGACTCACCTGTCACAGGTGGAGGTGGTGTTGTGACAACAGGTACTTCCTTCTCATCAAAAGGAGGCACAGATGGGTTCTTGGGGGACTCCTCGGTTGGTGGCGGTGGAGCTAGAGGTGGGTGAGTTGGGGCAACAGCTTGCTCCACATAGTGACAGGATGGAGATGTTTCTTCAAAAGAGAGCATTGGAGGTGCTAGAGCATCCTCTGGAGGAGGTGGAGATTGAGCACATGGAGGCTCTGGATCAATAGCAGGAACCACGACTGGTGCCTCCACTTGACACCGCTGGTCCACTTCCTCCACTGGTCCAGATGGAGTAGATTCAACCGTGGGTGGAAGTTGGACTGTTTCTACTGGTGGAGGTGATGGGGTAACAGATTCTAGAGGTTCAACAGATGGAGTGACAGTAGCGGGCTCAATAATAGTGGGGGGTGTTTGAGATGAAGGTTCAGGTGGAGCCAGAGATGCTTGAGATGACTCTACAGACGTGGGTAGGATTAAGGTTTCAGCAGAAGGTGGGACTTCAGCAGGGGGTGGAGGAAGGGGCTCTACAGGTGCTTTGACTCCTGGGGAAGGGGTGGATGGAGTTTGAGCTGCAGGCTCTGGAGGGGCTGGAGGAAAGGAGTGAAACTGCACAGGAGGAGGCGGGATGAGCTTAACAGCAGGAGCAGGTTCCACTGTTGGAACTGTGGCACCCTGAGAAGGAGGAGAAAGAGAAGGAGGTGGTGCTGCGATAACTGTAGGTGGAGGAGGTGACAAGTGTTCCACAGAAGAGGTGGGATCTGGAGAAGCCACTGGTTTTGATGCATGAGCGAGATGCGGCGAGACGACCTCTGGCGACAGCTTCATCCGCTTGATGACTCGGTCTGACAGCTGATGAAAGAAGAAGAAGAATAACCGTAAGCGCCACCTGCAGGCCACAAAGAGCAAATTCAAATGTTTCCCATGCTGGTGCTCTGCTCTCTATCACAGGTTCAAGTCTTGCGTAAGTAATGTGAAGTTTACGCATCACTGCCATTAAACACTGCAGCGTTATTTCATAAGACTCAGCGTGCCACTGAACAAGTGTCCAATGGAATTGTATATCAAATACATCAGAAAATAGGTCTCCTTGTTTTCTTGTAAATTGAAAAGACCTTCAGACTGTCTGACCTTTAATATTTTCTAAGAGAAATTCAGAATAAGAACAAATGAGAAATAATGTTATTTTATTTGTGCTTTTGTCTGTTGAACAGCCACCGGCAGTGACATAAATACACATTCAAAATCCAGAGAAGCAACTTTGGTACAGCCTTGCTGCCCTTTGAAAAAGTAACACTTACTGAGAAAGATGAAAGCATAAATGGTATATAACTTTGTTTAAGAGTGAAGAACCTATCACTTTTATGCAACAATATATTTTTTAAAAGAGTTCTTATCAAATACCATGACCAAGGCTACATCAGTGGAAAAGTTTAATGACTTTTAAGAAAATAGAAAGCCCAGCAGTATTGCAGCATTGAAAACAAGCCAATCAATCCAATGATATGTCAAACAAAACAATAACTGACAGTTTTTTAAATTGAAATTGTAGAACTTGTGCTGTTTTTAAAACACAATCTCAAACACCACTGGCTCAAATGATGCTCCAAACCATGACAGAGCCTCCGCCGTGCTTTTACACAGCGGAGGCTCTGTAGACACTTCTCTCCTCACCTCCTCCTTAAATTTATGATTTGAACCTACAACTTCAAATTTAGCTTCATCACTATATAAATTTACTTGGCCTTGAATTTCAGCCACCCTTCCACTGAGACCATTTCTGATGAAGCTTTAGCAAAAAGTGTCCTATTATAATTATTATTAGGACTTAACTTTCAGATGCTTGTCATCTAATCTACATAGTTTTTTTTAAGCCTGCCACTTCAAAATGAGAGAAAAAGAAAAGAAATGACAGGTGGCTCAAGACTTTTGCACCGTGCTGTATTTAAGGACCCCAGTGCCTGTATTTAAATCATTCACATTTCTCAGGACTTTTTTGGTGTTATGCTGCCTCCCACTGACAGCACATAACACCAACTAGCAATATGTCTTCTGCATATTTGGACACACTTTAATACAATCTGTAAATACGATCCTTCTTGACAAAATTAGAGAGGCTTGAGCCAGCTCCTACTGGAGAATTATATATTTTAGGATAGTTTTTTATTGCGATCAATCCATGCAGTAAAATTTTATTCTTTGAAGTCAGGGATGTCAAACTCATTTTACACTGTTGGTCACATCCAGCCCACTTTGATTTTAATTGGGGTGAAAATCCCCTCTGTCAGTGTAAAGAAATGTAACTGCACACTTAATGCCTGTGATATCTCAATGTAAGAAAAAGGAAGTATGTTTTTCTACATGACAAAGGAACTGTGCTGTAGTTAATAAAAGAAATCTTTGAGCAGGACTATTCTGGCTTAAATTGTAACAAATAAAAGCGTAAAATTACAGAAAGATGTTCTGGTAGGTCATTGCCCAGACAGTCCGGTAATTATAAAGAATAATATTTTTGTTAATTCACAGAAAATGTCCTATTTTATTTATTTGTTTATTTTACTTTACAGTAGACAGATTAAAAAAAGGAATTTCTGTAGTGGATAGTGAGAAAAATAGTAACTTTACTGTTTTTCAATTAACCATTACTTTATAACTTTGGTGACAAATACAGAGACAAATACTGAATAGCAGTTTCTATCCTGTTTTTCTTATATTACTCTTTTGTAATTATATTTAAACCTTTTCTCTTGACCCCGCAGGGACTTTCACTTAATTTGTTACAATGACAATAAAGATATTCTGATTCTGTGTAGTATGAATGGTGGCTGGGCTGTCTTTATTAGCAGAACAAGCTGTAAAATTTATGAAAATACAGTTCAAAGTCCAAAATAAAAAAAAGAACAAACTCCAATCCTGTGGGCCAGACTGGCCGGATTCAGGCACGCGGGTCTAATATTTGACACCCCTGATACAAACCAAAGTAAAAGTGCTGTTGTTACACTGTAATGTCACCAATAGAGGTCGATAAAGGTCGCAGATTGAGAATGGCATTATTTACCTGAAATAAAGCAGATTTAATTATAGATATGATGCCGTAAAGAATTAACCCATATTTTGGATATTACAGGAATTTAAAGACTTTGTGAAGCAGCACTTCCACACGTGTGGGGAATGTAAGGCGAGCATGCACTTTCTATTTTTAACCCCTACACCAGAGGGAAGCCGCTGACTTTGTGCGGGGTGATTTTAGCAGACTTTAAAAAAATGGAAAAAAACAAAAACAAAAAAAAATAATTTCAAAAAGGGCGTCTAAGACAGGAATGACAGGAAATCACTGACTTGCACTGATGCGCTGTGCAGCCGTGCGCTATACTAATGGAAACAGCTCTAAACAAGCCTTCACTCACCCGAATGCCCTTCAGAAAAGTAATTCCTCCGCCTTCATCTTCCTCACAGAAGTGACTCGGGCTGTTTCCCCCCATCACTGCCCCTGCTGAAACTACAGCACCCACAGCGTGGACGAGTGCTCAGTGACAGAAAACCCAAACAGCTGCCCTTCCCACCACCGACAAGGAATAACATGAGCAGCCATTGGCTGGAGTTGAACACCACCCCCCTGGATTGGTCCAGTGCGCATTAGTCAGTGAAACGTAAGAGAACAGAGTGTCCCAGCTTCAAACATTCATAAAACTCACTTAAAAAGGAAGCATGCACAGATAAAAAAATAAAAACAAAGACAGTCTCAGTCTTCAGTTATGTTGCCACTTTAATTTCAATCACCAGGGAGTGTAAAGATTTATTGTTGACAAATACACCTGAGACAATATGACAAGGACACGGGGACTATATGCACTGCATAACCTGCCCCCCTATCTAATCACGCAATCTGACTCCAGCAGCTCTTCACACACGAATCGGTGAAGTCCTTAAAATGAACACGAACCTGGAGCAGCTAGAGGCTAAAAAAAAATAGATATCCAAACAAAGTCATAGACAAAAAAGAAAAGTGGCACTGAATTTGTGTCTGTGAACGCACCATAACGAGGTACTAATGTTAAAACACGTAAATATGAGAGTATTAGTATTTTTCCTACTGTTAGCAAATCCAATGAAAAGACCAAACTCAGAATCTGTGTAGCCAAAGTATTACAACACAACACTGACCCACACTGTTGCACTGGCTGACAAAGCTCTCACCAGACCCCCAATCACACACTTCGAACAGTACCTACAAAATACAATATTCACTCGTCCTGATAAAAACAGTCTCCAGCTGTATTCAGAAACGATTTCGTTAAATGACACCGGCTGGAAAAGTGTGACTAAGTGTGAAAATCTGACGTTTTGGCCACAGGGGGCAGTAAAACTGTCGACACAGCATATACATGCTGCAAACAGATATTTCTTTCCCCTTCAAATCTATCATTATAATTATAACAGATTAAACACTGAAAACATCTTTACCTAGAGTCTGTTTGTCAAGCGGAAACAAGGAATGTTTATGGATTTTGTATGAAAAAAAAAAAAAAAGACAATTTAATCTGACTAATAATCACTCTTCAAGTTTGTGGTAAAATGCTTGACAGGAAGCTCACAGTAAGTCGTTTTTACAACTTTCTGCAATCAAGCACAAGAAAAACAAGTTCTGGGGTAAATGATGGCATGTATCTCTTTGGGCCTGGAGAGAGGGTGAAAACTCTCTGTGGGTTCATCACCATAATCAAGTAGTCACGTGATCAAGTAGTGTAAAAATATTGACTATAGCTGGTTTTAGAGATCTACATCTTCAGTCACAGCGAATGGGCTTGGTGCTTGGAGTCAGAGAGCACAGACAGACAAAACACAGATTCATTCACATGTGGAATTAAAATAAATAAATCCATCATGAATGAGATCTGGCTCAACTGACTCAAAAAGCTCCTAGCAATAAATCTGTGCTGATTTTTAATAATCAGCCTGGCTGTGAGCAACATCCAAGCTAGCTCACATTGATGTCACTGTTCCAAATCAATCAGTTTCATGCATCAGCTACAAAAGCTTTTTAAAACCAGTTTTTAGCTTATTGTGTGGTGAACTCAAGAAACAAAATGTGCAGCGAGACATGTCTTGGTACAAAAGACCAGATGTAGCAGAGAATGTAAACACTGAACAAAATAGACCCCAGATTACGAGAGCTATGGCCGACTAGTTTGTCTCTGTATGTGTGAAGGAACGTTTACTCTGCTGGATTTGATCTGTTCATGGGATTTGCTGACAACAATAAAAATGCAGAACACCACCATACTTTAAACTGTTCAGGTGGTGTATGACTGCGCACCGTGTAATCAAGTATAAATCTAAATGACCCTAAAACTGCATAAAACTGCTGCAGGATAACAACATCACTCTACGTCCAACACGATAACTGATTTTCTGTCCACCGCCAGTCTGGTTCGTCACTCTGCCTTCTTCTCTTTGGCGTCGGGTCCCCGTAGAGCCGCCCGCACGCTGCTCCACACCTCCGTGTACAGAAGAGTACCGACGAAGACCACGGCCGTCCCCACCCAGTGCCAGGCGGTGAAGGGGTTTTGGAAATAAATGATGGAGAAGATGAGGCTGAGGAACTTCCTGAGCGTCACCACCAGCGTGACCGTCAGTGAGGCGCACTCGGTGGTCAGGATGAAAACACCACGGATGCACACGTACCTGAAGAAACGGTTAAAGACTGCAACAAGACTTGAGATACAGAAGACAAAAACCTAATTTCTTCACGTGTTGCTAAGACGGTCTGTGTCAATTGACCTCGTTAGCTAAACCGCCATTTAATTAATGTTATTTTTCACGATCAGCATCACTGGACAGATCAGGCAGGGATTAATCAGTTAATATCGTGATCCCGTGTATAACAGAAATATTCAAACCTAGTTTTGGTAGTAATATAAAATTATTCTGGTAAATTATTGTAGTATTTATTTTAATTAACATTTTTCTATGAAGCCCATAGTGGATTATTAAGGTTTTATTTTACAGCTGATTTATAGTTTAGTTCCATTAATTAATATTAGTTTACAAATATTTAGGAAAACAACTTAAACTTTCATTTTTTTAAAGTAAAAAAGTAAGGACCACTCTTTAGTTTTCTCACTTATAATATTACTTTGTGTTACAAACTATTTTAGCAGTTGTTACAGCACGAATTTAGATTCTGGGTCATACTGTTTCTCTTACTGAGACAGCATTATAGTTCACATACATACTACAAAAGCTGAATCCCCATGAATGTTTCCTGAATTTCAAATGAATCAGTATATGTACAAGTAATCTCTGTGAACCATAAGCTCTGGTTTCAGACTGCTCTGAACACATGGCTTTGCATTATGTCAAATAAAAAGGATATCACTACCAAAGTTATCTCAGACACGCTTCGGTTCTAAGCACAAAAGCCCCACCCACCTGCTGTACAAGCCTTCTGTTTGCAAAGAGCAGCCAATCAGAAAGCCGTGTGGCCTTAAAGGGAAGCAGTTGAAATATTTAATTTAATACAGTGGATGAGCTGAGAGGCCCAACCAGGAACCAGCATAAGAATTAAGCATTAAAAACAGCGCATAATGGGTCAAATTTGATGAGTAACAAAACGACTTTTCAGTGGTGTTACTGCTGCCTTAACATAAGCAGCTTTGCCCAAATAACCCTGTTTTATCATTATAAATAAAGGCAAAGTCAGTAATCAAAATTCAGCTGATGCTCAGAAACAATGAAATTTGATGAGTCAGCTGTTCTACTTAGAGCAAGAGGTGATGTATAAAATTTCAATGATTAAAACCACGCTGTAGTTTTGACTTTTGGTATAAAAATCCAAGAACCTTCTTCCTTTACAGCAGTGCCTTTCATGCCTTTATTTAAACAAAAGAAAAACCAGACAAGCCTTCATCAGCACAGAGTTGTCCACCCACTCAGGGGAAACATGAGCTGGCCTCACAACGGGAGGGTATTACTTCACTGATGTTGTCACAGAAACCGGGCTCAGTGCTGTGAACATGTTCGGACACTTGATCTGTGAGCTCGCCCGAGAAGCGAAGCTACCATCTGTGGGACTAAGACCTGCTGACTCTGTGAATCCCAGTTTATATTTTTTAGCTGCTGGGGGAAAAAAGCAAGTTATGAACTGTGATATTGTGTTTAGTAGAAAAAGAGAAAAACAGTACAAGCAAACTGCAAAAGTACTTGTTTTGGTAGGATACTGTGTGATGACATTGATCAGCAGGTAGATCCACATTATCGGCACGGTCAGTTCGACCCCAGGAATCAGCATGGGAGCTGCAAAGAAAGTAATCATTGACACCTGTGATGAAACACGCACTCTGAAAAAGACTCCCAGAATGAATTGATGGCACTCACTGCTCTGACTGAAGAGGACGCAGTGGTTGTAGATATTTGTAGAGAGAAGCAGGAAGCCCGGCAGAGGCAGGCAGTGCTGCAAAAAGATGCAAAGGAATCATGTTAAAGGATTGCACATTTTAAAACAGCTCCATGAAAACATTTGTGGAGTGAATTCCTGGGCTGTTGGTGCTGGAGGAAAACTCACATTGTAGAAGAGCGCCTCTTTGGAGTGTTTTCCATACTTCTTGTACAGCGTCTCCTGAAAAATGCCCATCCTCGCAGACATCAGCAGGGCAAAGGTCAACATGGCGATACCTGAATGCATCCGTACAACATGTATATGGATTATCAACATGACATGAAGTGTTATGTTTCTATTCTAAACTTCCCACCCCTGCAAATGCCTCCAACACACAAAATGATTGGACAGAAACTTGCGACTTACTACTAAACATGCACACCGATATTCACATATCTGCAAAAAGCCAGCATCAGCTGCCACTCACCTATAAGCCAGTGCATAAAGGTGTAAAAGCCTTGGTCTTCTGAACCCATATTTGACACATTCTGCAAAATCAGGAGTGCAGTTTATGAGAGCACACTTAAACAAATGCTAAAATGACTCACAGTCAAACTGCAGCAGTACCCAGTGTTCTGCAGAGGACTCACCACTTGTTTGGCAGACATGATGGTGCAGATGAAGATACCTGCAGAAACTAAGGCTATAGACAGATATTTGCTGGCCGAATATCTGCAGAGAGAAGAAAAATGTGGGTAGATTCACTACGACTCTTTTCAACTTTTATTTAGATTTGAAAGCTTCCTCTTTTCAATAGCTTCAACTACACAGCTGAAAAAAAGTGAATAAAATTTGCATTTTTAAGCCCTGAGATGAGCGTTTTCATTGTCGCCACCTTGGTTGAAAACTTGGCTGGGACAAGGAAGGGAGGAAAGCTGACTCATTAACCAATGAGCGGATAATTCTCCGTTCATAAACATAATGTAACCAAGATTTACAAAATAGAATGTATTTGTTACTGAATATAACCAAAACCGAGTGACCGAGAGGGGAACACAGACAGCTTTTCCTCCCATAGACTTCTATAGTATGGAAGTATTTTTGCAACCTAAGCAAACGTCATCTGGTGGCCTTCAGATATAGTGCAGGTGTTTCCACAATAGCTTCCTTTGTCCAACCTGGCTGCTATGTCCATCTTTAAAACTATCAATGTATAAAATATAATGATGGGTACTGTAGACAGCACCACTACAAACTTTCAAGACAATGAAGATGAATGTGTAAATCAGACTGTCGTAGTAAAACTGCTCCAACAGGATCTGGTGAAGATGATTTTATTTCTATAAAACAGCCAAATTTGTGGAACACGGGATTATCTTTGTGAAATATGAATGAATCAGTTCAGATGCAGGGATTTTTGCAACTGTCTGTCCACGGAATAAAACCCTGATCATTATAATCTCTGTCAGCAAAAAATTGATCCTATTAGCATTTAATCAAAGTGTGTGGTCATTAAGTACACTCCATGAAGCATTCTAGTTGCTAAATTTACAAAGTCAAAAACATAGTGGGGAAACGTTGTGTATGTTGTTGGGGGATGCTGGGTACCTTTTCTTCAGGATGATTATTCCCAGGATCATGTTAGCGATTAGTGATCCCTACAGAGAAACAAGAAAACAGTTCAGAGATCAGGCTTTGGTGAAGGAAGTGATGGTCAGTGATAACAGGAAACATTCAAGAGTCATAGTGTGAAACTTACTGATCTAAAGATCATGTGTAGAGGCATGGCGATGTTGAAATTGAGAGCGTAGTTGTTGATCACACTGACAGTGAAGAACATGGTCACCATGATCACATAGTTACTGAAAAAAATAAATAAATAAGGGACAATGTGATTCAGTGTCAGCTTTAAAAAGTCACCAGCTGAAGAATATTCACATCAATCTTTTTTGTTAATAAATTATTTAATTTTCACCTAATAGGTATTGCTGGTTTCTTGCGTCCAAAGTTTGTTTCAAAGATGAAACCTTCCAATGCAATGAAGACAAACTGAGCAAAGGTGACTATGTTGCCGCATCCTGGAAAATCTCTATGGAAAAAAAAGAAAAAGAAAAAGAGCCACGAGTTAATTAATAATGCATCATTTAATGCTAACGACAGACATTTCAAAAATGAATACACTGGAAAAAAAGACGAGAGCAATATATATATAACTTTTTCTCTGATCTACATACCCACTTAGTATAATTGAATGGCATTATGTAACTGTAATGAAAATAAAAACTAGCCTCAGAATAAATGTGCTAAAAGAAAATAAAGATAGAAGTAAATCTTTAGTTTTAGTCTTTGGTAATGTGGCCCAATCTATGGCTACTATACCATGAGCAGGCTTTTGCATGGCTGTTTCTAGACATAGGGATATCTACATGAATATGAGCCAGGTGTCTGCACAAGTGCTGTGATTATATATTCAGAACTTCTTAAATTTACACTCAGATTTACACCCAGCCTCACCTGTATGGACGCACAACTTTCACAGTTAAGGAAGGGGGATAAAAACAAACAACTAAAACAAGGTGCTGACAGACACCCCAAATATGGGTGTGTATAGTATTGACACTGTGCATACACATAGTCACCTGACACTTTATTTGGAATACCTGCTCAGCTCTTGTTAAATAAATTATCTCATCAGCCAATCACAGGCACCTTGTTAAATCTGTTGCCAGGGAGAATTAAACAGTTCTGAAGGCAAAAGGTCCAAACTTGGACCTTTCGCAAAGTGTACCAAATAAGTGTGCAGTAAAAGTATTTCCATAGAATGTCACTAACTACAGGAAACCACTCTCTTACTTTCACTTCAGTAACACTGACCAACAGCTGATAACACAGAAACACCATAGAAGCACAAAGTACATGTCAAAAGACTGAACTCCTTCCAGCATAAACTCGTAATGCAAGTGATTATGACACAGTGATACTGCTCTGCTACATATACTGCACGCAGCGTAGCCAGTTTTCTCGTTAACACCATCCATTAACTACGTGAGGTCAGGAGTAACTTAAAAAACGTCTTGATCAAGTATGATTTGTATGAAGCAAAAACCGTTGAAAACGACAGTTAAAATCATTCAGGAGGAGAAGGGTAGCTTAGTAACACTCAGACAAACATGCAAATGAGACTTCACTTCCTGTATGAATTCAGTGAAAACACCTGTGCAACGAGGAATCTAAAAACAAACTGTTCACACAAACGTTTGTGAAGTAAAGTCTTCACGAGTCATTGGTGTAGACACGGTCTAAGTTTCTCACTGACCTCACAAGCAGCTCCAGAAACACCACATTGCTACAACAGCCGACAAAAACAAGAACAACGGCAAACACGGGCCCCATGGTGTTCACGGCGGGAAAAACTCGGTGGAAGATGTGTCACTTAATCAAACGGGACAATGAACGGAGCATGTTTGCATTACGGCAGCGGTTTGTGTGTCCGACTTCTTGTGCTTTCACACAAACTCCGGTTTCAGCTGAACACGTCTGAATCCGAGATTTCGCTCTTCCTTGTTCCAGGTGCTTCATGGGAGTTGTAGTTTATTTAAAAAACAGGAAAAGGGGTTTCCCGTGTGCGTAATATTTATAGTTTCATGTAACAGATTACGAATTAAAAACACGTATTGTACAGGAAGCAACACTGCATGTGAATATTAGTGAAAAATGTAACAAACGAATGAATAAATAGGCTTTCAGCGTAATCACGGCGCAGCTCTGACGACACGCATGCGCAGCTCATTACAGACTGAAAAATAATGAGATATATCACTCTGCCTCATTTTATAGGTACATGAAGCCACGCAAGGCTGTTGGAGCAGGGGAGCTGCTCACTATGAACTATGATCGTGCAAATTTTGGTATCGATTTGATACCAAGTAAATACAGGAAGATTATTACTGATACTATTACTTTTAATCTATGAAGGGAGCTTATATAGGGAAGAGCAGGGTGCTGGGATTTATGACATGAATCATCATCCATTTGCAAATTTTGAAAAGATTTAAATCACTGTGGTTTTACTTTCCATAATAAAAAGTTAACACAATCAGCGTTTCATGGATTTTAACAATGACCTTTTTGGAGAGCTGGAATGTAATATGCCTGTCTCTGACGGACTTTGTTTTTAAATATGTTATAGGCTATAGATAAAATAGATGTGACAGTCAAGCCAATAAAGGTTCAGACATTATTCTTTTTTCAAATGTTTTAATTAAAAAAAAACCCACACAATTCAATGATCTACATACTAAACTTGAGGGATAAAAATAAAGTACTGATTATTTCGCGCTAGCATCGATCCAATATCAATAACATTTACAATTTGAAACATCTAATAATTATCTGATATGACACCTTATATATTTTTGGACTACAAATGTCTTACAGTTGAATGATTACAACAGCCAAATAAATCAAATTAATAAGACCAAAGGATAACAAGTACTTTTATTTTCTAAACGCGCAAACACAGACAGCTAAACTGGCAGAGTGTGTGTTGGATCAGTGAGTGTCATCATAGACGATCTTTGCTGGAGTGCGCGTATACGTGGCTCCGGCTGACGTGGTTGCGTAATGAACCGCTACCTTTGCCTCCACTGCTGCTACTGCCGCTTGTAGCATCAACACTTTGGCTACGCTGCTTTCGTAAAGCTGCCAGTTTGAGTCGTTGCGACCACTTGGTGATTGGACAGAGTCTTCAGCGGATACCAAAATGATTTCGCTCACGGATTCACAAAGTAAGAGCCGCTTCTGTTTCTATGCTGTTCTTTGTCTTTCTGGTGTTTCTGTGCGAAACCGGGTTTAGCTGAATGTACGAGGCCAGCAGCTCAAACACGATTGGCTGAGAGCAACGCTACGTCACCACGTGAAGTAGCTGTAAAGGGGAACTTTTTTTTTTCTTTTTCACTTGTTTCTTGTTTAAAAAAAAAAAAACGTATATTGAGCACAGCCGAAGTGTAAACCAACGAGGTTAGCGTATGTGCACGAGTCATTTAACTGCTTGGTTTTTTTTTTGTTGTTGTTTTTTACACTTGGCTGTGTGATGTCAGCACAGAAGTCCCACCTACCTGCTGTTCAAACCTTCTGTCTGCAAAGGGCAGCCAATAATAAGAAAGCTTGCTTAAAATGAGAGGAATAGAATTAAAAAAAAATCAGACAGCTGGCTAATCCAGAGTCCCACTGTAAGATAAACAAGGCTTATTTTGGACTGGATCATGCAAAGCTGCCCTGTAATAAAATGTGAAGCTGGAAATGAATATGAATACCCCCCTTAATGAATAGTCATTCTGCATTTCTTTAATAAAATTGAAATCCATGTAAACCAAAGTAGATCATGCGACGTATTAATGACTTCTTTCTTTTTTTGATGTCTGCAGAGATTGGGATGGGACTGACGGGGTTTGGTGTGTTTTTCCTCTTCTTTGGGATGATGCTGTTTTTTGATAAAGCTCTCCTTGCCATTGGAAATGTGAGTTGATGGTTTTTGGGTTCATTGATATATCAGAGTAGTACCTGTATTGTTGATTGCCATTTGGCTGTTGGTCCATATGATCACATTTGCTGATGTGAGTGGAAGTTGATCTTTTCTTTGCTGCTCTAGAGCAGGGCAGTAAAAAGGAAACAGATGTTGAAAATGAATGTTTATATCGGGGAAATTATTAATTTAAAAATTGCTGTGAGCACAGAACTATATAATCAGTGCCTATAACACAGTGTGAAAGTCAACCCTATATAACCTAAAAGATGTTGGACTCGTGACATGTTGTTTCCTGTGCAGATTCTGTTTGTCTCCGGACTGTCGTTCGTCATCGGCCTCGAGCGTACCTTCAGGTTTTTCTTCCAGAGGCACAAACTAAAAGCCACCAGCTTCTTCCTGGGAGGAGTGTTGGTGGTTCTGCTTGGCTGGCCGATTGTTGGGGTTGTTCTGGAGATCTACGGTTTCTTCCTCTTATTCAGGTCAGCTCAATCAGAAAGGGTTGAACTCCTTTTCCTCTTCTTCCTCTTTTGGCTGCTCCCTATTAGGGGTTGCCACGGTGGATCATCTACCCGAATCTCACCCAATACCTAACGTCCTTTGTCTGTCACCTCAATCCCTCTGCATGTCCTCCTTCACTATATCCATGAACCTCTTCTGCCGTCTTCCTTCTTTCCTCCTGCCTGGCAGCTCCATATTCAACATCTTTTGTCCAGTATCCACTATCTCTCCTCTGCACATGTCCAAAACAATTTCCAAGTCTCACTTGATTCTTGCACTCGTTAACAGGGGATTCTTCCCGGTGGCAGTCGGATTCATCAGACGAGTGCCCGTGCTCGGGTCTTTGCTCAGCTTACCGGGGATCAGTGCGGTAAGTGTCACTCTCGGGCACTTTAACCTTGATAAGGGTCACTAATCACAAATATTGTTTAGCTTTATAAGGCTTTCAATGACGTTTGTCTGCAAGACTAACAGTAAATAAACACTGTCTGAATTTGATGAAACTTTGTGGAAGATTCCACTAATCTTTGATGCAGTAATAATAAAAGTTGGTCATGGTGGAGAAGGTGCTCTCTGAGTGCACCTGCAGTTTTCTTTTATGTAAGCCTCTCTGGTTGCAGTAAGAAGTCAGATTCTATAGAAGTGCATGAGAAAATGGCTTCTGGCTCTCCTGCTTAGGTTATGGTCTCAGTTGCTACTTTCAGGTTTCATTAAATACAACATGATGTCCACTGTGTACATAAGATTCCAGCTGTAGTTGAAATAGCAGGGTACGCCACCTACGTTGTGGCCGAGTCACTCAGACTCATCGTCTGATCCGCACCTTGCATCTATTTAAGCTCAAGGCCTGGAAGCAGAATTTTGCTAATCAAAGGGTGTCACGGTGGCCTCCTCCATCTTTTAAGTACAGTCTTTGGCAGACATGGAAAAAATTGGTATTTGCAGCCTGTTGTCTAAAAAGTCATGCAAGTATAATTATACGAATATGAAACTGTCTTGTTTCATTTGTGCTAAATAAAATTCAGTTTACCACCATATATGACTAAAATACACCATTTAAAGTCTTGCACTTGAGAAGCTGGAACCAGGGATTTGTTTTCTTTATTCATATTTGAATAATGTTAAGTGCAAAGAATTGATTATCAAAATATTTGGGGATTAGTTCTCTAAGCTAAACATGAACTTTTCCATTAGATGATACAAATGGCATTTACGGCAAAAAGCAGCTGAACATTTTTAAAGAAGCTGATATTACTTTGTTGATCTATGTGGGCTTTAAAGATTTTTAGAGTGAAATGGCTCCAAAAGCTGAGGAAGGTTATTTAGATGACAGGGCTCTGATCTTTCTCTCATCTAGTCTAATAACAGGGTCCCTGTTGTCCTGAGCACGGCCTCATGGGATTCCCCGCTCAGTCTCGTGTCTTTGAAGCCTTTTGTAGTTTCTTGGAAACCGTCAGCGTCCAAGATCAGATAATTCTGCCGTGGTCGCTAATATTTTACAGCTGTTTACCAATATAAAAACCTCACTGCATTATCAACATCATTATCCTTGCATGTTCTGCTTCATACATGTTATTTTAAATCATCCTTCGCATAACAACTCGTAAATAATTCTGCCCTTTTTCATGTTTTATTTCAGCTGGTGGACAAAATTGGTGAGAGCAACACGATGGTATAACAAAGAGGACAGTTTCAGCGTTTCTTACCGTCTCATGGTGACTGTATATTTTGACCATTGCCATTCCAGAGCTGTGAATCCAAACATTACTCTGCACAAAAGACACACGCATCTGTGGATGTCTGACTGACTGTACATTTAATTCTATTAGAGGGAAACTGTTTCTGACTGCTACTGGATAACATTACCAAGAGATCTTTTTTTTTTTAAGGCTGAAAGCAGTTTCTCTTTTATGTCATTCCACTCTGATATTTATGGACTGATAATCTGGGACCACTGGATTAACTCAGAGGACAGTGACAGCATCTGTGTGCCTGAACTGACACTGAGGGCCTTTTTTTTTCCTCCATGAAGAGTTAGTGGAATTTTATACTTTAAAAATGTGCGGTTGAGCTAAATGTGGCAGAAATGTAAAAACAGTTTATATTGTCCTGGATGGAGATGTTTAACTGTAACTTTTCTAAGCGCTTGAAATAAAGTGTGCATTTTATAAATTTTGTTTTGTAGCATAAGTAATTTAGATGTCCCAGATCTTACCTGCGTTTTGGGTAATAACAGTATGATTTGCTAAAAGAAGCCCAGCTCCATCTTCTATTCATGGACTCTACTAGAAGAGCTTTACATGGTTCACCCATACTGGGCCTTGGTGAAGCTCCTCTAATGCACATGTCCTCTGAAACAAGCTGTTTTACCCTTTAATGCACAGGTGTTCAACTTCAGTCCTCGATGGCCGGTGTCCTGAAACTTTTCCATGTGTCCCTGCTGCAGCACACCTGAATAAAATCAGTAGGTCATTAGACTTTATAGAACTTGACTGATGCTGAGGTGGCAATTCATCCATTTGATTCATGCTACAGCAGCTCATGAGTAAATTAACATGGTACAATAAAAGTACTTTCAAAAGTACTTTTTTTTTTCTTCCAAAAACTTATATTTACTTACATTTATTTAAACTTCAGTATGGTTAGGTGTTGCCACCTGAGCATGTAGTCAAGTCTTGCTAATGACCTACTAATTTTATTCAGGTTGTTGCAGCAGGGACATATTTAAAACTCCGAAGGTTGATTCTGTTCATCTGGACGTAGCATTTTCAGTGGGAGAAACGTTTCGTCAGTCATCCAAGTGACTTCTTCAGTCTCAGCTGACTGCAGGTTTCCCCCATCTCCAGGTACCTGGATGATTGAGAATGCATCAAGACATATTTAAAAGTTTCAGGACACCGGCCCTCGAGGACTGGAGTTTGGCACCCCTGCTTTAATGCTTCAGTCACAAAGGAAGAAGGCGGTTGGAGACTGTATGATCGTGTGCAGTAAACTAATCTCATTGTCTTGGTTGCTTCAGAGGCAGGGACCAAGTCTGCAACCACTTGTAGTCAGTTGCTGGATTCAAAGGTGGCAATACAACAGCATTAAATGGATTCAGTCTGCTATCAGTGTACGATTGAATGTGCTCAAGTTGGCATCCACATGCAATCTGTTTGTGATAATACGGTGGTTATACCCAATAATATATATAAGATTTACTAGCATAAATTTCTGTATATAAACAGAAGTCTAAACTATTTAGATTCAGAGTCCAGCTGAAAACTCATTGATTTGAAACAAATTCATCCAAAAAAAAGTGACGGTGTTGTTACAGGACAGGGATTTAACTATATAAGCAGCTGGAAACCAGTTGAGGCGTGTTGCAGATGAGTTGCGCTGATTGGCACAGACTGACTTGTTTAGATTGCAGTGTGTAGGCACTCTGCGTTTTTAATTGGTCGGCATTGTAAATATTCACCAATCTGCCTGAGAGTGATTGCAGTTAGTCCGAGTGGCCCGCAATTGTCTGCAGACAGGTTGCCTCCCAACAGGCGACCTGTGTGGTCACTTTGTGATTCAAAGTGGTCACTCAGTGGTTGAGGGTGCTGTACGGTCAACTTCTGATGGAAAGGTTGGTCATCAAACTGGTGTTTACTCTGATGTGACAGAGTCTTAAGCCAGCTTTATATGACAACGTCAACCACTGTGAAATGATAATACGTTCCCTTTAAGCATTCACATAGCAGAGATTTGATTTATAATTCAAAACTAATTAACTGTTTATACACAGTGTGTACATGTCATAAACAGAGATTTATGTATGTGTGAAGTTTCTAAAACAGTTGAAACAAAAATAACAAATAAATTCAAGGTCCTCGTGTCATCCAATGTCCTTCATGCTTTCAGCTGATCCAGGCTTCTGCTCCTCATGTCGAACCCACATTCTCAAACTTTGATACAAATCCATCATCTTCAAGCAAATGCACTGCATTCATAATAAAAGTGGAAGAAAAACTAATGATGGGTTACTTAAATATTTTTGCTAGAGCCTTGGTAGAACAAACACATTTAATTTAACTACACTTATATTTGCCTTTGAAATAAACACATTAATTGCCAGTGAATGTTGTGATAGTAAAGGCCTAAATGTCTCTTAGAAAATGTTTGAGAGGTTAAAATGTATTAGTATGTGTATATTTTTAGCTCACCTGGCTGAAGGACCAATGCACTTAAGCCACGGCAAGACTTAAGTTCATCCATAGTTCACATTAATACAGTGCTGGTCTTATTTTAGCAAAGACCACCATTCACTTTAGTTTCATTACATAGCTGCAGTTCAAAACAACAGTCGCCCCAAGGCGCTATATTTTCAGAGACAAAGACCCTGCAATTATTAATTAGCACAATTATTAGCAAGACACTTGAACAATCATATGACTCCGCCCCCTATGAGCAAGTAGTGCTCCTCACAATGATGACCGCAATTTGGGAGAAGACCTACTGAAGTCATGGATATGGACAAATCAGTTGTAGGCAATAAAATAGATTTACAGATTACACAGGTTCCTTGAAGGACTAGAATTGTCTTATTCTCAGCCTCAGGCCTCCCGTAGGCATCTGCACCTGCCACCTCATCACCGCATCAACTTCATTCATAAAATCTCACCGGCATTGTCGTCCTGCAGTGACCCTGTGAAAATACTCTGCTGCTCGCAAGACTTAAAAGTTTGATTGTCTCTCATGTGTCTGCGATTAATGTGCAGCGACATCTTTAACAGCACCGTCAGCTGAAGAAGTAGGTGTGAAGTGATTAAGACACCTGTCAGCGTCATCGGTTGGTTTTTTCTTACAAACGATGTGACTGCACTGACAGGGAAACATTAAACATTTAAACCAGCTGCAACCTGCAGGAGAGCACAACGCTTAAAGTAAATGGTAAGATATCCCTCTTCTTAGTTCTATATAATATTTGAATTTTCTTAAATGTGAAAAAATTAAGTAAATTAAACTTTTACTTTCTAAGTCTACCTTTTACTATTTATGAGCAAAATAAAATCAGTTTATAACACAATACAGCATAATAAATCATAAAGCTAATAAAGCACAGACAGAAAACATGTAACTATTGTCATTCAGTATTAGTTAGTATAGTGAGGTGTTAGTATAATACAACAGCTCACAATTGTGTGTACAGGAGAAGTTTACTTGCTAAAAATACACAGGCAATTGCTTAAACCTGCTTACAGAGATTTATTATAGTGTGTTACATTAGTAACATGTAACATAAAGTCAGAATGCTATAAATTAAAGTAAAATAAAACACTATTAATGAAAATATGCTACAAATACTGTTATTATAAATACATTTTAACTGTATAATGTACACAAACTGCAACTTACTGGTGTCCAACTGTAAATTCACTTGAAGGTAGTGGCTGTAATTTCATTTAAAGTAAATTTACTGTAATAAAAATGACAGAAAATGTAATTTACTGTAAAGTTACTGCAAACATTTTACTGTAAATTACTGGCATCTAGATGCCGATGAAGTGCTTTAAAATTTGTTTACAGTGAGTTTACATCTAAACACAGAGAAATAGATCTGTGCTGGATGACTGTAATTAAACGTATACTTCTCAGAAAAACATATATTTTCCCCCTCTTGTTCTGTTGCAGAGTTCAACAATGTCTCTACTAGTCACGCTGCTTTTGCTGTCGCTGGTTTCTCAGTGTTGGACTGCTCCACAGGTTAGTCGGTATTTTTCTTTTGTCACGTTTAACCCTGATCAGCCTGAGCTGGAACAGAATTTTCTTTTCCCTTTTCAGAGGAGAAACTGGACTTCTCAGGCGATCCTATACCTGAAAGGAGCACGTAAGAACGCACTGACGGCAGCAAACAGTCACCCAGATTTTAGACGTCTATCCGATCAAAACAATATTGTGCGCTGATCTTTTACAGAGGGACGACGCTCATTTTTGGAGCGTGCCAGAAGAGAGGAAGAAAGCACTTTTCACTCAGGTGTGTGAATACATGATGCAGCTCGAGTAGTGTAATCAGATAAACAAGTAAATATTCTGTGTAAGCTGACTAGTATTGTATTTGGCTCTTAGGAGCCTGTATTCATTTGTAATAAATCATTCTTTGGAATAAGTTTGTACTTAATATTGTGGTAACTTTTTGTTTTAGTTTGTTTTTACTCACATTTATTGTATTTGTTAGTTTTTTAATGATTTACTTGATTTTATTCATTTTATTGATCTTGTTTGTTTTACACTAACTTGTAAAGCACTATGGTCGAGCTTGTTGGTTTTAAATGTACTCTAGAAATAAGGCTGATATTGTGATTTTGAACTGGTTACATTAAATCAGTCATTAATGAGAGCTTCTTCTTCTTTTCTTTTTTCTTTTTAATCCTAGACAGTTTTAAGAGTTTGTTAAATTTTTTAGTTTGCAGGTATTTTATTTCCATCAGAGTAAAAACTCCATGCATAAATTATTTTACTATCATGTTTGAAGTGATGGCTTATTACCAGAGTTATAAATCATAATAAATATTACATTTTGTTATGTTTACTTATTAATTTTGTGTTCCTTGTTTTAACCCTTTAAAGCCTGAACAATGAAATTATTACCAGAAAATTCAATTTTTTTCAAAAACAGAGTGTATTGTGGAATTTATTTAGATTTTCCAAGGGGGAATAATCCCCACTGATGATGTAGAAGTCTCAAAAACTGTATGTGTTAAATATGATACACGAGGCGTTAAGAGGGTGAAGTGCCACATATGTGATTTCATCAGCCTGATCCTGGGTGTTTATTTCCGAGGGTTTCATAGGGAAGAAAAAAAAGAAGAAATCTTAGTCTCCTCTTCACACAGCTATATTTGTATTTTCTTTCTCCCTTGGACATGTGTTGGTTGCACAGTTTTTTGTTTCTTTTCCAAATACTGCCATTTCTGCTCTGATTCTCTGCAGGGACTCACAAGCAGAACAGCGATGGCCGAGGCTCTTCTTTGCTTTTATCCATTTTGCTGGAACTCCTACAGCGAGCTGTAGAAGAAGGTAAAACCTTGGAATTCATCACCACCAACACTCTGACTTACCAGATCCTCCTGAACTGCTTTAAGATTATTTATGGCTCTTTTTTTTTAATCCTCAGATGCAGGCAATCCAGATAATCACCTGGACTATCAGTAGGTGAATAGAACCCACTTGTGAACATTCATCAGAGCCCACTTCTATGTTTTTCTGTTTCTTATGTTGCTTGTTACATTTTATTGTTATTGTTGATGTTTGTCTGCGTGTCGCAAATTTGACTTAACTTATAATAAAATGCGCAAAATAAATGAAAATGTCCGTCTGCAAGATGTTAGAGTCTGATTTATGCGTGAGTTTATCTCTTCATTTGACTGTCATCATGTGCAGTTTGTTGGTGTGACACATGGATGGATTTCCATTTACACTCATCCTTGTCAACTTATTAAAACAATTACGCCAGTCACTCATTCACACCATGAAGTGATTAACACCAGGATGACAAACTCGTCATCGCGCTGTCTTCACAGCGGTCACTGAGAGAGCCGTGTCGGAGGTAGACGATTGGGATCAGACAGAGTTCATCGACTAATACATTCCAGTAAAATCACCACGAGCTTCCAGCAGGGTTTTAGGATTTATTTTATTGAACCATGTTGTTAAATCATAGGCCACATGTAACACTCTGCTCTTCACTTTCAGCAAAAGAGAAAGCCCATGTTCACAGATTTCTATCACGCTACATAAATAGCCAACACTGAAGAACTGAAACACTGCACTTATTGCTTTAAGCCCCTGCTTCTTTTATTAGTTGCCAAAGCAACATGACACGTGGTCCCACAGTGCAACACAGCAAAGGACAAATGAGTCAGAGCATCTCACTCATCATTGGGGTCACCTTTTGGTCTCCAGCGAGCAGAAGTGCACAAACTGACCCCTACGGCTAAATCTGGCTGGATGAAACCCCTCCAAACATCTGGGAATCTACATAGTGCAGTAGGCTGAAGGTGCAGAGGGGCAAAGCTTTCTGGTGTGACCGTGGAGTGATGCTGAAGGTCATGAGTAGTCAGGAAGGTGTAGCTATCGGCTCCCCCTGCCGGCAGGTTAGACGTCCTGCAAGTCCTTCTGGATGTCCCAGAGTGTGTTAGCGCTGGCCTGCAGCTGGGCCACCTCTTCATCTGTCAGGGTCATGTTGATCACGCTAGCCACGCCCCCGCTGTTCAGCACGCAGGGCAGACTCAGATAGACCTCGTCACTGATCCCGTACATGCCCTGTTGATGACAAAGCACACTGTCTTTATGTGGATGGGCTTAGCGTCATACCAAAGACTTGCTATAGAGGTCTAAAGAGGGGCACTATAGGGAAAGCAATTTAAGAACTCTTGATCTATTGTTTTTTAAATATTAAAATATGACATTACTGTGTGTATAGAACAGGGGTGTCGAACTCCAGGCCTCGAGGGCTGGTGTCCTGCAGGTTTTAGATATCACCCTGGGTCAACACACCTGAATCAAATGATTAGTTCATTACCAGGTCTCTGGAGAACTTCAAGACATGTTGAGTAGGTCATTTGGCATTTAAATCAGCTGTGTTGGCTCAAGAACACATCTAAAACCCGCAAGACACCAGCCCTCGAGGCCTGCAGTTCGACACCGCTGATCTAGTACATCTACACATCATGAAATATAGTACATATGTACTCACACAAGCTCAAAGGGGGTGGAGTTGAAATCTGAACACCCAACGTGGAACTTGAGCCCACGACCCTGAGATCAACAGTCTTATGCTCTAGCGCAGGGGTGGGGAACTCTGGGCCTCAAGGACCGGTGTCCTGCATGTTTTAGATGTGTCTGTGATCCAACACAGCTGATTTAAATGGTTAAATTATCTCCTCAACATGTCTGGTAATGAAGCCTAGTAATGAACTTATCATTTGATTCATGTGTGTTGACCCAGGGTGATATCTAAAACCTGCAGGACACAGGCCCTTGAGGCCTGGAGTTCCCCACCCTTGCTCTAGTGACTGAGGTAGCCGGGCTTCAAGTCTAGAGAACGTGTCCACTGAACCTGCAAATGTTCTGCGTTTTTCCTTGAAACTTGCCTTTTGGGATATATAATGATTATCCAAACAGATGATTACATCTGATGATTCTTTTTTGGCTTAGTGTTTCACTCTTACTATCAGAAAAGTGGCTTGGAAAAAAAAGAGCTTTATTTAACACAACTGGTAATTACACTCACACTTTATACATTTTGGATTCAAAATTCTAGTTAAAGTTATAGTTATATTTTAAAGAATACTGGGAAATTCTTTAACGAGTACATGAACATGAGCGTCTGTTACCTCCACCATGGTGGAGACGGGATGAATCCTGTTCATGTTCCTCATGAGACTCTCTGTCAGGTCGGCTACGCTGAGACCGATGGCCCAGTTGGTGTAGCCTTTCAGTTTGATCACCTCGTAGGCACTAAGAGATGTAAAACAAACAAACAAACAAATAAAAACATGTCTAAAGTGTCTAAAATCATGAAAATTCACCGAGATTGATTAAGACAGTGACAGGTAACAGCTAAGGTAGCGATAGGTGATACGTCTGTGTCGTGTCTAAACAGTCAGCCATTGTATTGTGACGTGGTGTTGACTCGGTAAAGATGAGATCCACACTCATTGTGGAATATTTTAAACTAGCTGATGTTGATCCAGCATGAAAGAAAGAGAGACTTTTAGCCTGAAAGATTTCAGAATTCAAGAGAAAGTTTGCAGATCAGCTTCCATGTTGGCCTTAGTTTGAAATCTGACCCATGTCAGGGTTTCCGACCAATAAGGTGCAGCTCTTTGCTGACAGTGCACATGTCCAGCATTGACTGTGACTGTGTTATCAACTTGCCCATCGGTGAATAGAGATATCGGCTCAACACTAGCAGGTGAGTTTAAAAAGATCATACTTTAAAATATTGTATACACAAACTAGATTTAAGCGACCTCCAGCCTACCTGTCCACCACCTTCTTGTGAGTCTCTTTCCAGTTCTCGTCGTCGCTGTCAGTGCCGATATCAGGGTTTAACGTCTGCAGGCTGACTCCAGCCACGTTTGTTCCACTCCACACAGGCACTGTAACACATCTGGAAACCATCAACCTTCATGCACGTACACACACGTGCACACCATACACAGTTATTGCCTACGGTATCCTCACCACTTGTGTCTCCATGCTCTCCCAGGATCCATCCGTTGAAGCTGCTCGGGTGGATTCCCAGTTTGTCAGCCATCAGGAAACGGAAGCGTGCCGAGTCCAAGTTGGTGCCGCTGCCGATGACACGGTGCTTTGGAAGCCCGCTCAGTTTCCAGGTCACATAAGTCAGTATATCGACTGTCAGAGAGAGAGAGAGAGATTTATAGTGTTAAAAGGTGAATACTGCAAGATTTCATGTCTGAGGACGTAAATAAAGAAGAGCTGTGTGGTTGGCTGAACCTGGATTGGAAACAACAATGATGATGCAGTCAGGGCTGTATCTGACAATCTGGGGGACGATGTGCTTAAAGATGTTGACGTTTCTCTGAACGAGGTTCAGCCTGCTCTCCCCCTCCTGCTGACGGACTCCGGCGGTCACCACGACGATGCGGGAGTTAGCTGTAACCGAATAGTCTGAAATACAAATTTTAAAAAACAGATCAGTTTGGGTTCACATTCTCCTTCAAACCTTTGCAAAGGTGGGAAATTAAATTTAAACAGCTCCATAGTGAGCTGCACCCTGTAAATACTTTTTAAAGAGTTTTAATTAAAACTAAGGCTGCTTTATGAGATTGAGCTCCTGTGTGTTTGCATGTATGTGTGTGTGTGTGTGTGTTTGTCTGCGATATGAACTCGCCTTTATCTGCAACTATTTTGGGGGTTTTGAGGAAGAGGCTGCCATGCTGCAGGTCCATCATCTCTCCTTTCAGCTTATCCTCCACCACATCCACCAGCGCCAGCTCATCAGCCAGCTCCTGCACATATCAGACAAGGTCAAACCGATCCATAGTACAGTTTGCTTGTTGCCATTAGAACTAGTTGAAAAAAAGAACGTAATAGAGAGCTTCAAGCTAGTCTGTTTTAAGCCTAATGGCTTAAATAATTGTTTTATGATGTATGATTCAGTCTAACGGTGAAACGGGTTATCTAATTTAAGTGAATGAAAATAAAACCTGAACAGCTTTAGGATACATCCACTGTAATTCTTCCTTTTTTATTACAAATACATGTTTCCTCGTTAACAAGTGCAGTAAAGGGATAACGGTCAGATCAGACACCAAGAGATCAGTAATCTCGTGGCAGCCAGCAGGCAGCGTGGTAATCTGAGAGGCAGAACCAGTGAGACTCTTACCCTGAGTAGGATGCTGAGAGCACAGGCCATGCCAACCTGGCCCACACCCACCACTGTAACTTTATTCCTCGGAGGCTCAGGTGGACCACTGAACAGCGGTGTGATCAGTTTCTGCAGGACTGAAGCCATTTTCAGTGCTGAGAAGTGTAAATGAAAGAAGAAAGGGATGAGCGTTTAGGGTCAGATGAAGCAGCAAAGCATGTTACACAGACACGACAGTAGCCAATGGTCCTGCGTGCAGCCTCGCATGCACACAACTCATAAATAAGTCAGAGTTCAGAGGGATTTCTAACGCAAGCCTGACATACAGTGGCATAGAAGACACTTCGATCATTTACAGCAAACTAGAGAGTGCATTATTTCCCTTTCTAGCAGGTATGAAGAAGGCGATCTGCTGTCAGACAGAAACGTATTAGGTCCTGTCTCACGCGTTCTCTATTTGCAGAGAGTTCACCTTGAAATGACATATGGCCAGACACAAAAACACCAGCAATACTTGCATTGTCCGATGAAGCTCCGAGCTGCAAGGTATAAATACCACCATGTAATCAGCATGGCCACCTGGAAAGATGACTAAGTCGTGTTCCTACAGAGCTCCGTCCCCCCTCCTGCATCCACAACACCTCCCTGAGTCACAGTTTTTGCAATGCAGTCGGTCCAGGCAAGTATCCGCTCAGCTGCAGCAGTCCCACAGAGCTCATGTGACTCAGGGTTAGATGGAGGAGCTGTCAGCTGCACAGAGCTCCGCTCCTCGCCTTCCTCCCTCCTTCCCAAACGAGGAGGACGTAGCAGTATAATCGGATGCCAAACTTGATTGACTGACTGCAGACTGTTAAAGGAGTTACTGTAATCCCTTAACGCTTCTTCCATCTGCTACACCTCACCTCTAATGGGAAGTCTCAAAAGAACAGCTGATTTCTATTTAAAAGGCTTGATAATTTATTCTAAATGAATGAAGGGACCTGCTTTATGTCTCCCTAAGTACAAACACTGGCCTGTAATGAATCTGACATGATGCTGCTGTTAAACAACCATCAGATACATTTAGAAATAATTAGATTAAAACCATGCACTGCAAATTGCAAATAATGTAAAGCAAGGGGCACTTATGCTTGAAGAGACAGACATTAACATCCCTGCGCGTCTCTAATAGCAGGCATGAATGCTGAATATGCTGCTATTGAAAGTGCAATGCTGAAACGATCCATTCATTATCCAAGACTGAAGCTGGATTACCAGCTGACAGCACCATGCACTCCAGTCATGTAAATGTGAGCGGTTAATGAGATGGCTTAGCATCCAAGGTCATTGGGGAGGGAAGGAGGGAGGGAGGGAGGGTGACAGCAGTTTTCATAACTCTCAGTCAACTGCAGTAGAAGCATGGTTGGTACTCCAACACAGTGAGGTAGTCGGCTGCGACGTCTGAAAAAAGTTACATCTGCCTTGAACTTGAACCTAAACAGCCACTGCGGGGGAGGATGAGATATAATGAATACATGATGACAAAACAAAGCAACAGGAAAGCCTAAAGCCCCAAACTCAGCTATAAAATTGATGTAATGCAGAATTTTATCTTCTAGCTAATTGCCCTGCTTATACATAAACTTTTCATTTGTGGTTGTGAAAACAAATCCCTTAAAAAAAAAAAATACTCTGACTGCCACTGTAAACACAAGCAGACCCTACGTACATGTGAACTTAAATGTGACTCACAGTTCTGCACAAACTGAAATGGACCACCCTAAAGTGAGAATGAAGAGAGGACTGATGCAAGCAAAACAAAGCCAAAGGCATTCAGGTGTCACAAACTGCTACACATATTTCAACAACAGAAAGATAAAATTATGCTATCTACACAACATGGAAATACCGGTTCACCTGTTTTGTTGAGCGTCCAGGTATAACTCCTTGGGCTACAGTGAGACTCTCCTCTGTTGTGTTGTACGGTGTGGCTACTCTTCTTCCTGTTGTGCTGTCAGCCTGCAGTCTGCCGGATTTAATGGGCTAAGCCTCTCCGTCCCCTGCAAAGACTCAATTTGGCACTCCATCGGCCACCACAGTCAGCTGGTACATCATTCACTGACACTTCATGCAAATAACAAAACATGACTACGTATTCCAAAAACATAAACCAAAATTAGAGCTGTTATTGTTGCAGACATTATTGTCACATTTACTTTACATATTCAGTGGGTGAATGAATGCCACATGCCGGTGTTGTGGTGTTTGTCCTTCTAGCCGGTCTTTTGGGTTGGAATTAGCAAAGTTAATAATTAACAAACAAAAAGCCCTGCGTTTTAGTGTCAGTACAACACTCACGCACTCTGATGGAATTAGTAAAGACGTGACCTGCCTTTTACCTCACTATGTCAATATACCTAATATAAATTAGGTAATTTTGCCTTTAATTCCTGACTTTCAATTATCTTTTAAAAAAAAAAAAAAAACTTATTTTAGCTTGCATTTTTCTTTAAACTGTTCCAAGAAATAGATGTGTGATTCAGCTGCAGGTGTGGACTGATCGAGCATTTGGATGCTGAGTCCTTGTTTACACGCTGCTGGATCTGAGCGTCATGAGGACACTTTGTCAAACACAAGCACACACACCAGTGAACCAGCAGGGGGATACACAGTCTCATGCAGAAAAGATTCATAAAACACTGTGTGCAGTTCATGAGGGAAGGCATGAAATGCAGCAAAGTGCAAACGCATTCTTTCATCGCCTTTAAAAAGCCACCAATGCACGTGCTTGCTCGGTTATTAAAATAGTTAACATCCATCCTTCCCTCCTTCCATGGATGGGTCCTGGAGGCAGCAGTCCAAGCAGAGGTGCCTGGACCTCCCTCTCTCCAGCCACTTCCTACATATCTTCTGGGGGAATATTGGGAGGTACCTAAACCAGCTGAGACGCATAATCTCTCCAGCTTGTCTTTGGTCTTCACCCAGTACCATGTGCATGAAACACCTTACCTATGAGGCTTTCTGTAGGCATCTTAATGAGGACCCTGAACTCAACTCTATGACCTACTACTCTATTGTCATGGAGGCGTCTGTGTGACTGAGTGATCTTGTCCTGGACAATTTGCTGCTGGTAGCGTTTCTTAAGGCAAATTGGTCCTGGGTGAGGGGCCAGGAACTAAGACCTTGACTTATAGACCAATGGTGCAGGTTACCTTACCCTGGGTAGGGTTACTGGGGCCATCCTGGAGCCTGGTCTGGAAGAGGCCCGCTGTCAAACAAATTAAAGCTAGCTTCTGAGAGCAATGTAATGCTGCAGAGTGAACACCATTTTAACTTCAGAGATTGTAATTGTCTCCATGAGTTTACAGTGATGACAACAGAAGCTACAATATCTGATTTCTTATTTAATATCACAACAAATGTTCAATAAATGAAAAGCTATGGCGTTCAAAAAAGAAAAACAAAACATGCATAAAACACTTATTGGTCTCAAAGGATTCACAGACAGAAGAAAAAAATAATCTAGCAACAACCAAGTTTATTTTATGATACACTGCCTACATTATCATAAATAAACAGATTCAGAATCCTTACCCACATAACCCCTGTCGTTTCTGTCCGTTGTGGGAGAGCTGCCTGATGATCAAATCACTTGAGTTAACTCAGCAAGGTTCAGATTAAGATACAGTATTACTTGCATGTATTGCTTTACAATATGCTATAAAAAGTTGAACACGCCACTTTAGAAAAATATCAAAATAGAAACAATCCCCGCCACCGAGAAATCTTCCAACACCCCCTCGAGTAAATGCATCCTTGCTTGTTACTCCAAGCGGATAAACGACCCCATTCGGAGAAACCTGGAGCGTCTTTACAATTTTGCCCAGGCGGAACTTGTGAGAAAAATAAAATGAGGCTAACTGTTTGGAAAAAAAAAAAAAAAAAAAAAAAAAAAAAAAAAAAAAAAAAAAGAAGAGGAGAGGAAAAAAAAATAAAATAAAAGGATTTACTTTCCTCCTCTTGGAAACACCTGCAGCCTGTGAGGTGGGCTATGTGGGTGCACGCTAAACAGCCAGCCCTGCATAAAGGACCGAAGGATCAGAAATCTTATAAAAACAGGACAAAAGAAAAAGCACAACAGAGCACTACAACTCAACGCGTGGAAACTCACATGAACTGGACTGGCAGGGATGGACAAAACCAGTAACCTGTGATCGCTGAATTCTTTATTTTCCTCATAATTTTCTGTTTGCAAGTCTTAAACGACAATGTCGATGCAAGAGGCAGAAAGCAGAGTAAACTTTATAACCTCAACCTGCCAAGTGTAAAAATCGCTACAATACACAAAGCTGAGAATTAAAATTTAAGCCATGATCACAAATCCCGTTATGAGAGATCTTAGCAGTGATCAGCTATTAAAAAAGATTTATTAAAAAAAAAAAAGAGCTTCTAATTCATGCTTGAACGTGGGCTGATTTTCCTCATGCAGTGATGTGACCTGATTACACCACGCCTCCTCCCAACACAGACCACATGAAAAACGTTTGAGCTGAATCAACCTGAGCACCATAGAAATAAATCAAACATTCTACTTAATACTATAGCTGGAGAGAAAATGTTGAAATTGATACCAATGACGCACTGATTGTGAAAATTTGGCCTGACAGCGATGCTTACAGTGACAGTACGGCCTAAAGCTAATGCTGGCTTTTATTTATCTTGTTTTTATATTCCTCTTTTGTGGCAGAGAAACACAGAAATCATCATCATATTAACTAAATATCATTTTATCAAACTATCTGTGAACATTTAGCACAAAACGGATGACACACAAGAAATAACCCCCTCCCCCAATGCCAATGAAATGTCATCATATTTGCCAATAAGCTGATCAGTTAACAAGGCCAATAACAACCAACACCATTTGATACATGAGTGCGTCCCTATTTGATAAAGAAACACGGGTGTAGACATTCTGGTGTTAGTATAAGCGCTGCTCTGTGCTTGGGGATAAAAAGAAAAAAGAAAATTATATATATGTAGATGTACGGGAGGGCACTAAGTGCTAATAGTGTCCAGGCACTTCACCGTCAGAAAACACCTGGCACACGGCGTCGGAAAAAACTACAGTATGACCTTTAAAAACTACAACCATGCACGGATAAAAATGGCCTCTCCGTTCTGCACTCATTTCTACATATGAGGGTTATAATACACACAAAGACACAAACAATTCACAGATTAAAATCAACATTAAAATTAGTCTCTTCTGACTGCCACAAACAGTGTTATCCAGAAGCTACTGTTTGAATATACCTCCCTCTTGTGGCAGGAGGAAAGTCCGAGTCCAGAGAGGACAATTTTTAATCGTTCCAATTAAATCTGTCCACACATGGAGGAAAAGAGGTGAGCAAGGTTTACTGCTTGAGTTGTGGTGTGCTGTGGTGGGCGGCAGGGAGGTGCTGTGGGTATGGCGAGGGGCTGCTGATGGTCTTTACTTGGGTCCGCCCTCTGTGACACCGCTGCCGCTGATGCCCAGGTAGGTGGCGACTTTGTCCACGGCGCTTTGGACCGGGACGACGACGCTGTCAGAGAGGCCTTTGAGGGTACTGATCTGATTGGCGTCCAGGTTCTGGTAGACAAAGAACAGAGAAGCGCACACCACCACAAGGAGCAGGAGCTTGAGCAGCAGGGGCAGGAAGCTTCGTCGAACCGGTGCTGCGTTTGGGGAGACAGTGAAGCTCGGCCGGGACAGAGACTCAGAATACAAGTTGTATTCGGTGTGGACATCGGTCTTCACGCGGGACTCATCCAGCCAGTACTCACTTGGTTTTAAAGGCCGACCAGCTGCCCCTCTGATTGGACGCCTGCAGGTCGCACTGATAAAAAAAACCCAAAAAACCCAAAACAAAAACAGGAAAAATTTGATTAGACTGAAATTAAACAAATACATCTGTGCACTCAACAGTTTTCCCCACAGCTTGCGCTCACATATTATGATCTTTTCTGAGCAGATCAAAAGGATCTAGACCCAAATTTAAAGATTTTAAATATTTAACCTTGCCATTTAAAGAACTTCTTTTCTTTGCACAAAATAAAGCAACATTATCTTTTTGTGCTGTAATGTGAATTAATCTAGTTCCAAAAAAAAAAAACAAAAAAACAACCCAAACCCAAAAACTCTAGAGCAGGGGCATCTCAAACTCGCGGCCCACGTCACCCCTACTTGCATAATGCAATTTGGCCCTTGAAGTTATTTTTTTTTGTTAGGGAGGATTTGTTTTTTATTGAGTGCAATGTTAAAATAAGTTCTTTAAAAAGCAAAAAACAAATATTCAATATGAAGGCCATATGAGCAGAGAGTACAAACATGTTGAGGGATTAGCTGTGTTAGTTCAGTGAGAGAGTATTTGTAAAGAAAACTGTTTTTCACTAGCAATCAAAAACTAATGTGTACAGTTATGTCTGCATTTTATTTTTGCTAAACACGAACAAAACTGTAGCTGAAGCGCTGCCACGTATCTGGCCAGAAGGAGAATACCAATTTGTTTATTTAGTAGTTCAATAAAAGGCTGCTCTAGAGCATCATCTGAGGTGAATACTTCAAGTGTGAGCTAAAAGTCTTCCTATAGCCAGGCATGCTTTTTGTATTCTGGGAATGCGGCAGAGCACACACATGTAAAATATTTTTCCAGATAAATATAAATGGAGTTTCAAGTTCTCCACCAGTCGAGAACACAGCAACTTGTTCCTGCGTTTCCTGTATCTGGCCAAAAAGCCTTCTCATGTGGTTTGTAGTGACATATTTTGGTTTTCTTGTTTTTTTTGCTGTGTCAAGAAACCAAACTTCGTTGATTCAGACTAGAGTAAATGATACAGGAGGAGTATGTGTGAAAACATCCTGAGATTTGTAACATGCTAGCTTTACCTTTGCACTGAAACTATTTTTTGTGTATTTTTCCCCCAAAGAGTGTCGTCTTCTGTTTCAAAGACACTTGACAGCTGTAGCTTTCCATTTTCTCCTGTTTGTACAGAAGCATGTGCCGTCACTGCACGATACACCATTTACATATTTAAAAGAAAAACGAATCATTACCTAGCTGATAGAATCACCTAGGAGCAAAATTAGCTAGTTATCGTCCTTTTAAGACTCCTGTAATGTATCCCAAGCTACATTGTAAGTGAGATAACAGACTGAAATCCGTGTGTTCAGCTGGAGGCAACTTTTCAGATTCTCCGCCAAAGCAAACATGTAATTTGGCTAAAAAGGCCTCTTAAAAAAAAAGTCAGGGAGTACTTGTCTGCTTTTCACAAGGCTGCTAAATGCCTCCAACAGCACTCTTTAGCCCTTTTAATCTGAGATGCTGATAATGTAGTGAAAACAGCAAGGGGTCCTGAATGGTGTAAGGCAGCTTTAAGTTTACTCGGTTGTGCTCAATCACAAAACACTTAAAGTGAAAGAGGTCTGTTCAAATACATCCTTAGCTAGCTTCCTTAATCTATTGCAGTGAGGAGGGCTGGATTGCAGTAAATTTAAAAATTGGAGATAAGCTGGTGCACCCTGTGTTACTGGTTTAAAAAAACAAAACAAAAAAACAACAACAATCCTACTACTGCTTCCTTCTTCTTTAGACCCTAACTGGCTGAGTCAGATTGCTGAGTCTCTTAACAGATTTCTTCCTGGTTTCCCCCCCACTGTCACCAAGTGGTTGCTCAAATAGACACTGGCTGGGTTTTGAGAGGAACTGATTGAAGCTTTCTTCAATGGGAATTGTTATGAGTCTTTGTGACCAATATTGTCAGCACACAAAACAAAAATTCAGTATTTTCTTCAGTTGATTTTTTGTGTGTTCAGAAAAAAAACAAAACACTTGTATAAGTTTTGGTATTTTATTAAAAGTGCTCCAAGTAGACGGAAAGAACTGCAAGTGAATTACAGCATTTCCCAGCCATTTATAATGTCTTTGTTAGAGATGGACCGATCCGATATTACGTATCGGTCCGATACTGACCTAAATTACTGGATCGGATATCGGAGAGAAATAAAAAATGTAATCCGATCCAGTAAATATCAAAAAAGCACCTCACAAAACTTGCGACATGGCATAACCCTGCTCATAACCGTAGCATGTCGGAGCAGTATGCATCAAGTGATAGAGCGGCTGTGGGTGCGGGACCTGTCTGCAGTCTGGTTGAGCATTTGGAGCCTCGCTACCAAACCGGCATTTCATCTCTGAGAAAGTTATCCCAGAGAGAAGTAAAGCAAGTGTGTAAGTTCATCTCTGAATGTTTGTAAAGCATTCCCACGTTAAGCTTAACAACCGATATATGGAGCCAGTGCCTCTTCTCTCCCCCTCCTGCTGCTACTTCAATCGTGAAACTGATTAATGATCAGCTGGCTTTTCTGTCGCGAGTCCGTCTCTCTTGTTTGTTTATCACCCACTTCGCGCCAGAAAGAGGAAACCAGCGGCTGAACAACAGCAGCACGTTTAAGCTTGATAAGCTGTTGTTGGAATTTAATATTACTTTCTACACCAGGATCCTTTCCTATGCAGCTGACAGCTGGTAAATGTGCAGGGGCGGATCTAGCAAAGTTTAGCCAGGGGGGCCGATAGGGCATGAACAGGGAAAAGGGGGCACAAAGACTTACTTTTCATTCTTATTCTCATTTAAAATATCTAGCTTTTAATAAATAATTATCTGAATCTTACACCCAAAGTTTTAATCTGATGTAAAATGTATAGAAGTCCATTACTGTATATACTAACTATTAAGTCTAATATACCCTAGTAAGCTATAGTACTTTTTCCTTTGGGAAGGTGCGATCTGTGCAGTCTGCAATTCTGTTGAAGAAAGATGTTGAATCTATTTAGTTATTCTTGAAAAATAATTGATTTCTGTGCATTTTTTTTTCCACACTGCATCAAATTAAAGTTGATTATGTCGATTAAGCATCATGAGGTGGAGGGTGGTTCCCTTTTTTTTTTCTTTTTTTTGCTGGAAGTTTCCAACCCTATTAGTTAGGTTGCTTACTCTTTAAAATACCAGAATAGGGAGGATGGAGTAGGTTTAAGTTTATTAGATTGATCAGTATTGCTGAACTATGAAATATTTTGGGTGCATGTATTTTTTACATACAGGTATAACAGAATAGCTTTAGTGTTGTTATTTATTTAAAGTTGAGTATAAACTTATACAAAATGCAGCAAGATATTAAAAAAACTTTTATCTTTATTTTATATCCAAAGTTATGATATCGGTATCGGACATAAAAAAGTGGTATCGTGCCATCTCTAGTCTTTGTATGCTGTGTTTAGCTTTTTTATGTAGTTTGGGTAAAGTGTCAAAGCCAAGCAGATTATTAGTTTGAGCTAACAAATGTTGATCAGTTTTACTTACACACCTAGCAGATTACTGGCTTTGTGTTAGCATTACGTAGTAAACAGACATAGTCACAGCCTTCTGTGTATTCCAAATTATAACAACCCATGTTTAGTTTTTTTTTTTGGCTACCAAGAACAATTACACTTGCTGGAGTCTGCACTGTAGCACTGTCAAAAACCCTCCGACTCTCTAACACGTCACAGTAGTCGTGTTCTTTAATATTTCCAAATATCCGGTTCGCATGTTCCATACAACTGTCTCAAAACAATGATAAATAACATAAAACATGATTATCAGGTGTTACCTGATGCCGGTTGGTGTGCTTATTTCATTGGCAAGGATATCTTCAACCACACTCTCAGTGGCCTTTTTAGGGGTCTCTTCAGGAATCTCCTCCACCACCTGTCAGTGTAACATAAAACATGTTCACGCAAACTGAAACTATGCTGTAATTATAGTGGGGTGCGATGAAGCGAGATGAGCAGGTTAGTGAGGTATGCAGAGCTTGAAGTCAACATCTTTAGTGTTACGATTTCAGTGTTATTCTAGTGGCACTCTTTTTACCTAACTAGATGCTGATACTAAATAAAACTAACCACAAATCCTGGCCTGAAGCTGGTGAAGTTTTAGTTTAAAATTGACTTTAACCTCCTAGGACCTGGTGTCCACATATGTGGACATCACATTTTGGGTTATTTAGACCAAAATACTCATTTTTGCTCTACAAGGGCCTGATATCGACTTATGAGGACATTATACTGCTACTGTTCTACTAAAAAATTTAAACAAATATCCTCATGTGGCTCTTATTTTTCTTAAAAACAAAAATAAGGTTAAAAAAAAAATCTGGTAATTCTTTCTTTTTACATTCATCAGGCCCCAATATGCCCAAATATTTTATAGTGTCACATTTTCACTGAATATTTCCTTTTGCTGAGGACACATTCACCCTTTTGCCCTTTTGAGCTGAACATTGGGAATACCACCACATTACACACTGCAGTTAAACTGAAGCTGTGCAAACTCTGCGTGCTGCAGAGTGACGAGAATGTGCATGCATTTAGTTGGTAATGCAGAAAAACATCATCAACTGAATCCAGAGTGGGTCAAGTGACACATGAACTTATCTTTATGCTTGGTCTGTTTTACTCTGTGGGAATTGTTGTGAATAAGATGGGTTAGAAAAATATTAGTCTATTTGTTGGCTTTTTAGTAATCTATAATATTAAATAACTAAATCCACTTAAGACACTTTGCACTCTGAGACTGCCAATTATTATTACTGACGCAAAGCTGGTAGAGTGAGCCTCACCTTTGTCTGCCGTTTGCTGCTGGTTCTGACAGTGACAGGAGCTTTTCCTCTGCTCCTCACAGGCTTCTCTACCACAGGAACTGGCTCTGGTTCAGGGGCAGGGACCTCCTCTGTGTGAAGATTAGATTGAAATGAGGGAACATCAATATCATGATGTGTATATGTATAATACAAATATGTGTATGTAATACTCATGGGCCTATTGCAACCAATTTGGAAACTTTTTCCTCGATGAAACCCCCCCCCCCCCCCCGAAGGGCTCACCGTCTTCTTTGTCGCTGTACTGGTCGGAGTTTGTGTTGCCGTTCTGATTACTGTCTGCCTTGGGGAGAGTTGTGACAGTAGGAGCTTCGGGTTCAGCTGGAGGCTGGTCCAAAAGTTTCTGCAGCCTCTTCTCATACACCTTACGGGTAGAGGCTGAAAGGACACAGAGAGGGATTAAAGGGAAAATAATTCATGCCTTTCATTAGACGTTTGCATAGTATTTGCCTTAGTTTTCTTTTCAGATATACCGGCATCTTTGTATCATTTCATTTTCATTGTATGATTATGCAATGTCCTGCATAGTAGAGATTTTTATAATTTTTTTGGACAATGGATTCGATTCTTATCATAAAACGTTTTGTGTTAGGTGTGCCTTGATGCATGGGTTGATCTGCTGCCTGCATATTGTTTTTTTTCCATCATCTGGTTAAAATGCTCGCTGATTCACCGTACTGACTGGCTGTGGAGGCTCATCTGCACATCTCCCTCTCCTCAAGCTTTTTTCCTCAGTTGCTTTTTGCATTTTTCTTATTTATTATAAGTGGAGTGGGAGTTACCAGCAGTAACTAACAGTAGTAACAAACTTACTAAAACTGACTATTTTCAGTTTTAGATTTGTTTAGTTCACTAATTTAGCCCAACTCTAATCAGTTTCTTTTCCCTGACCTCTCATCACCTTTGTATTTAATCATTGCAAGTTATTATGTTCATCTCACATAACTAATATATTAGGCTCCTTGTAGTCGCGGATTTAGCAACAATCCATGGCACAGTGTAACAAATGCACTGCCATTTTTATTTTTATAACTGGAAAACCCTTGACTAACTGTTTTTGCTGTTACAAAAAAATGGGTTTAAAAATATAATTTACCTTTAAAACAAACATATTCTCTTATGACAGCATAGGTCTTGACATTTATTGTTGGACTAGACTTGTTTTGACTATGGTGTTGTACATTTGTATAGTCTTGGTTTGGGTTGGCATTAGATCAAATCTTACACTAAAAAAAAAAGAAAAAAAAAAGCCAGATTTTCTTGTTTCGACTGTGATTAGTATAAAAATATCACGCTATTAGTATCATTGTTTGATTCAGTTTTTAAAGGATGTATTGCGATTGCTTTTTTTTTTCTTTTTTAAAAATTTCCTTTTTAAAAATATTTTTAATTTTTCTGTTTGTATCTGTGCTCTTGCCATCTTGATAAATTACATTTGTTTTATTTCGCATGTGTAGGACATGAATGAATGAATCCAGGGAACTCACCAACAATGGGTCCTACGTCCACACCGTGCTTTGCCAGCTGCTGTTTTAAGTCTTCATCAGTCAGGTCTGTCACCTCCACTTCCTCCGCGCGAGGCTTGTCTGTCTTTCTGGTAGCTTTCTGTAAAAAAGGTGAAAAAAAAAAAAAAGAAAAACATTAGTGTTGCAATTTTCGAAACATAAACCAGTCCAATCAGACGCGTGGAGACTACCATCAAACCACAGGTGGGAAAAAGTAAAAATAAAACCTAATTTTTAGCAATTAGAAACTTACCCTTCCGGAGCGACTTTTGTTTGACACCACCGGGGCAGGTAACTCTTCATCGCTGGAGAAGGTGTCTGCAGGTGGGGTCTTCTTGTTGTTCAGTACGGTCAGGTTCTTCAGATACAGCTGCACATACACTTCTTTTTTATGCTCTCCGCTCGGAAGGGGCACATTGTTTGCCGTAAGCTCGTTCTTCAGCTTGTCTTTCGTGAGAACTGACGGATCTTCGAGGAATTCTGCCATTCTAACTTTATTTTTATTGTTAAAAAATCTCTGAGTGATTTCCTTCGTGACTAACGGAAGCTAGTTCGCCGAGCCGCTACAAACAACACCGGGAACGTGACGGAATAGCGCTGTTGTCAAACAGAAGTGGCGCCTACCCGCTGCCAATTAAGCTAGCAGGACAGAAGCGGTTTATTAAGATAAACGCCCAATTCTTCTCGTTAGCCTACCGGTTCGACTATTTACAGATAGCTTTGATTTTTCGAAAACAGATAGGTGCGTTTGCTGTAAATGAAATCAGTGAAAAAAGCTAAATTAACTTGATGTAATTTGACTGAATTAGCTTAGCTTCAAACCGGTCCACTTGCTTCTGTCTGTCCGCAGTCGCAACAGGGCCAAACAGCAAACAGCGCCGCTATTGGATGGAAGTCCTCAGTAAACTCTTCTCTGATTGGCTTGCTATGAATGGAACCTTGGCAGGCTGCCGCGACAAAGAAACCGAAGCTTTGTGGGTTTTGGAGAACAGCTTTACATTAAATCCCGTCGACGAAATTCGCATATTAGTTTCATTTTCAGGACTTTATTGATACTGGCATTTTATGAAGCGGGCAGATGCGAGTTTAAAACACTAATTTGATTCGCTGCAACAAGGGAAGAGATAACAATGTTACAATGGCAATAGCTGTTAAAAGCTTTCATACAGATGCAGTTTCTATCCATCCCGTTTGCCACATGAATTTAGTCTAATCATTAGTAGTAAATAACTTGATTATCTGTAATAATATAGAGCCCCTACAGATTTTCATGCTACACATGGCAATGGGCGTATGTTCCGCGATTTAGATGAAATCTGCCTCTGTAACAGAAGAGGGCAGCATAATGCCGCATAGTTTTTGAAAAGAAATCGGTTATCCAAGGCTTAATGCTGTTTATTATGAAGTCAGAAAGCAAGCAAACTTTATTAACGTTATAAATGCACAAATGCTGCTTTGCAGGGATAAGGCAAGCAGGTATAATTACTTGTCAACTTTCACAAGAATAATAAAAAAATATATATAGAGAAAGAAAAAGAGCACTGAAAAAAAGCCAAGAATATGTTTTAAGACTTTTTTCCATAGATGTTTACCAAGGATCTGCATGATCATTAGATTTTAATCTATAAGCATGAATACTTTTGTAGACAGAAGGACAGCTTAAAAGATGAAAACATGCTTGCTATATTGCATTACAAGTTGCACATCTTTGGTTTTTTTATAGAGTGCTGGACAAATGGGGTCATCTACTAATTGGAAGGTTGGTGGTTTGATACCTTGCTGCTCCGTTCTGTATGCCAGAGTATCCTTCGGTAAGATACTAAATCTTAAGTTGCTCTTTGATGCATCCATCAAACGATGAATGTGTGTGAATGTTAGGTAGAAAAGGCATATAAAAAGTGCTTTTATGAATGGGTGTGAATGGGTGAATGAGGCATGTTGTATAAAGCACTGTGAGTGCTCAAGTAAAGTAGAAAAGCATTTACCACTTACAGAAATGAGACACCGGAAGTTGGGATGGACGTTTATTCGGTGGGATGGTAATTGTGCTAAAGTGACATTTCATTTCGCTGCACTGAATTGCTGAACAAACACGTGATGTTGGTGGTAATTCAAGAGTCTGGAAGAAGACAAATGTTGCCCAAACAATCTGTCAATTATTTTTAATGACCCCTTAACAGAAAATCACTAGGTGCGGATCTACGCACTCCCTCACAGACACGGCAGTGTTCGACTGCCTCCTCTTTGTCTTGGTCTCTGAACACTCTCCTCCTCCTCCTCCCCTCAGTGTGGGGACAGTGGTTTGAGGTGGCACTGTGTGGCTCCCCACCTGTCCTTCAGACCTGCCCCTCTGGGGCTTTTCTGGGATGCTGCTGCAGAAACCAAGCAATTGATCCCCACCTCAGCTCCAAACCACACTAAAATACAGCACTTGAAGTATAGTTCAGCTTTTCCATAGCGGATTTGCCAATGGAGTGTAAGCGTAAAAAATGTTGAGCCCTTGAGAAACACCTCTTAAGCTTTCTTTGTATGTAATTTATACAGAAAATAAGACTTGGGCCAAGAATCACAGAGAGTGCCTCTTTAAGCATAACAGTCATGGCCTCTGAAAAATGATCAAAGACTACTCTTTAATCGTCAACGTTCACATTTTCAGAATGAGTTCATTTGAAATGGCGCTGCTCCACCTAATGTCGAGCAGTCAGTTTATTTGATGGCATTTCTTGACAGATGATTGTTAAATAAACTGACAGAACAAATGTAACAACTGGCTGGAGGAAGACAAAAAAACAATTTAGGTGAAAGCAAGAGCCAGCGGGCGGCTACCCCGAGAGAGAGTTGAATTGGCAATTGAAATATTAAATGTTGTGTTGTGTTTGGAAAAGACGGCACCTCTCAAATGAACTTAAATGCCAACATCCATGTTCTAAAAGAGGATTTCTGATCATTTAGAAAAATGTTGAACACAGGCTCCTCGCTTGAGTTTATCTTGGATTTTAAGCATCTCTAAATCCAAAATGAGCCAACCACAGAAGTACCTTAGGAAAAGTCAACCTTTACCACCCAGTGAATGTCTGATCCAATTCCACTGACACAACAAAACACATACTTGTGAAATTAATCGGTGTTACAAAGCTTCAGCATACTGTATGACAACAGACCTGTCACCTCCCGGGCGTAGAACTGCTGCATGGTCTAAATTTACGCAACAGGCGTGCATTCATTCCCCCCCCCGTCTAACAAGATTCACAAATTTTTACATAATGTGAAACATTTTGCAGTATCACGAAAAGCTAAAAACGGTCAGTTTTGCTGCACTAATCTATCACAACAATCTCTAATCCTCCAAGGATGTTATTACTTGCTGCCAAACTAATTAAGATCAAATCCTGGGCAGTTTCCTGTGCAAAAAGGAGGGTAGGATGCGGGCAGCAGTGTATTTCACCAGGGTTTTGTGTGTCCTGGCCTAGAAACAGCCATCTAGTAATGCTCACACAGTATATTTTCATCTGTTGACAATCTAAACTCTACTTAACGGACACACACTTAGTTGTAGACATTTCTGTCAGAAGGAAAAATGAGACTGCCCTTCTGGGCCTTGCTGATGCCCATTTGGCGGCCTGCCTGTTTGTATCAGGCGTACTCCTTCGTGTATTTGCATTCCTATTATGATTTAGGCTTTTTCCCGTTTTATTTGGCTATTGAGAGCAGAGACAAACTTGCGCATGTCCTCGCTGAACTTAAGGCAAACATAACTGTGTGTGAAATTTCAAGTAGTCATTGAAGATTTTCTATTAAGTCCGCACCGAGGCACTCATGTAGCTCATCTGGTGGAAAATTTAGTACAAGCCATCCACTTGCCTAAATAAAGGTTCAGCTCTTATCAGTCGGAGCAGTTGCTTGTGACACTGTACTGCTTTAGAGCTTTAATTCACTTCACAGTTTTGCTCATTGTCAATAAGCACACACAAAGGTTCAAAATGTTATTTTTTTTACAAAAGTAATTTATGAATGTTTCAGAGAGGTACTAAGAAATCAAACCAAACACCAAAGTCTTCCTTCTTGTTCTCTTTCAGTTTATTGATACAAAATTCTGGTGCACCTGATGCCCCATTTTTATTGAAATCAAATCAAATCAAATCAATTTTATTTATATAGCACTTTAAAAAACAACAACTGTTGACCAAAGTGCTGTACAATAGAATAATCAGATAAAATTTAAAAGGAAAGTAAAATAAAAGATAAAGACAGACTCATACAGAATTAAAAGCCAAGGAGTAAAAATGGGTCTTAAAACGAGTTTTAAAAGTATCCAGTGTTGGAGAGGTCCTGATATGTAAAGGCAGTTTATTCCACAGTTTTGGAGCAGTCACAGCAAAAGCCCGATTGACTGAAAAATAAGATAAAATACAAGTAGACAAGCATCAAAGAAGAAAAGAAAACACATTTAACACCCTATCCCTCTTATCACTGAGCAATCTGCTCAAATCCTGTAGTTCAGTAGTTCAGAGGTGTCAAACATAAGGCCCGGAGGGGCAGAATTGGCCCACCGAAGACTCCAATCCCGGAGGGCGTGTAGACTTCGTACTTATAGTTTTACAGTTTTTCCTACTGATAAAGTTTCCGAAGGTTGATTCTGTTCATCTGGACGTGGCGTTTTCAGTGGGAGAAACGTTTCGTCACTCATCCAAGTGACTTCTTCAGTCTCAGCTGACTGCAGGTTTCCCCAATCTTATAAACAGTGCGTTTGCATAATGATTGAAACTAGCACCACTGAGGGAACAATGGGCTGGGAGGTCAGTTCCTTCATCATAATTATGCAAATTCTCATGACCATTGATCAACAACCACTGATCAAAGGCCACTGATCAATGGCCATGAGTACCATTCACAGAGAGTTGGGGAATGGCCGCAATCACAGCATTGCACTGATAAAGTTGTCCTCCATGACCATTTATACTGCATTAAATTAACTAAGTAACTAAGTAACATTAAAATGATCAAAAAGCTCCTTTATTTACTTACAATAGAAATTCTAAATAACATTTCCTGTCAATTAACAAAAAACTTGTCTGTAATTTTACACATCTATGTCAGATTCCTTCCATTAACCACAACAGCATCTCTCTGTAATGTAGAAAAACTGAGACGTGCTTTTGAAATTGTGCCTCTCTTTTCTTATTAAACTATCTCAGGGATTCAATGTGTAATTAATCTTCTTTACACTGACAGCAAGTGGAGTTTCACTATTCTGGCCCACTTGAGGTCAAAGTAAGCTGCATCTGGACCACAATGTAAAATGAGTAACATCCCTGCTGGAGTCCATCACTAAGGTTATGTTAGATTCTCTCCAGGTGACGGGTATCAGTCAGCGTTGTTATCCTTGATTAAAAGTCAGCACTTCCTTGATACTATTGTTTTAGCAGTACTAATGTTTCTTCAGATAATAACTTCAGGAACAAACAAAGGAGTGTGTGTGTACATTTGCAAAAGTGACAGAAAAAAAATCCTACAAAATCCTAATGTTTCTCTGTATCTGCTGTCGTAAGGAAGAGAAACTGTTTGAACAGTCTGCAAACTAGTTATCCAGATCAAAGTTGCTGTGCTGTTTTCACAGTTTGTCTCTGCTACTCTCAGTTGGCTAAATATATTACTAATGCAAGTTATAGGAGGGCAATCACTTTTGAGAGTCTCAGCAAGAATCCACTGCTGTTCGATACCAAATGTCACAAAAGTTAATGTTAGACAAAAAAAACAAAACACGTTGGAGACAGTTACCAGGTCACTTGCAGCTTGTCTAAGGTTAGAGTGGGGTGAATTTTAAGAAACTAGAAGATTTTGCTTTTGAAATCAAGTCTTAAAATGATGTTGAAATAGGTTTTTTGTTTTTCATAATTATGTTCCAAACAGGTGTAACTTCTACAAAAATGGATGGATAGTAACTGACCACCAATCCCACCCTAACCCTGAATGGACTGGTGGTGATGTTGGGTAAGCTTTTTTGTTTTACATGCCTAACATGGCTGAAGACAGTGGCTAGTGGCCCTTGAATAAAAAGAAAGGGCAACCTCACACAAGTGACTGCCAGAGCCTCAAGTTAACAGGAAAGAAATATTTCCGTGCTTAACTTGGCAAAAGTTCTACACAGACCTGCCTCTGCTTAGTTTTTCTGTCTACATGGCCGAACACAGGTACCAGACCAGCATGGGAAGAGCCAAAGACTTCTCGAAAGGCTCCTGCGATGTGTCGGTAGTGACACCCCAATGCCCTGCGACTGTTTCCTCTCTTTCGCAGAAACCTGGGCTCTGAGCTCACAGGTCTCCACAGTCAAGCTAGGAGGGCCCATTAAGTGGCCCTAATGAATGAGAAGTAGACAATCAACAGAGACTCAGCAGGACTCACAGTTGCCAAGTGCCAGATCTGTGAGCACGCCAACAATGCAGTGCATTAATCATTTTATTGCAATCATTGGCAGAACTGAAGCTCAATTTTCAATTAAGTACCAAAAAAAAAGAGAATAAAGAAAAGGGAATGGATTTTATCAGAGCTGACAAACAGAGACCTCTTTGGGGATCTTCATGTGAGGTGCTTCCATAGACCGACGTGGCTTCTTGCAATTTCCTCGCCAGTTTTGGGAGTTTCTGGTGTCAAGTTATTTTAAGTAATAGATCTCAGCTCTGTATCTGCTGCAGCCAAGACAAATCTGGTACTTGCTGATACGTTCTTATCTTATTCAATCTTGGAAATGTAAAAACTTTCAGGCCTCATTACCTGAATGAGCTGCTCTTCAGCTCATCCTACATCAGAACTATTTGGTCAGTAGACCCGAGATGAATCATGTGGAAAAGGCACTTGTCTTCGTGTTTGCTGTTCTTCCAGGGGGTAGTCTTGATGGTTCAGATTATGTAGCAGCTCATAGTTTTGGGTAGTAAAACACCGCGAGCCTATCGATGCTCCGAAGCCTCACAGCGTGGCTTGTCCGTGCCAGCGGTAAAGGACAAATGTGCCAAAGTCTGCTGGGTTTGGCTCTTTTCTCACCCCCTGGCGTCCAACACCGATGTATCCAGCTGAGGTACAATAATTTGACACCTCTTAACCAGCTGGACCCTTTAGCGTGACAACCACTGCTTTGTTTTATATTCCTGTGTATTTTGAACGCAATAAAAAATTATAGTCAGCAACATCTAAACTGTATTTTTATCCACTTTGGACTTCTGCCCCTCCCCACCCCCTTCAATCTCCTTTATCCCTCCCTTTCCTATGTGGGATTTAACGTACACTTTGTGGTAACCTTGCTAAGTTATCAGTTTTTTCTACGTCCTCTCATACTGAATAAAGGCTTGTTTCTGCGCGCCTGCTTGTTAAGACTTCAAGGACAGCTCCCTCCATCTGGTATTAAGTATTCCTGGTGCCAGTGTCGGGTTAACTGACACTCCTGCACTTAAACTAATGGCAGCGAACAGTCATCTCCCGTGAGGTGCTCACCTTGGAAAAAATCACCCAGCTCTCTCATCCCCAATCATAGAGGTGCTCTTGCCACCCACTGAATGAAACCATGGGCATGAAAAGAGGGATTGTTTCACCATTCAGGCATATACGAGGGCAAATGAAAACATGTAATACGCATGTCCTGTCTTGGATTTGCTTTCCTCTCGAGCTCAATGAGACGTTGAGAAGTGAGAGCGGCGTGCAAACAGAAAAAGTCAAGAGTCGGCAAATCGTCATTAATAAAACATCTTCATTAGGACAGAAAACATGCAATCTTTTCATTTTTTTCTCAGCAAATGAACCGAAAACTCTCAATTCTCATTCAAATGTATAAGAAATTTAGCTTTTAAAACATGTTTGTTACAGAATGGAGAAGAAGAAATGATAGTTAGGCACAAATACACACATAACATTTATTTATATATAATGTTATTGTTGTTTTCTACAGCAACCATTCATCATAACTGCTAGTGGAAGTTTGAAAAGGGAAGATATAATATTTGTTTTGTCCTCAGTGATCAGGTGCAATTTTGTTTTTTAACGTTTTCATCCGATATCACCTCGTGAGTCTGGAATGAGCCGAGCGGTTCACATGCAATTACGCCGCTACAGTATGTTGGTCAGCACATTAGAAGCGCACAGCTTACAGACTTGGTAGTCACATTTCGTATTGGTGAGAGAGTGAAATGATTAAAAAAAAATTTCAATTTACTTCCAAGTAAAGAAAATAATTGCACTGGCAAAAGTGTTCACATGTGTTCGAGGTATTTTCCACATCCTGCTCTTATCGCCTTCTTTCTGTTCAGCTGTGGAGCTGTATGCCATAACTGTCTCAAAATGTGTTTTTCCATGTTTTTATTAGACCACATCGTATTAGGCTGTGCTTTGAAGTTAGATTATGACTGTCCTGGGTGGACTGTAAGAAAAATATGTCCTCCATGCCAAAGAGAAGCATCTCTCAGACCGCAGGAGTGCAGCATCACTCACCTCTGAAGCCTCTTCTCAATGGAAACCTAAACAGCTTTTTAAGAATGAAGAGGTTTTTCAGTTTGTTGCTAAATATAGGCCAGTCCGGTGGGAGGTGACAGGTTCTACAGCCATTTTCAACAAAGATGAGCCCCAGGTCCTGCCCAGAGCCCGGCGGGTGGCTACTGCCGGTGGTCCGCCTTTCTCTTATGCACCGGCTCTTAAGTAAACACTGCAATCCTGCGGTCAGCTACAGCATGGCAATGAGCAAAAGGACTCACTGTGTAGTTACACATAGCTATGGTGTGTTGTCTCCCTCTGGCTCACTCAAACTTGGTCTTGGGGTCGAGGGCCAGCGACAGACCTTGATGTGTGACTCCAGGAGCCTGCTGGGAACTCCTGGTGGAGGCAGTGTTGGGCTTAACCTCTCTGGACACCTTTGATCAAACAGTTTCCATCTGCCAACGTCTAAATTAAGAACATTATCATGTTTATTGACATTGCCCTAGTTATCACTTTTTATGTGCAGGGTCATTAAAATTAATGAACACGGGTCCACGTTAATGAACCATGCGGTCACTATCAATCAACTCAGAAAAACATTTACTTTTTATTTATCAAAGCGAAGTCATGCACGCATATATGTTCAAATTCAAATGCTTCCTGAGTTTACATAGTATTAATGCTAAAAGGTTGAATACAGTCCCAGCAAAATCCTAAACATTGTAATTCTACAATAAATACAGTGAGCTGATTACATTTTTACATTCAAAAGTTTAGTGTTTTCAGGAATAACAGCCAGGAATATCAGGTTCAATCAGGAAATATCTTAAAGCTGAATGTTTTTTATCAGAGGGGCAGGATAATATGCCATTAATCATCAGAATCATATCCAATAAAGCTCCAGATTAATCAACACAGAGAAAAACTGACAGTCCCGGTCCTTATCCGCTGAGGAAAATGAGGGGCAACAGGTAAGCCTTTATCCATTGAGCTCTGTTCTTGCATTGCTCTCCTATACATGGCGATCATTATTTAGGGAGTCTCAGCGGCTACCTGTAAGGACCACAGGGGTGGCAAATAGCAGGGTTGTGGCTTTCTGAGCTTCTTAGTGGTGCGAGCAGAAGGATTTACGGTAACTCTCAGACAAGCGTTCACAGCTTGGACTCTTGGCATGGATCTGATATTGTCTCTGGCTGAGCATCAAACCCACTGTACCTGAGGTCCAAAAGTACCTACACAAAACCCTAGGATGTTTGAATGATAAATCGCCGACATTTAGTGGCAGAACAAAAAATATTGGCCTTGCTGGGGATATCAATTTTAATTTTAATTTAGAGTGAGAGTGCCTACTGGGTGGTTTGATTGAGCAGAGATCGGCTTCTAGTCAAAAGTGATGTGCTCTTCTCGTTCAGACAAGGATATGAGTTTTCCTGCAAATTCAGCACAGGTGCATCACTAGAAAGCCACCCTGCAGTGTAAGAGCCGCCAGCGGGGGTGATATTGAATATCAGCTATGATTTAAAGTAAATTGACCAAGTTGTCTTTAAGGTAATATCCAGTCCTTTTGGGACACACAATTTATTTCCTTATGTAACTGGACCTTTTTGCAGTCTCTGCTTTAGCCCACCATTGTAAGGCACTTCTGGTTCTGATAAAAGGGAAATCAGTTCTTGGGAGTGTTCGATGACAAAAACATATGGCCACAATAGCTCAAGAAGTTAATATAACTGACATGCCGAGTAGCGTTATGGATCGGCTGTGTAATCTGTTCTGTTATGCAGGATTAATGTCAAAATGGAGAATGTTTTTTAAATCACTGGTATCATTATCTTCTATGTTACATTCAGGTAAAATCATCATACACAAGGCTAATACTGTGCTTTATTAATGTGCTGCTTGCCGATGATGCCAAGAGGTGCTTTACACAGCCGCAGGACTGAATTTAAGGTCAAAGAGGACACACTGAGCCAAACACACCAACCGCCACCCTGGAGAAAAAAGCTATGGTGCTAATATTAGGGGGGGAGACTGATTACAGTGCTACTATTAGGTTCTGGCATCGATTTTGGACCAAAGTAGGAACGCCCTCAACACTTCTCTTTGGTGTTCATGCCCTTGGTCCTCAGTGGCACACTACATGATATTATGAGGAGCCAGACCAAACATGCCAAGCCAGACCACAGGGTTACTCACAGCCCTTGCACATTCTTTTGAGGGTGAAATGTGACCTGGTCCTATTTTTCAGCAGCTTGTCAGGCTCAGTGTGGTGCAGGGAGGTAAACTAGGAAGGAAAACTGTTGTCACCTTTCTATAGCTCTTACTTTTTTCAGTCTTACAAGATGGCAGCCTTGGGTGTCAAAGTGAGACCAGATGGGTGGGTTGGCCGACTGCCGGCAGTCACTATGGATATGGACAGAGTGGATGTGCTTCAGCAGCAGACAATAAATGGAAATTGGTTTATTGGTGAAACATTGCGAGTTGATGGACACGCTCTGGCTAGGTAATAAATGTTTTAACCACACACATTAAGATATACTGTAAGTATAATGCCATATGTGAGACTGAAATTGAAGTGACAACATAATGATTTGGGGCAAATTCAATAAAAATCCCTGCAGCAGCTTGAGGAAACTGCATGTCCAGCTGGGTGTAAGACGCTAAAAACATTCCCTTCCTAGATGATGTCTGCTCCATTTACAAGAACATGTTTTTCTGTTTCCTCCCTCAACAGCGTTGGAGAGAAGGCCCTTGTTGAGCAGCGTCATCAGAGGCTTGGGCTGGAAAACACTGTCAGGCATTCAATTTGTCTGAGCTTGTCATCAGACTAAGCTCATTTTGAAAAATGCTTGTTATGACTGCTGCTAACCATATCCACCAACTCTGCGCCTGGTAAGAGGGGGACAGAAGACAGGAAGTCTTTCAGTCAGTCTGGTTATACTGGTTCCCAGCAGACTATCAAATGAGTGAATGGCAAGACTTTAACTGATGGTTTGCCCAACTTAATTGCAAAAGACAGAAGCAGTAAAACAGCTTTCTGAACGAAAAAAGTGAGCTCACTGCTGTAAAAGCAGCTCTTCCCTTTGTTAATATGTTGGGAATAGTTATTCTTGGAATTAGGGGTCAAGACAGTAAAATCAACCTCAATATCCTGAGTTTTGCCAAAAACCTTCATAGTCACAAAAGCTTATACTTCCCTCCCTCCTACCAATGTCTTCTACCATCCAAATAAGTCACCTAGACCAGACCTCTGAAAATTGGCAACTGTTTCCATAAGTGGAAAAAATAGAGCCAGACAAAACTTTATAGGCAGGGCAGAGAACTGTGACATAATTTTCTAGATGCCAAGAAAAAAATATTCCCCTGAAAAGGATTAAGAATTAGTTTTATTAGGTTTGGTAGCCAAACTTACCTAATCATATCTTTTAGATATTACTGTGTTAAATACAAAGTTTTTGGACTATAAAATCTGCATTATAGTCTACCATCATCCAACAATTTTAAACCTGTGGGTGTGCAAAAACCGTTTTAAACTGTGTTTAAACTGCTGAATTTGACTTTGTCAGTAATTTCAGACACATTCTAGAGTGTTTTATATTAACTGTTTTCAATGTTGGTTTCAGTTGAACTTAAATAATAATGGTATGTGTACTTTATTAATCCTTGTAGGGAAATTACTTCTCTGCATTTAACCCATTCACTTAGTGAAGCAGTGGGCAGCCACCAATCCAGCGCCCGGGAAGCAAAGTGTAGGTTGCTCAGGGGTACCTCATGGTAGGTAGTCAGTGGATTCGAACCCCCGATCTTGCGAGCATGGTGACCACTCTACCTGCTGAGCTATCCCTGCTCTAAAAGCCAGCAAAGGAAGCAGATTTGAAATTTCAGATAGCATAAAGGATGTGACACTATATACACTATAAGCAATGATGGTAACCTGTTACAGTACGATGCTCTAATTCAATGAGCTCTTTAGAATGACCCATTCTTTCACAAATGTTAAGAAAAGAAGAAAAAACTCAATAAACCAGAATACTAAACCTCCTCTGGCATTAACATCAGCTGTATGGGCTTCCATGCCCAAGCAACTTCTGTAGCTCTAATATTTTGGTGGCCCGGTATATTTGTTCATATAGTGTATATTATACCTTTGCTACTAAAGAAAAAGAAAAGGTTTTTCTTTTGTTGTTCAGTAAAGCATATCTCTAGGTTGAAGAAGCATGTGACTCTGAAGTTCAGACAGTAAAAGTAAATAATGCATAATGATACTTATGACAAATTCACTTTAGCACTTAATGTACTACTCTGCTGGCAAAATATTGCCCACTTACCTACAGGAACAAGAATCCCAGTGTTTTCATTTTAAACATGAAAGACTGCTGATCAGTCCATATGTTGCCTATGCTACCAGTTCCTCTTACTGTAGGTTTCCACCAGCCGCAAAACCTACACATTCCTCCTCTGAGCGCAGCCACAAAAGCAGGTCAGCTCCTCAATGACCAAAACTTTCTCCAAGAAACACAGCCAACTTTACCACTGAAATAGTTTTCAATAAATTTTAATTTCCGCAGCCACTTTTTCCCAGTCTTGAGAAGGTAATGAATTAGCAAACAAGAGCCTCAAAAGAATTCCCTCCCATTCCTCTTTACTCAATGAATTACCATCGACCACACAAAGAAAACAAAAGATGGCAAGTTTATTTTTCTGTGGTGGAGCCATTTCAACATAGCAATTATTCACTGACACCACCTTCAAAGGTACTTCAATCAAAGGTTTCAAGCACCACTGATAGTGGGTAGCAACAGTGGGAACATTACAGCACTGTGTAATACACTGTCACATTATGATTAGTAGGGCATGGAAAGATATAGCTGTGTTTATCTGGTATATGGAATAAAAGTAACATGTATATTTAGCAAAGTTTAACGTTGCAAATCTGACTGGAATCATGTTAAAAGTATGACTTTAAGTCATTAATGAGTTGCTGTTTGTTTTGTAAAGTTACCCAAATCAGTTTACTCATACAGCACATGTAAAAACAGGGTGATTGAAGTACTACGTGGCATCGTATACAAGATAAGCTCAAAAGAAAGTCAAAGTGCTTCACAGTTGCAAAAGTTCAATATAACAAATTGAATAAATATTTTAAAGGGACTATTATGCTCATTTCCAGCCCCATATTTTTATTCTTGGATTCACAGTCAATTTAAAGTCATTTTAAATTACCTGGAGACACTTCCTTCAGCCTCAACATTACTGCCCCTGTTTTGCCTGAGAAGATTGGGACAATTACATTTTCTGATATTTTCACTCTCCTTAGCTTTGCAGTGTACATGCGTATACATGTGTATTTTTAGTTAGTGTGACCACTGCTAATTGAAATGCTGTCTATCTTGGCCAGGACACTGCTGCAACAGAGATTTTTAATCTCACAAGTCATATATTCCCTTGGTAACAGTTAAAAACAATTGAAAATAATCCTTATTTATCTTATAATTAGCATTTGTGCACCTTGGTTCATTGACAGTGTGAAATTAGCTGTATTCACACTTCTCCTTTAAGAGCATGAAATCATATCTTGGCATTTTTTGGCTGCAAGAAATCAGTAGTTATTTTCTGCGCCCCGGTGCTCTTTCAGTTCCCCAATGCAAACAAATACTGAGGTGCCACTGAGAGTTCAAAGTGATCTAAGTGATTTAAACTCCAATCAAACGATCGATGTGGCTGTTTATGCAGACTGCATTGGCTCCACCTTGCCTTTAGGTCCTTAAAGTTAACTGTCTTCTGATTGGCTGCTCCAGAGGTGACCATATTTGGAATGTAGCTCTCACTGACATCACACAGATCTTAAAGAAGGAAAAAAAATCTCTGAAATTGAGTCTTTCGAGCAGTCTAAAGCCCAATTTTGTTTTGTTTTTTTAAGTTTTTTTTAAGTGTACAGTTATCATCTGTACATACCCCAACGTCATTATTGGAAACCTGGGTCATGTTTCACATGGTCATCCACCAGTGAATCAGTATAAGACAGAAAATATGGAAAAACTTACAAGAAACATTAGAAAGTGAGAAAAGTTAAAAAGCAAAGAAGCATCTATAAGTAACTGAGAATAAATAGGTTTGGTTTCTTCGGAGAGACAGGATGAACCGAAGCTGGAAAAGCGACAAAAAAGAAAATAGATGGTTGGAGGGAAAGAGATTAAAAGAAAAGAGTCAAATACCACACAAAAAAAGCTAGATTTGTAATATAAAATAAACAGTAACAGCAAGCTTGTGGGAGCTTTAACAGATCTGTTGCATTTTGTTGTTCTGGCAAAGACTGTCAGCTTGCAGCAAATGCGTGTGTGTTTGTTTGTGTGGGCTTGTAGTATAACTGTGGGTGCCTGTATGCGTGTGTATAAGTGGGCTGTGTGTGGCCAGACTCTCTGGGCTGATCTTGGCCCCCGGCTCTAGCTGGCGTTCAGCATGTCTGTAAAGAAACAGCTGGAGGCAAAGCCAACACCAGTCCTGCTCAGAAGCTCAGCTCTGCCAGCAGCGACAGATTCCAGAACTTTCCACGGTCCCGTGTCGCCATGCCAACAGGTCTTGGCATGCCACAGCTGTCCTGATCTGCACACCTGGCCCACCAAGAGTCCAGAATCACCTCTCCTGTCACTGTGTGATGAACAGGTCATTTACAACCCAAGTGTTTGTGTGTTTTTAAGAGTTATGGGCCCAGGTAAAGAAAACACCGTGGCAGTGGACCTCCTGTGTGTTGCCCTAATCAAACAGAGCTAAGAACATTCGCACTGCAGAAAAGCAGGGCTTAAATTTGTGGAAAACCCACATAGAGGGATATTCAAAAAGAAACTACATTATGGAAATTGCGCTTAATAAAGATTTGTGCTGTTTGTCTTTGATAGGGCCACTGAATTTCGTGGTTTCAGGAGCAACTATCAAACATGAGGTTAAGAGGAATATTTGACTGCAACATCAGCTACAGAGTGGGGTTGGCCAGTGTAGGGGGGGGGGGGGGGAAGCATTATAACTCAATCTTTTTAGTCTGGATGGCAATCTGGACACTTTATTAGGTACATCTTGCTAGTACTAAGTTCAGAACTGCTCAAATTCTTTGCGCCACAGAGTCAACAAGGTGCTGGAAACATTTCTCAGAGATCAGGTCATAAAGGGATGGACATAGTCCAAAACAACACTCAGGTAGGTTGTGGTGTTTAAACGATATTCATTTGGTACTAAGGAGCCCAAAGTGCGCAGAGGAACTAAACCCCAGTCCATTACACCACCACCAGCAGCCTTAACCACTGATACAAGGCAGGATGGATTCATGCTGTCATGCTGTTTACTCTAAATCATGATCCTACCATCTGACCGTTGCAGCAGAAACTGAGACTGAAATTGAACCTGAGTGAAATGTAGCCTCAGCCTCCTGTTGCCACCAGTTGTCTTCTGCTGCAACAGCCGATCTTATACAAGGTTTGATGTGTTGTACATTCAGAGACGAGCTTCTGCACACCTTGGGTGTAACCAGTGCTTTCTAAAATCAGTGTTGCCTTCCACCTCAAAGCAGTCAAGCCATTTTCCTCTTTTCCCCCTGGCATCAACGGGGAACTGCCGTTCACTGGATATTTTCTCTTTTTCTGTTTAAACTCTAGAGGCGTCATATGGGAAAATCCCAGCAGATCAGCAGTTGCATGCAGTCAAATCACCTTTCTTCACATCTTAACTTCAGCAGGTTGCCTCGATCATGTCTACACGTCTATTGCTTTGAGGTGCTGCCATGTGATTGGCTGTGTAGAAATTTGCATTAACAAGCAATTGAACAGGTGTACCTAATGACTTCATCTTTAAAAGCAGCTGGATTCTGTTTCATGAGTTACTGACAATAAACGTATCAAATCTAATTTACAAATTTCTATCAACTCCTTCACAGGGTAAACTGTTCACTCATGTGGGGATAGTTCTGGGTTTTTTAAAAGAACAATTTACAGCAGGTGTCAGTAAGAACGACCTCAAACGGCATCTCTTGCACTTGGTTTGGCATCAAAATCTCATTCCATGTCAAAGCATTTATGACATCATCTCCCAAACTTCTTTCCCATGTAGAAAGCTTTCTGTTGCTTTAGTGCTGGTTTTGTCCATTTGTTTCAGTTTTCAAACACTGTATTTAGTTAAACAAAAAATCTTATGCCCAACAATATGATCACATCTTGCCTTTTTGCCTGATACACGAAAAAGTAATAATTGAATTCAGCATCTGTTGATTCTGAGGGATACAGGACATAAAGACCAGATGAGTTTTGGTTGATCTGTATTTGATTAACTAAGTTATCCTGAACTGCATTGTGATAAACTCCTGGGATGAAAGAGCTATGAATAGTCAGTTTCCATTTAAGTTTAAGGATATTTTATTCCCCTCTTAGCCTGCGAGCACAAACATTGTTGCTGAAACATTGTTGGAGGTATCGAGACAGAATATGAACCCTGAAACTCTAACATAACACAACCAGATTCATAACAGCCAGCAATGTAGTAAGACATCAGACATGACAACTGTCAAAAGAAAATTAGATTCAACTTCAACTTTAAGAGTAATTCTGATTGCAGTTAAAAGCATTAACTCTGCAAACAGGACAATCTTCTGTTCAGCAAACTGCCTAGTCAAGTGATTCTCGACCGCATCTGCGCCTCTGAGTCAGTTGTGACTAGCCACTCTAATTCAATTAAGGAAAAAACATTTCAAAACTTGATATTTAAGGAGGAGAAATAAGAGGTTATGCACATCATAAAAATGCACATTTCACCTAGTGTATTTTGGCTCAACACTTTTACAAGAAGCCAACTGGAGTTTTGAAGTGGTCTGTGTACGAGTGGGATTATTTCTTGCTCTGTCTCTCTGGATATAGTCGCCACCCATGATATCTAAGTCTAAACTTAACACGCAAACACACTCTAACACATTAGGGGTGGAGTAGAGAGAGAGAGAAAACATGATTTGTGTATGGATGTCCAGCATGTGAACAGTTTGATTGATGGGCAGCTTAAGAACACAGAGTGATCCTTATTAGAGGCTGAAGACTGCCAGCTCTGAGGGATGCGTGGGCATGTCCTCCTTGGTAAATGATCAGGTGTTTGACTGTCTGGTAGGAAGGAAGTCCTTATTAATGTTGAGGGGAAGGCTGAGGCTCAGCAACCTCAGGCATGCCTGCCCACACACGCACATACACACACAACACACACACTCCCATCCAAACAGCATAGGCAAACTCTCACTGCGGTTCATTACTGTACAGGAGAGCCGGTGTGCTCTTACAAGAAAAGTTCTGATTGGGAACAGATATCTACAGCTGTGGAGGTGTTAAAATAAATCCATTGACATCTTTTACTGTATTTTACCCCCCCCCCCCCCCGGCCATGAGACTTTATTCCCATCTTTTAACCTAAATTTAAATATTATTTGGTCACAAGATGCCAGGATAGCATGCTGGAAACCCAAAATGGGCATTTTTGCAGTGAGTTGCCTATTTAGACATCGAGCAACACTGAGAATATGTCCACACAAATATTACATATTTTCACCCAGATGAGCATCTTAGCACAGTTTTAACCAGCACAAAGACAGCATAAAAAAACATGCATTCTATTTAATGGCCAGCAGGGGGCGACTTATCTGGCTGTCTTAGCCGTTTTTCGCTGATACCTACTTGGCTCAGCTTGACTAGACTCAGTTTTAAGGGTTTTCCATTAGGTGGCAGTACCTTGTACCTTGTACGGGGTTCCAAGGAATCGAAAAATGTGAGGTCAGAGTGCCTGCCACAGATTGGCTAGTCAGTGACTCACTCAATGAGTCATGAGAGCATCTTCTTCACAAAAATCCAAACTGCCTTTTTTGAAATCTTTCAGCGAGGAAAAAGGCTGCACAAAGAGCAACACTGTGGTATCTGAGTCTGACCAAAAGCCAGCAGGTATACTATTGCCTTGACGTCCTCCATTGTTTTGGTGTTTGTGTCGCATACAAATGGCGTCACAAGATGTTCGGCCACATTGGAATAACGACCCCACACACGATAGGTGATACTAATTTCTAGTGGGAAACATCTGAAACCGAGTTGAGTCGAGTCAAACTGAGTTGGTACTAGTGGAAAACACTGTCCCGAAGACTTCATGTACCCAGACTCCGAGTATAGCATTAACTTAGTCATTACTAGAGTCACATGTCTTGTCAATCACGTCATTAGCCAGTGAGTGTCAGGTGAGGTGTCCTCAAAACCAATACCAACTGGGAAGGGATACTGACGCCAGCATCATCATTTCTGAAAATCAGTTCTTTTATAATGTTTTTGCCTGTACATAGAAAAACACAGCCAAAATTTCAAATTAAAATGCAGTCAAAAAACCCACTGGAACATATTGTGGATGCTGGGTGTAAATATTGTAATATTGTAATAAGTCAGACATTTTAAAGCAAAAACATGGGAGTACACTGCTCAGTGATAAATGTAACCATAAACAGACATGCTTATTTATTCATTTGCCAAGAAAGAAAAGAAATCACTGTCGTGGTAAATTTGAGCATCTCTAACCTTATCTTAGTGCTGGAAACAGAAGATATTCAGCTTGGGTTAAGGTTAGAACTAATAAATAGTCTGCTATGCTCACTGGCTAGCTTACTAACTATATCTGCTGTTTAGTGCTGGCGAGGTTAAGTAGGTTTTGTGGAAAGTAAAGTGGTGAGACTGAATTTAGTGGCAAAACCAAAACAATGAGCTAAAAAGTGGAAAAATACTCGGGTTATATTTCCCCGTGGACTCATTATAGGCGTTCCTTTACACATGGGACCCACTGTGTGCAGCTTTAAAATCTGTACCTTTAAACACCCTTTTGGGAAGGCGTGGGAATCCCCCCCTTTCCCCTCACTGACGTGTACAGAAATGCCAGCAACCTGTGAAATGAACACATCACACCTACACAGCCACTTCACTCCCACCATTAACACTGAACTTTAAGCGTCTACAACAGCTCTTTTCCCCCTGTAATCCATCTGCACCACAAAGCTCGACTCTCCTTGGGGACAGTGTAACATAAACATGTTCAGCTTGCCTCAGTATTTCCAAAGCCACCCACACAAGCCATACCCCATCTGAGAGAAAGGGGATCTGGGTCTAAATCAGTGTTTCTTTATTTAAAATTCTCACAAAACAAACTTTTAAAAGCTAATTCCCTTTTGCTCATGCAGCTGAGAGGCAATGAAAGCCCGGCCTTATGTTACAGGGTTGTGAGACCGTGGGCAGCGCAAAACAAACAGTTGTGAGCGCTGCCTTCCTTCCTTTGCTTTACAAGGGGATGCAGATTGGAGAAATATGTTGGCTGTTGTGAGCAAATCCGCTTCATGGACTTTGACTGTTGGAAAACCACAGTCGGACAGAAAACAAGCTGCCTGGCCAGAGCTCATGTTTGAATTAGACGCAGTGTTGATTTACCTCCTGCCCAGAGTATGTAATCAAATGTCTAATGGACTCACTGCTCATTAGTAAATTAACACTTTTGAACATTTACATCATCAAGGCCGAACACGTGTTTTCAATTTATGAAATGGAAACTTATTTTTGAGTTTTTGCTAACAGGGTGGAGATATTTTTCTCTGTATGAAGCTTTCTGAAAAATACTGAACATGCCTCATCAACCGAAGGCCAACGAAATGCCACAACACTTCTAAACACATGCCTCATAAAGTTTTAAAGAGACTGTAAATAGCTACTTTAAAGGGTTTATAAATGCGATATTGTGGTTTACGTTAAAATACTATCACGCCAAATTGCTCTCAAGACAATCACATTTAATACAACAGCTAAATGGGCAGAATGCTGATGATTTTACAAATGTATACAGAGTTTTAATTTCATATGTAAACCACAGTAGCTTTATTTTACCTGCTTGACTTTGGTCTTCATTTAATTTTATTAGGCTATGAATCTGTTCATCAGCACAGCTCTACAGAGACATAAACACTACATCCATGAACAGCGTCCCCTCTCATTTAGTCATTTATTACTGCTGCTGTAATTTATTGTGTCTCAATACGTAGATGACCGAGCTCATGTAATTTTAAATGTTTGTCTGTCTGTGTTAGTTAAAAACCCCAGTAACAAAAGATGTGGTTGTCAGTAAAAGGACATGATGTCACTGTTCACCACATTTGACTACTTTAGGTTTATAAACAAACTTGAAAGTGTTTTCACCAAAACAACAAATCCCATAGTTGAATAAAGCAGAATTAATAGATACTCTTAGAGAGCTCTGCTGAAGGCCTAATACTGAAACCTGCCAATAAATACCTTTTTTTTCCCATATAGCAATAGTGAGTTTGACAATGAATTAGCTTCTTTTGAAACGTGTTGTCTGACTGCCATGCACCCTTTATTTTAATATTATTTGAATTGCATTTAGTTTTGATTGCCTTGTTAAGTAAGGCGTAACAGTAAATCTTTTACTTAAAATGCATCTTTGATAGGACTGCAGCAACAATTCTTTTGCTTACTGATTGCAGCTGATTAGAGTATACACTGACTAGTTACTTTGTTAGTGTCCAACTCCTTGTTACCACAAATGTGACTCTCTAGGGTTTACAGAGAATGGCAGAGGAAGGCAACAGTAACTCAAATAACCCTTTATTACAGCCAAGATATGCAGGAGAGCATCTCTACTAACATAACCTTGAAGCAGATGGGCTACAGCAGCAGAAGACCACACTGGGTAAGAGTGACAACGCCTGTCTGCTAACTGGTCTGATGAGTCTAGATTTCAGATAGTAGGCTCTGAATGTGGGAGAAACGACTTGAGAACATGGATCAATCTTGCCTTGTATCGTCTTAAACTGGTTCCTTGAACATGACATCACCAGATCTTAACCCAGTAGAGCACCTTTGGAGTGTGGTGGAAGAGAAGACTCCCATCATGGACGTGCAAGCAACAAATCTGTGAGAATGGTGTGATGCTATCATGTAAATATGGAGTAAAATCTCTGAGAAACCTTTCCAGCACCTTGTTGCTGCACAGAAAGATAATCTGAAAAGCATTTTTCTTCTCTCCTTCTTTGTATAACTTCCCTAGTGGCCATTTAGATCCAGCCTAAGCTCATTTGATTTTTGACAATACTTCTTGGGAACTGTAACTTAGTCATTATGCATGTATTTAATCCCCTTAATTATCATCTTATTGGAAAGTTTTTAAAGCATAATTTGCTCACTAATGTATTATGCCAAGTTTGAACTTTCCTATTCTCTTGTAATGTTGATATCCTCTCATGGACTGTGGGTTTTAAACAGTGTTCAGTGTTCTCTAGTTTTCTTAGAGAAGCAGAAAATTGAGAGGTGAAAACTGAAGCCTGGGAGTGCCGTGCCAGTCACTGTGCCCTGGTGAGAACGAAGCGGGTGGCCTCGCTCGACTCAGGATAAAGCTGTCCAGAGGCTGCCTTCAGCATCCGTGTCTGTCTGCCAAGCACTGCTAGCATGTCCCAGGGCAGGCTGGGAGGACAAGACCGTTCAACAAGGCCTCTACATTGAGCGCAGTCCATTTAAAATAACCTATGGATAAATAAATAAAGGACCTAAGTTCACTGTACAGTAATTGGCCAGGAAACCAACAGAGACAAGCTCATTTACAGTAAATGCATCAGCTTTGAGTCGCTGAAGTGCACTTGGCTAAAACTGCATTATAACGATTTGGAAATTTCAAGTGAAGCATTTTTTTGACATGTTTAAATATTCACAATGAAATGTCTCAGAAATATTACTCACTGGGAAAACAAAACAGCATTTGTGTGTCACGGCGCAAGTAAATATAGCACCATGTTAAATATAGAAACGTTATAGTGAGTCTTTCTAGATAATGGAAGAGCGACTAACACATCAAGAAAAAGACACATTTTAATAATAAATGATTTCATTTTTATTTTCAAAGACATGCAGAAATGTACAGATCTCTGTCTCTCTCGCTCTGTCTTAAGCACACACACTCACACACACACACACACACACATGCATCTGCGCGCGACACACACAAAGTGGTTAGTCTGGCCTACCTTGTTGACCCACTGGCTTAGCTGTGGTTGCACGCTGGACGCAAAGCACTCATTAATGATTTGAGCCTGCTCTTCGCTTGTGCAAACAAACAGACTCAGCCCGTCATTACCGTAACACCATGTGTGTGTGGTCTTCTCCCTCAGACCTCTATTGATTCTTCAATTTTCACAGGGGCTGGGGCAACGCAAAACGGCGTGATTTGTCAAGTGAGTAAAGGACATGGCACATGCTGGCTTGTGGCATGTTATAAAACAGTTCACACACTGGCGGGCGCATTTTTCATCAGCCTCAAATATTGCGCAGTAGTTGATGCAGCGGGTAGGGGCGCGTTCCACGGGCAATGCCCCAAGCCACAAAACGTAAAAACACCACAGTAGGTTTAACGTCGCGTGTAAAATGCAATTATAAACCAGGGTGCTTCTCCCTCTCCACCAGCTCCACTTTCTGCCCTCTGACAAAGCTATCTTTACACTGTAAGCATGGCTGTGTCTGTGATGCTTGGCACCTGGGCAGCAGTTTATGGTAATGTTTTGGGTGATAGGTCAGGGACAGGAGGGTGGTGGTGGTCACTGGTGGTGGCCCTGTGGGGCTTTAAGCCACGTCCAACTGCCCTGGGACCTGCCTCTGAGGTCAGATGAGAGGGGGGCATCAGACATTGAGCATATTGTGGTTTGGAGGTGGGTGAGTAAGGAATAAGAAGCAAGAAGCAAGAAGCCCCCCCTCTTCCCTGGAGCCTCAAGCACAGGGCTACTGCAGAGAGTCAGGCACCTCACCATTAACATCTGCCAAGAGAAAAATGCTAATGTGGTGGGCTCTGCATAAGGCCAGGTCAAAGACTCGAGCTCTGGACTTGTTTTTTTCCCCTTTTGGAATCAGTCTGAATCACATTTAAGTAAACCTTGATCAGGCACGGATTAATCATAAGATGAACAACATTTTAAGTTTTCACTAGAGACAAGCTTTAACATTGAATAGATGAGTGTAAGAACACTTCAGCAATGCCAGGCAGGAATCATTTAATCTTAAAAATACATTTCACAGGCAACATGTCCAATGGCAGATTTCCTGTCTGAAAAATAATGATTTAATGCACCTATGCTGTAGACTGAGTCTGGACAGCATGCTTTTGTCCTGGCAGGACCTCCCCGACTCACTGTCTCCAGGAGCTTGACATTTATGGTTAACATTTTTTTAAAAAGGAGTTGTAAATAAGAAATCGGCCCCAAAGCATTACCTGAGAAGGATTATTATATATTGGGCAGCAGAAACAGACAAATCTTGCAGCTACTTGCAGATCAAATAAATGCATGTCGGAGGAGGCCGTGTTTGGGTAACCCTGAACAGGAATTAGGTAATGTTCAGGATGTACGCCTCTTAAAGCGTGGAGCAGTGACCCTTCTGTGACATTCTGACTGAACAGGCCATTGTGCATTGTGGGTGAAAGTCTGTATTTGCAGCTGGAAACAAACCCAAAAGCTGTGAATTGATATATGTTATACAATGGAGATGGAGGTGTGAAATACTGTGTTAAACACCCTGAGCTACATTCACAGTATTGTTGGGATCCAGTGTTTTTCAGCGACTGACACAAAAAAATTACAGTAAACATCCATCCATCCATCTGATCACACCTAAAGTCAATTTAGAATCAGCAATTAACCTAACCTACGGCATATCGTGAGGATGGATGGAGGATGGCAACGAATCCTGAATTTAAAACTTGGGGTGAATTCTGCAAGGCCAAAAACTATGACTATTCCAGCCATTTTCTCCAAAGAGGAACTCTGAACTCTATTACAGCCAAATGGAAAACCAACAAGCTGATCATGTTGTTGCACAATAGCTACAGACCTTGATCATGTTGGCACATTATAATGAGTGATAAATTAAGCCATATCATTGTCAAACTTTACATGTATGTACAGGGAGTGCAGAATTATTAGGCAAGTTGTATTTTTGAGGAATAATTTTATTATTGAACAACAACCATGTTTTCAATGAACCCAAAAAACTCATTAATATCAAAGCTGAATGTTTTTGGAAGTAGTTTTTAGTTTGTTTTTAGTTTTAGCTATTTTAGGGGGATATCTGTGTGTGCAGGTGACTATTACTGTGCATAATTATTAGGCAACTTAACAAAAAACAAATATATACCCATTTCAATTATTTATTTTTACCAGTGAAACCAATATAACATCTCCACATTCACAAATATACATTTCTGACATTCAAAAACAAAACAAAAACAAATCAGCGACCAATATAGCCACCTTTCTTTGCAAGGACACTCAAAAGCCTGCCATCCATGGATTCTGTCAGTGTTTTGATCTGTTCACCATCAACATTGCGTGCAGCAGCAACCACAGCCTCCCAGACACTGTTCAGAGAGGTGTACTGTTTTCCCTCCTTGTAAATCTCACATTTGATGATGGACCACAGGTTCTCAATGGGGTTCAGATCAGGTGAACAAGGTGGCCATGTCATTAGTTTTTCTTCTTTTATACCCTTTCTTGCCAGCCACGCTGTGGAGTACTTGGACGCGTGTGATGAAGCATTGTCCTGCATGAAAATCATGTTTTTCTTGAAGGATGCAGACTTCTTCCTGTACCACTGCTTGAAGAAGGTGTCTTCCAGAAACTGGCAGTAGGACTGGGAGTTGAGCTTGACTCCATCCTCAACCCGAAAAGGCCCCACAAGCTCATCTTTGATGATACCAGCCCAAACCAGTACTCCACCTCCACCTTGCTGGCGTCTGAGTCGGACTGGAGCTCTCTGCCCTTTACCAATCCAGCCACGGGCCCATCCATCTGGCCCATCAAGACTCACTCTCATTTCATCAGTCCATAAAACCTTAGAAAAATCAGTCTTGAGATATTTCTTGGCCCAGTCTTGACCTTTCAGCTTGTGTGTCTTGTTCAGTGGTGGTCGTCTTTCAGCCTTTCTTACCTTGGCCATGTCTCTGAGTATTGCACACCTTGTGCTTTTGGGCACTCCAGTGATGTTGCAGCTCTGAAATATGGCCAAACTGGTGGCAAGTGGCATCTTGGCAGCTGCACGCTTGACTTTTCTCAGTTCATGGGCAGTTATTTTGCGCCTTGGTTTTTCCACACGCTTCTTGCGACCCTGTTGACTATTTTGAATGAAACGCTTGATTGTTCGATGATCACGCTTCAGAAGCTTTGCAATTTTGAGACTGCTGCATCCCTCTGCAAGATATCTCACTATTTTTGACTTTTCTGAGCCTGTCAAGTCCTTCTTTTGACCCATTTTGCCAAAGGAAAGGACGTTGCCTAATAATTATGCACACCTGATATAGGGTGTTGATGTCATTAGACCACACCCCTTCTCATTACAGAGATGCACATCACCTAATATGCTTAATTGGTAGTAGGCTTTCAAGCCTATACAGCTTGGAGTAAGACAACATGCATGAAGAGGATGATGTGGACAAAATACTCATTTGCCTAATAATTCTGCACTCCCTGTAGATTCGGGTGGGGGTGGTGGTGGTATTAAACCATTTTAAATGTTATTTTGAGTCAAAGTAACACACACAAGGGCTGGGTAATGGGAAGGGTTTAATTTTTTTAAAATTTGTTTTTAGGTAAGTTGGAAAAAAATGTATCATATTTGAACCCCTTCAAAGATCAATACCACTTTCAAATTATATCATTAAGGCAGGCAACAAACTATGAGCTTGTTTAAAATAAAACAAGTCATCCTCCAATCTGGTAAACAAGAACAACTTTAAGATCCCGATATTGGCTATTTCCTGATATATCAGTATTGACATTTATAATGGCCAATTAATACAAATATTAAAAGGTAAAGAAGAGATGTTGTGAGTGTTGATGTTCCGTAATTTTTCCATCAGGGGGCACTCTGTGTTTTCTCTGTTAGCACCACCTGTTTGAAACTCCACAAACACAACAACCAGCTCATCCGAGCAGAGCTGGCCAGTAAATGAGTAGACTTGTGACAATAAACTATTATTTTTTAAACTGCATTGCCATGTGATCTTAGCAATGGCAAATATTAGGGAAATCTGTGTATATTTTGTGTGTCTGAAGGAAAAAAACTTCGGCTGATTTTTAAATCACCAAATATCGGTATGAGTCATAAAAATTCTATATTGTTCTCCTTTCTCCTTGTGTCCATGTGGAGCTGTCTGCGAAATGAGTGTACAGAGACCATCTACAAAGTGAGAGACTGAAAAATGACTTTGCCGGAAAAGATGTCATGTAGTTGGCACTCCCAGACTTCAGTTTTCACCTCTCATATTCTAAAACTTGGATCTTGTCCACACGTGCTTCTTCTTTGCATGATAGAGCTTTGCTCTGCCTTTTTGTGAACATTGTCACGGTGAACTGAAAGTGTTCCTGAGCCCATGCAGTGATTTCCATGCCTGATTTTCCACCTTGTCCCTTCCACACAGAGATTTTTCCAGATTCTCAGTATCATTTGATGACATTATGTGGTGTAAATAATTAGATATTCAAAGTCTTTGCTGTTGTATGTTGAGGAACATTATTTGTAGATGCAGTTTTTGTAGACTGGTGAACCACTGCCTGTCTTTACTGTTGAAAAACTAATGTGCACTCTTAATACTTTTCATACTCATGTTACTGACCTGTTCTCAGTTACTCTAATTAGCTGCAAAAATGTTCCCCCAGCTGTTTTATTTTTTTGTAGTACAACTTATTTTCAAGACTTTTGTTGATCCTAACCCAACTTTCTGAGACATGGTGCTGCCATCAAATCCAAAATGACCTTATTTTTCTACATTTTTTTTCCTCTCAATTTAAACATTTGACCAAATATGGGTTTTGAGATTAGAAAGTCAGTGGGTTCCATTTTTATTTACATTTAACACAGTGTGCCAAATTTTTTCTGACATTCTAGAAGCTCAAATAATACAGGTCAGGGCAGGGTGGGGGGATAACTCAGTAGGCAGAGTGTTCGCCCCATGATCAGACGGTCAGGGTTTCCAAATTCACCGGTACCCTGAGGTACCGTCCCTACACACTGCTCCCCGGGCACTGGATTGGCTGCTCACTGCTTCGCTGAATGAATGGGTTAAACGCAGAGAGTAATTTTCCTACAGGGGATTAATAAAGTATAAAGTGTATACCCCCCCCCCCCCAAAAAAAAAGAAAAAAAAAAGAAAAATACCCCAAAAAGAAAGTCCATCAAAATGATACTTTAGGCAAAAACTGTTAAATATATTGTAGCTGAGTATTTGGTCAATTTGATGCTTATATTATTAAAATCTCATGATCATACAATACAAAAACAATGCGTTAAATGTGCCACATCCCTAGGACTTATAAACATGATAGTTACACTTCATAGAAGGATATGCATTTTTAAAAGTTCCTCCATTTTAAATGAGTTTGTTAAAAAAAAAAGTAAACTCAACTTAATACAGATTTCATTTCATTCACTAAAGTATGTGCTTGATATTCAAAACCTGCTCTTAAATAAGTGACGATTTAAGCATCAATAAACCACCAAACGCAAAGAAAACAGAGCGGATCAATTTAACATTTTGTCTCAGGAGTACTTGCGAATAAAAATGGGCCCCTGTAGCCGAGCTGATGAAAATAGCTGAAGGTAAAAAGGAATAAAGAGCATTCCTTGGATGACAGTTATGATTGGTAGGTGTGAATGATCTGCAGAAAACTCTTCCAACTTCCCACAATTCGACATTATGAAGCATGCCTCAGATGAACTAACTGAAATGGTCCATACAGAAATTTGCTGTTAAAAAACCATTAAGAGGGGAAAGTAACTCTGCAAAAGTCATTCTTCAAGTGAGGTTTTCCAGGATAACAAACCTGAAGTTCTCATGTGAACAAATGGTCAAACGATCAAAGTCCTGACTGCGTAATAAAGGAACCATTATCAAACACACATTAAAACTTAAAACGTTATTCCTTGCAGCTGATTATTGTCACATATTTATCTCAAATGAGCTTATACTAAACTACAGATGTTAAAAAGAAATTCTACTGCTTTTATTTTTACTAAAATGTTTTAATCCCTCTTAAAGAACAAACAACATTCAGAGTTAAAGACGAACTTTGAGATAGTTATAATATAATAAAGGATGTTGACTGCGATCATAGGGAACTGCTAAAATCAAAATTATACATCCACATGGTGACTCTGAATGCAATTCCACAACAAAAGCAGGAACTGTGACTGCATCTTGAGACAGGATTTATGACCTAATAGGGTGGGCCAGTGCAGGCAATGGGTAAAAAGCATCTAAGAATAGATGATGAACTCTGAATTTAAAGATGAAATGAAGGTGTTTCTGGGAATGCAATGTGTGTCAATGCCGGTTGGTTCCACATTTTTTGAAAGTAGAGTGGGCGGGTGTGTATATGTTCTGTATGTGCGAATGTAAAGTAGGGGCAAAGTGAAAAGGATGAAAAACCGACAGGAATACTGTTCTGTGTTGAGAGTGCAATTTAGCATGAATCAAAAGCAGCTTTCCTGGCTCCTATTCCATATGCTGCAGTCTGCCAGGAAATGGGATTTTTTTCATATTTCTTGTAGGTAAAGTCTTTGCAGAACGGAATCAGATGAGGTATTTTTTCCCTACCAAATGTTTAAGTGTTGGAAGTTTGGGGCAGACTCACTGGCAGGAGAAGAAAGCTAAAATTTGGGAGACAGCAGGGGGGTCCGCCATATATTTGTCCTAGCCCCAAACCCTTTCTGGACACCTTGCTGAACTGAATCATGACTGCTTGTAAAATACAGAGCCCTCTATTAAATAATTTACCACCAACTGGTCTCCAGACTGCCCTGAAGTGATTCTACTAATCATCACTGCACACAGAAATTATTTATGGTTCCTTTTCATGAGGAGAAATGCCAGTTATTCCATCCAGTAAAACAGCAAGCTACAGCAACTACATAAATGACTCAGGATTTTGAATAAACTGTATTTACTGCCTTAGAAATAATATATAAATATTAATAGATGAACAATTGCGGAGTCTGTTCATCGTGTACATTACATTGCATTTTTTTACATAATAAAAAAAAGACTTACATTTAGACTTACATAACCAGCATTTGAATAAGTGCTGGTTATTATTGTAATAAACTGCAGGCACAACGCTGGGTTTCAGAAAATCCAAATGAAAAGAAAGAAAACCAAATAGTGCGTGACAAAATTCATCAGTAAAGCAATTCAAATATCCCAGCAACCTAAACAATATTTAAGAAAGACAAGACTAAATCTGGAGTTATGTACAAACTGTCTGACAGTTAGTCAGACAGCTGATGTTATAGGGAAGTCTTTTAAAAGGACTCAAAACACAGGAGACAGAGTAAGAAAACAGAAAGCAACCGATTTCATTAGCCCAGGTCAAGACTCAGAGACACAAAGTCCAAAAAGCAAGAATATAGAGGGGACCAAACTAGACATAGCTGTAGACAATCAAGACAGTGAGGGAGGGGAGGAAATAAACTCAACACAGGAAACAACTAACTACCAAAGTAAACTTGAATCTAACTCAAAGGACAACTTTTATACACAGACACAGACTCGCTGAACAAAAAGAACACTGAGGAAACAAAGTACAAATAATAGACTTTATAAAACAGTAAGGAGAACACAAACTAAAAGGCTTAAAATACAGGTGTGCATAATATAAACAGCAATAACTGTTAATAAAAAAAAACAAAACACAATTAAACCAAAATGTCAACGGGCAACTAGATCTCACAGACCACACACACAGAAATGGACACAGGGGAGTTTAAAATATTAAACAAAAACATGGAGGAAGGAACAAAATATGAATAGTAAACTAGATAAATGCTAACAGTATATAGATTTCTAAAATATGCCGATTCCAGATTCGATTAATAAATCAAGAGGCTTTATTTCACTCTGCAAGCAGACGACAAAAATTACATCATGACAAAGGGTCTAATAAAAAATTTAAATATGGATTTCCTATTTAACTACTTTTATTAATATTTATTTTCCATTAGTCTGATTTCAGCTTAGTGTGAGAGTCTTTACTTCATACAGCAGTCATTTATGGTGATGGTAGTTTCTCACTTACATGCTTTTACTGCAAGTGCACCTCATCTTGTGGAGTTGCGCTCATAAGTAACAGGCAATAGGATATTAACTGAGGTGACAACAAAACATGGTCACATGTATAATAAAATCTTCCTGACGAAATGTTACAAACGTAAGCATGGATGAAAGAAGCCAACAGGGAAAGCACCATCTGAACTAGTGAGCCACGCAAACTCCAGGTAAGTCAAAAATTTGCAATCAAACAAAAGTTGTTGGCATAGCAGTGCGAACTTTAAACTAGAGGACCCTTGGCTTTTAGCTTCCTCCATGCTATGTTAACTCTATTGCTAGCATCCAGTGATGTGCTTTGTCATAAACATACAGAAACATTAGCCTGCTGTCACAGATACCAGACAAAGCATGCATGATTAAAGATAAAAAACAAGTGACAAAGCTTGTAAAAACAGTAGAGTTCTATTTAGCTCAATACAAATAGCTGTGCCGCATTTAGGACTTTAGCATGGCACTGGTAGCACGTTTGATAAAACATAAATATATCTGTTTTGTGAGATGTGCAATTATATAAAAATCATCAAATTAAGAAACTATTCCAAAAACTTCTTTGTTTGCATACTGGTCTAGTAAATTATGAATGAATGTAATTTTCACTTATTTTTTAGCCCAGCTTTTCAAATGGTGACAGGAGTTGTAGTTCAAATTAACACTGTAAAATCTGACCCATGAAATAATTGCTAGAAAATTCATATTATTTTGAAACTCTAATGTTACTGAAACTTGGGGCACTTGAAGATTGAATGTCAATTTGTATATTTGAGTTTAAATTTTTTATTATTTTTGCTACATCTGGCATTTCTGCACAATTTATTGCTCACAGTAGCACTGCAAGTGTCTGATTGTGTACATCAGGCTTTTCAGGGAAAAAAAACAAAACAAAGGTTCAAATATAAGCAATACATTATATTTAAAAAAGACACTCCTTCTTGCTGCATGCACGTCCACACTTGGGACATGATGCACTGTCTGTCAATGTGAGACTAAAAATACATGCACTTTTAGTCACAGAGGCACCTCTTACGTGAGAGTGCCAAGCTTTAACAAGTGCATTTATTAAATCACTAGGCACTCGAGACTCGGTTCAGCACCTGAATATGCATAGTGAACCTCAGGTTGTATACAGCTGCCTTAATGCAAACCTCAGTAGTCTCATTATGAGCTGAATATGAAAGATACCTCAGAACCCACTGTAACCATTCGGTGGTGAGCTGGTTTGCAGAGGCAGAGTGGAGGTGAACTGAATGGTCTGCAGTGAGAGGCTGTGGGTTGGGTTTCTCTGAGGTTATGGTCATTCTCCCCTGGGAAAGTGGTTAGGCCTGGCTGTTTACTTTGGAGTAACCCTGCCCCTCCCCTTATACCATTCACTCTCTGCTTGGTAACTCGTGATTACCTACACTGGTGCACACCTGTCATTTCTGAGCACCCAATGAAAAAATACTAGTAGACTGCATTTTGAAAGTATGGCGAAATTCCATAGAAATTCCTCTAAATATATGTTTATTCATTAGTTTTTTTTTCAGTACGCTGTTTGTTGTGTGACTGGACTTTGCATCAGTGCCACGTTCATGTCACAGCAGGTGTGAGTGAAGGGTTGGTGGGGAGTGAGAGTGAGGTGAGGGTTGGGAGGTTGGGCAGGGTGTTAGCACTGGACTTAATGGGTAGGGGCTGAGGTAGCGCATGCATCTTCACCCAAAGAGGAGTTTGACTTTCTCTCAGTGCCTGTTCTCACACGGACTCACACAGGCTCACACACAGAGCTCTCAGCTTGGCTCAGCAGCTCTGACTACCGCAGATGATGCTTCAGTGCGACTTCACATGAGATTACTGCAGGACTGAGCAGAGTTGTGGCTCTGCAGCTGATGGGCTTCTCTTCTTTCTATCTTTATCCCACTTTTATTCGGACACTGGGAAGTTATAAATAGCTTAACACACACTGTTGGGAGGCAAATTAATGGAGCCGACTCGGAGGGGATTTCCCTAGACTACATTTACACCAATGGATCTGCTCACAAGTTCTGAATGGGCCAAATTGTGTTTGGCACATTAATTTTCACACATCTTTTTTGTGAAATCATTTTTGCAAGAACATCAACACTTAAGAGCTTACGGTTTTTGGGGGGGATTTTCACTGGAAACAAAGTAAGTTTAAATGTTTATATTTTTAGAGGACTGTTTAAAGGCTGTGTGTGTCATTTTTCAGATGAAACGAACTCTACTGAAAAAACAGACACAGTTTAGGATTAATTCATTACTCATTAGAGAGACTGATGATATTTATTGTGTTGCTTTCGTGTTTGCCTCAGGGATGTGCTCTATAGTCGTGCTTCATCAGTGGAGTCTGGCTGTGTTCTTGCTGTGCTCTCCGGTGACTCTCGATGGGAGACCAGTTGATGCACTTAGTAGCAGAATGTGAGTTACCTTTGTGATACCTTTAAAAAAATGAATAAACAGATTCTATGCAAGATCTCGAAAAGCTGGCAATTTAAGAAAAAAATATTTGAGATTTTCTACAGTTTGAATATTTTAAAGTAAGGCATGGGATGTTTTCTCTGTTTTAGATCCATATCAAACTCAGATTAGTGACAGCTCTCACACTTGTTTATGCTGCCACCTACTGTATTGAGGTTTCATAAAGCCTGACCTAAAATTTATAATAGCCAACTACTTCTTCTATTAACTTAACACTGAGATGTCAAATAAAATTTAAAGTTGGAACAAAAAAAGTTCTTAAATCAGGGACTGACTGAGAATCAGACACTTTATTAATCCTAGAGGAAATTATATATTCCTCTGGGATTAATATTCAGCAGTAATCTAAGAGATATCAGAGACTGAAACGGATTTCTAATAGTCCACCATGTGGCTTTTTTACTACCTTTGTTTTTGATACAATTTAATCTAACTTTGGCACTTTTTTTTTTTTGCTGTAAGGAAGAGGTCAGTAGGCCACGCCCAGCTGATGCATGATAAGGGCCGCACCATACATGAGTACACGCGCCGCATGTGGCTACACGAGCTGCTGGAGGAGGTGCACACAGCTGATGATCGTGCTCCACCTGCGCAAAGCAGAACCTCGAGCCAAAGCTTCAGTGGAAACCACCAGAAGCCCTCGGGGGCCACCAAAGATCTCTCTGACAGGTTCAGGCAGGACAGAGTGGGCCCTAACCTCCCTCAGGAGACCAACAAAGCTCAGGCTTATAAGGAGTCACTTAAAGTTGCCACCAAGAGGAAAAAAAAGGTGAGGCTGGGCCGGCGTAGAGAAAACGATAAGAAGAGGAGGCGAGCACGGTCTGTTCTAACAAAGGCGCCACCACGGATGGCTATCTAAAAGCAAAAAATTAAAAAACAGTACCCTTTATGTGGTACTGCACTAAGACACTGACGCAGGCTGACTGATGCCTGACAGACTAACGATGCCAGACTCAGTCACTTTATATCTTAACCCTGAGTTTGTGCTTGTATATTAATATTTGGCTTTGTTGTTTGTATTTTTGCTGTAAAACAATCTCACACTTCATTTTAGTTTCATGATAACACCTGCTTAGGTCCATATTTATTTGGAAAATCTTTACAACTCTGCAGCCCTGATTTACTTCCAAGCAGTGATATGTTTTGTAGTTTCAGATGTATGCAAGTAGAGCACGGGAGGAAGTATTTATTTCCTATACATGATAACTTCTACAAATAATGCGATGCTGGGCAACCTGCTTTTTGTTTGGCTCTGAGTGCTGACCGTTATGGACTTACACACAACAAACTGGTCAATGAATACATCAGTTCATAATTTATTGTACTTTAAAATGTATATTTATTTTGTGAATGTATTTCAGTGCTGCTGACTAAATTCCATAATGCACTTTAGCTATATCCTGTATATGTTCTTTTGTGGTTGAGATTATGGTTTAGTAATTTTTTTTTTCTATGATGGTCCTGCTTTTCTTTCACACCTTAGATAACTCAGCGTATGCTTCATTAAACCCACTTAAATCACTTAACATTGGATTTTTCTTTTACATTAAGCCAGAATCATCTACTGGACAATGTTCTGCACGTGCACTGAGGGCATACTGTATAATTTTCCAGTTATTCAAACATTAAATATGTAGTCCTTAGAGCTATTTTTTTTATTCTCTGTGTCTTTATTACCAGGATATATGCAGCTCAAATGGAAAATCTGGCAGCCAAAATGATTTGCTGAGAAAAATTATTCAAACAATTTGATTAATTGGGACTCCTTCTAAAAATAAAGCATTTAATGGTTTGAATATTTAATTTTTGACTGTGAGACCAAAAGAAAGCAAAAAAAAAAGAAAAAAAAGAAAAAAGAAGCTTATAAAGGCACTGATAATTGTGAATTTGTTATTCAAATTATACAAATGTAGAAAATAGGAGAAAAGTTAGAAATGGCAAATTACTAAGAGAGTAATAATCCTCTAAAACCATGGTTCAAGTCACAGCTCAAGTCTTTAGAGAGGACTTGTGCTAAGAGCAAAAACCCAAGGATAGAAATTACAAAACTTCACAAAAACTAGACAATAGAATAGTTGAAAAATGTTGCCTGGTCTGATGAGTCTAGGTTTCTGCTGCAGCATTTGGATGGTAGGGCTAGAATCTGGCATTAACAACATGAGAGCATGGCTCCATCAATGGTATCAATGGTTCCAGCTGCTGGTGGTATAATGGTGTTACGGATATCGTCTTGTCACACTTGAGCCCCTTAGAAATGAAGTGAGCATCACTTGTATCCCACAGCCTGAGTAATGTTGCCCAGTAATCGCTTTTTCACAGTGTACCCGTCTTCTAATGGCTGTTTCCAGCAGGATAACTTGCTCAGATCATCTTAAACTGGTTTCTTGAACGTGATCATTAGTTCACTGCACTCAGCAGCCTCCACAGTCACCAGATCTCTACCTGCTGGACCACCTTTGGCATGTGATGAAACAGGAGATTCACATCACCAATCTGCAGTAATTGTGTGATGTTGTCATGTCAACGTGGACCAAAATTCCTGAGGAGCATCTTTAACATAAAAAGTTAAGGCAGTTCTGAGAGCAAAAGGGGATCCAACCCATTATAAGTAAACTTGGCGTACAGTACTCTTTTATATCCTATAGATGTATGTATGCAATATATACATTTTCTGACAACACAAGGGATTATTTGCATCATCAATAACTAATCTGAGCTAGAAGAGCCTATTGTGACCGTGTGTTGCCTTTGAGATCACTACCAAGTTGCTTTTTTTATTTTAACCAGCACTTCAGAATAGAAACATATTCCATGAATTCTGTGAATCATATAAGATTACAACATTCTCTGAAAAAACGTTTTATTTATCCTATAACTGATTAATTATTATATTATATTGTTATTATAGTGCTCATAGTAAGTTCTCCCTCAAAGTCTTTGAAAAATAGTTACAAATGCTGTATTATTATCAAGATAAAATAGTACGAATAATAGTAAGTGTAACATTTGGGTCAAAACAGACGTTTAAAATGTTTGCTGAAGGTAGCAGCGTGAAAAAACAGTGTTGTTGACTTTTGGCATGAACAGAACACAATGAAGCTGTTAATGTTCCACTTGAGAACACGTGGCACTTTAACAGCCACTGAACGTAAGATACAGACACCGATAATGGAGGGGTTAGCAGATGCATCGACGTCAGCTATCCTGAACTAAGAGCAGCAGTGTACACCATTAGCTAAAATGAGTCATAAAAGCTGTGGAAAGCCTGATAAAGCCACCGTTAGGAGCCTGCAGCTCACACTGAAGAAATCAAACAGTGCAGAGAAAAATTAATACCTAGAGACGTGAAAGAACAGAGAACATAATCAATGAGCTAGGTGGGTTTTTTTTTTTGACATTGCTCTCTGGCCATATTATGGGATTAGGGGTGTTGATTTGAAAATGTTATTTGTGCAGTATGAATGAACTTTACTCTTCTAGTTAGCATTTTAAACTACTAGAGTTTTGAGTATTTTGCTCCCTCTCTTTGGTCCACACATATCCATAAATGCACTCTGCAGGTAAGTACTGGTGAAAAGCTTGTGAAGCTAATACTAATGCTAGTTTGTTGCTATCAAAGACAGGTCGCGGCTGCGCCTACTTACGAAACATAGATAACATAAATCCATCTTTCCCTCTGTTCCTTAGTTGTGGTGGAGTGTTTTATGGGGTAGTGAAGGTGAACTTTGACCTTTTGGTTTTAAAACATTATTATTTTATCATTTTATCCTATTAGAAATTTGTGTAAAATTTTTGTAAGAATTAGAATAAGAACTTGTTTTATGAAGTAAAAGTAAAATCTAATCAGTCCTTGAGTCCAAGTGAACATTTGTGATGAATAATAAGAAAATCTCAAGAAAAACATCTCAGGGCTAAGATATCACATTCAAACATAAAACAGTGAAATTGGCACAGTGTCAGCTTGAACTGCCAAATCTTGGAAAAGCTTTCATTCTGTTGTTTGTGTTCAAGAACAGACGTTTCTAGTTATAAATAGACTTCTGACAGGAAGTGTTTGGCTCACAGGGCATACGCACTCAGACATTAAACATTTCATATAAATACAGTGAATTGGTTGTGAACTCCTGCAGTAGGCCTACCCTTGAAGGTAGGCCTACTGCAGTGGCCTACCCTCAAGTAAAGCTTATCACTATCGTACTGCAAATATCACATTAGTGAAATGATCAACACTTTTGTTTGATTAGAGGTTAAAGAAAAACTGCTACTGTTTACTTTTGCAATGCTCATTGCTGCTGTTGCCACACATCTTATAGGGCATTCACATTTATCAGTGTGTTTATCATCTGCTCAGGTTTACATAGGTGCCTAGTTAGCTTTGATGATTAATTGCCAGACCAGACCTTTTACAAAGCACCTTTTATGTCCCTAAATAGGCCAGTGTCTATTCATGTACTGCTAGACTACAGAGCTTCAAACATCATATAACAAAACTAAGAAACATGAATGCTAACAAAACACGTATGCACTGTATATCACTGATCTCTCCCAGAGTGACCAGAGTCCATTTCTCTTTAAACCTAGTCAACCAGAATCAATCTGGCCCAAGTAATGTTTGCCTTTCTTGCCTTCACATTCAGCGATCACACTTCGTAATGAGTCCTGAGAGGCTCTCACATCTCCCTTCAGTTTGTTTTAACGGGATACAAACCAGCAAATTTTCCATTTTACATAATGAGGTTAGTTCACTTGTGGACATGAGCTAATAATGGAGGCACAACAATGGTAAGTAAAAAATGATTAACCTGATGTCTCTTTCCAATGCTATCACGTCTGAGTTAAACCATATTAATTTGTTTAACACTATATTTAGTGTAAATGTAGATATTTAGTAGCTTTCAGCGTTGTCTTAAAGTGATATTGAAATAAATTTGGCTTGTCGGTAAACAAAGGTGTTGATCAGTACATTTACTCTGCCTTGCATCATATATGTGTTTTGGTATATATGTGTCATTTACTGTGACACGTAGGTCTACACAAGCCTTACAGGTGACATGTGATGAAGCTGTCACTTGTGTGTTAACATTAAGCAGAGTAAATGTGACATAAACAGGACTTCAGCTTGTTTAGTCATTAATCCGCCTTTTATTTCCCTAATTAATTTATTGTTCTTTTTTACCCCAAATCTCAAAATCCAAATGTCATTCCTTTCTGACAGATGATGTCACTCCGATGACAACATGGCTGTTCCCAACACCTATGGGTTAATCTTTGCCTGTACCTGTGGTGTGATCCTGGGCATTGGGCTGTGTGCCAACCTGCTGGTCTTCTCTTTGTTTGCCAAGTACAACACACTGCGTAAGAACCTGCTCGATATCCTTCTGTTCAGCATGACTCTGGCTGACTTCCTAACTCTCCTGCTCATCCCTTTCACACTGCACTCTGCTGTAAGTCACTCCTGGCCTCTCGGTGACATCTCCTGCAAGGTTTACCAGTTCCTGCTAGCCTTCAGTCTGGCAGCTAGCACCTATTCGCTGTGCGCTGTGTCCATGACCCGAGCCATGATCATCACCAACCCGTACCAGCCTCCCACCATGGATCTGGTCATTCTTATGTTTGTCTTGGTCTGGGCCCTCAGCTTCTTTATTAGCCTGCCTCTGCGAATGTTTGCTACCAAAAAGAGCATGGGCCCAAACCTGACAAACTTCACCTTCTGCCTTCCAACCATTCATGAGCACCACTACCAAGTGGTCCTAAGCCAGTTTGTACTTTACTACTTTATTCCGATGCTAGTCATTGCATTCAACTATGTCCGTCTGGCTCTGTTTCTCCACAAGAGTCCCGTAATGTCAGTGTCCAGTGCCAAAAACACCCGCAGAGCCTCTGTCATGGTTTTCTTGGCTGCAGCTACCTTCTCAGTGTGCTGGCTGCCTAGTTATGTGCTGGAGCTGTGTGTGTACCTGGGGCTGTATCGCCACAGAGCGGCTTGGGATATATTCCACTTTATCTGTACTGTGCTCCAATACCTGCACCCCTGTGTCAACCCAGTGCTCTATGTGCTGCTGTCTAAGCGCTACCGCCACAGGAGGGCAGCCTGGCTCTTCAGCTGTAACAGGAACAGGGTGCAGCCGCAGGTCACCAGCGTTACCACCGACAGCCTTTAGAGTCAGCTGATTTGTTTGTGAGCTGAAGACACCTTTTTGTTACAGTTACTGTTTGTACAAATCAAAATTTCTGCTGTGTCTGCCATTTTTTTTTAGTTGTTGCTGTTGTTGACATTTGTGATTATTTCAGTTTCCCATTCCAAGTGTGCGCTTTAAATATAGAAGTAAGTAGACATGAAAAGTCTATTTTCAGGCGTGACACATCTGCTATGTGCCTTAAAAAGCAGGAGGAATCAGTTTCTGTATCGCTATCTTAATGACAATTTGTCTTTGAAACAATATCCTACTTTATTTTTACAAATGACTGTGATTTCCCACCACCATCGGGGGGGTCATGTCATGTATTATGTCATTTGGAAATTTTCTTTCCCCATCATGTTGAAATGTGTTTGAGGATTAATACAGATCTGATTACAATGTATCTGTTTTAACAGAAACACATTCACAAGAATCATGAGATCACAATCATAGAGAAACCGTCTGTATTTGTGGTGTAAATGTAAAAATATGTAGAGGTTTTTCAGACTTAATACACCATGAAGCTTGAATGTTTTTGTATCCCTGTTTGGATTTTTTCCTTCACTTTTTTTAAGAGAAACTTTGTACACAATCTTTCACTGTTACCTTCACTACTTACACACTAAAATTTCAGAATAAAACTAATATGATGGTCAGCTCAATTATTCTGTAGTTTTATGTTTTTAACAATAAATAAACAGATGGATGGATAAAAGGTCAGGACACTGATTGCACACAGTTTGCTTTTTCTTTTGTTTTGCCGCAGTGTTTCTCTTAAATATTCGCTTCTGTTTCTAGGAATATAATAACAAGCCTCATAAAACACGCTGCAGTGTTCAGGTTGCTGTTGTGACAGTACTCCATATCATTCAGAGAGGATCTCATCCTGTGGTTCAAAGCACTCCAGTCTCATCCATCTGGAAAAAAAGTGGAATTTGTAGTCCTTGTTCGGCTCTGATGACCAGCTTTGAGGTGGAGGGCCACTCTAATCAGAGCCTGTAGCAGGTGTAGAACTAGCTCGTGTGTGATTAAGGTTACCACCAGGGGCTGCAGTCAAAGATGGTGGGCACTGAGTTCATTGACAGGGTGGGAGACTTACTAGAAACCAGCTGATATTGATACTCATTTTTTTTTTTTTGTCATAAAGTACACAGAAAGTAGAATATTGCTTGGAGAGAAACTTGAAATGTAATTATTTAATGATTTATTTGAGAAAGCTGGTCTGCTTCCTGTTACTCTTTACACATGTGTGCACATACCCCCACCCACCCTGCCACAAATCTGGTTTCCATTCACAGAGCAGCTATTCTTCCAAACAGCCATAAATCATTCAGTAAATTTTGCTACTTTGGCATCTAATGGCTATTAAATATGGACTATATGATCCAGTAGTATTACACTACATTACATGTAATGAAGAACCCAGAGGTCAGCCGCAGCTTTCACCTTCACACAATTCAATTGAGCCATCAAAAGTGACATCTCGAAAGCCTCGGGTCCAAACTCTCACACTGGAGAGTTCATGTAAGCGTGATTTTGTATTTGATATTTCTCTTAATGCTGTTTTGTGATTGTCTGAGGGCAGTGACTGCATGATATAAGGTGATGCGATCAGCTGTTTACTGGGGGTTTAACCACATCCTAACTGCACAATCAAACCTTACCAATAATGTTCATTTAAAAATGAGCTCAATCCTTCAAGAGCTGCTGATTAACCACATGGCAACACCGCCAACAGCGGTTGATATTTCTCTTTCACAAAAAGATCACAGGTCCCAGATAAAAGCCCACATCTATGTTCACACTCTTTGATGAGACAGGCCTAAAGTTTGTGGAGGGTGTAAGATGATGGCTGTGTATCAGGTGTTGTGGTTAAACAGAAAGCAGAGTGAGAGAAGTTATAATGAGGCTGGCTGAGTTCTGGCAGCAAGTAATAGGAGACAACCAGCCCCTCCCTCTGTCAGCTCGCCCCCTGACTTTTGGCCTTCTCTTTACCGTACAGCAAGGGCAGCTGGCCTGACTTGTACTGACCAGTCAGGCCAGTAGTCAGTCCCTATGCTGTATGTGGTGGGACAATAAAGAATGCACACGGAGTGTTTCAGAGGAAGATTAGTGATAAAGAACTTGTTCTGATGGCATTTGTCAAAATAACTTTATCGTGGCAAAGCTAGAGGATGCTAATACAATTTAGCAGGGAAAAAACTATAGGTAACAATGTCTGGTTATTAAATAGCTTGCCAGGCTATAAGTTGTGCAGTCGTAGCCGATTGGTTGGTCCTTTGTGGAACAATAGCCAATACGATCAGAGCTATTTGAGTGTTTTAAGTATGAGGATAGATCAAAAATTGTCAAGAAAACATGGATGTAGCTCAGAGGTATGAAAAACTAAGTAAATACGAAGCAACTTTAAAATTCCTCTCTAATGGCCAACAGGAGACGACTCCTCCGGTCGCAGAGGTCCACTTGTATGGAAGTTTTATTTTATTTTGAAATCAGTTTAATTCACTGTAGTTGTTGTTATTGCTGCTGTGGTAATTAGATTTTTACTGTGTTGTTTAGTTTTTGCAGTTTTGATGTGATATGATGTGATATCTTCCCGTGTTACCCCTTGTGAACACTACTAAGAACTTCTACCCTCTCTGTGTGTTTAATGATAGTCCTATTTCTAGTGATGTTTTTTGTTTATTTCCCATTTTTCTTTAAAGCTTTCTTTGCATTCTTGTCTTGTTTTACTTCCTGTTTTGTGATTATCTCACCTCTGTGTCACTTTTACCTTCATCTCATTCCTCTCCTGTTTGTCAGTCCCCAGACAGTCGTCAGTTTAAATATAGTCCTGTCTCCTCTCTGGCAGAGGATCTGTGTATGTTCCTGGATGTGTCCCCTTCCTTGTAAGATTTACTCAGTGTGTACTCCTGGTGTCTTTGGCTGCCTGTGTTTTCAGATTTCTCTTTTCGTTACCTTTGAACTTATCAGCAGCAGCTAAAGCTTGCTTTCACTTATTTTGCCTCTGTATTTGGGTTGTCAGTGCCATACCCTGATAGGTGGCTGCACCCAGGTCACATGAGCGGTTGTTGTCCTGGGAGGTTGCTCACTTGTGATGGTGATATCATTTGTTTGCATGTTTTGTTAGTGTGGTGTTTTACTTTGTATTTGCAGTTCAGTTTGCTTACTGACAGAATAAGTGCCCCAGTAGTGTGTAGTTGGCTTCCAGCAAGTGTTGTATGACTTTCCTCTTCATCGTTCTTTCATCCCTCATAATGCAGTTTTACTCATGCTGAGTTGTGGCCTCAGTTGAAGCTCACACGTTGCATCTTATATATACTTATATATAATAGCTTATATATATATGTATATATATATATATATACATATATATATACTTACTTATAATATGTATACTGTGAGGGACTGAGGTGGTTAGACACGAGGACACGGTGGGTATTTTGAAAAAGTGGATTTTATTTACCCCCAAAATGCAAAAATATACAAAATGAACTAACACTGAGCAGTTAAAACAGGGGAAATGAACTGAACTCAAGTCAAAATAGCAGCTTTATTAACTGCTCAACAAAATAAAATCATCTAACAGCAAAGAAACAAAACCAACAGTTAGTTTAACGCTTACCTCAAATTAATACTCCACTTAATGTTGAATAAATGAAAAGTAAAATGCATAACAAGAGTTGTGCGTCATATTTTTGTACAGTGTGCTTGAAACTAAAAATACTCCTATTGAATAAAAATGCTGGTGCACTGGGTTACCAGCTCCAGTGTTTTGTGCTGCATCATACTTACATTATAACTGGTGACCTATAACACCTATGGTCAATGAAGGAATCAACAGCAATGTTGAACATGATGTTAAAATAAGTACTAACAATGCGCTAAAATAAGTCTTAAATCCAACACAAATGGCCTCATTCAGAATGGGTAAAGAGTGTTTACCCATTACAGCTGACATGAAAGCTCCATGTTGTTTTCATGCACATGAGAAAGTTGAAAAGAAAGCAGGGACTGGAGCTGGAGCTATTCTACTACAGGCACCTAAAGGTGACCACTGTCTCAGTCACGGTGATGGCAAGGTGTTCAGAGGATAGAGCAGGCAGCTTAGCTGGTCCATCCTTTTTCTTGATCCATGTAAGACTTTCCTTAACACAGGAGAAAAATGCCAAAAGATCCTCTGCCACAGTGTAGAGGTTACAAGATTAGTATTAAGAACATGTCATAGCAAAGTCTTTACAGGCCAGCGCAAAAATCAAAGGGATTAAACGCATCTGTTTTATCTATTGCTGCCATCAATGCAGATTTCACTGCACTTTTTAATGATCAAAACAACAATTTATACAGTTATACTGACCAATCTTAATAAGTCCTCTTACAAACATTTCTTGTAACAAATTATCCTGTTTATACAATATCATGTTACACATCAATATTAATAAGTTAATGTTTGGCCAACACACACAGCAAGACAGCTACATTTTATGAATTCCTCAGAGACCCCATTCTTGACGCAATCCCCGAGTTAAGCAATGCAAATAGCTGACAGAAAATAGTTGTGGCTACACACTGTAAGATCAGAGGGCTCCAGCCATGAGCTAATCATTCCATATGCCGTATAGGCAAGTGTTGAAGGAGAGTTGCCGGTTTATTTATAGGAGTCTCTAAGGTTCACTGCGGAGGGTTGCTCTGTGAGCAGGATTCAATTACAGCACTGTTGAAAGATGAAAATACAGCATCTATACAGACACAAACACGAGTGTAAATTCTTAATATGACAGGGTTTACAGAGGTTATTGTGCTGTGTTTACAATAGCCGAACTATGAAGTGGTGGCTCTTCAAAAGAGAGGCTGTTAAATATACCATGCTGTGCGTTTATTTTCTTAGCATGCTGACTGACTCTTAGTTGGAATACAAAGTGCAACAAACTGCAAAGCACCCCAGGTCAGCTCAGCATGTGATGTCATCACAAAACCAGTTATCCATCGGTTATGTGAGTAACCCAAAGATCCACTGGGCTCAGAAGCTGCTTTGCAGAAATACAATAGGACCATCAAGCACCCTGCATCATCTTAAAACAAATAACAGAAAGCTAAGTGAAAGCAGAGAGGGAGATCAGCCCCTCTGCTTTAAGGTGACCCTGTTTATGAACACATTGAGGTAATGCTGCATTTATTTTAGAGAAAACACAAGATTTCCATGATGTGGGCTGGCGGAGACTATCTGCCACATGGCAACAACTTGTATGCGGATGATTCCAGGCTGACCTAATATCAGAGTCCAGCAGCCCTTTGACAGTGCAGAACACACTGCAGCACACACTGTGACACGGCAGGTAATGTGAAGATTGAAAATGTGAAAATTTTGGGGTCAACCCTCGGCAAAACTCTGAACATGGTCTTGCATTGGTCTTGCCAGGACACCAAAACAACTTGTGACCAGAGCAGCATGACAAAAAAGGGGTATTAAAACCTAATGATGCTTATTTTCTTGTTTCAGTTACACCCAAAACATTTAAACCACTGACAAGTGATGCAAATAATATTGATCTTTTCATAGCAAGGTGGTGTTCTGTTAAGAGACCTTGGCATGCATATTTCAATTTGACAGATACCATCTATCCAAGCATCTCTGCAAATCAAGCCCTTCTCCTGATGGCTGCGGTGCTCCCTGATAACAAGGACCCAGCAGAACAGCCACATCGAGGAGACAGCTCAAGAATAGCTAGAGTTTACATCCTAATCTGATCGAGCTTCTGCGGGATTCAGAGGCCTGGTGCCCTCAGCCCACAAGATCCAAAGTGTGGTGTATTCGACAGAAGAATGGAGACGGATCTTGGTTTATAGTGGAACGTGTATTCAGCAGTAGTTAGCCATCCATTAAATACTCTCTCTTCCTCTCATTATTCTATCTCTATCAGTCACAGAGCCCCCAACTGGTAACTGTGTATATGTTCATATCCAGTCCCCCTGTAAAGCAACCCTTCACCATCTTAGCAGTGTATTTAAACATAACACAAAGGATCTACTTCCAAGTGCCAGACACCAAAGTACACATCAAAAGGTCCCGTATCCATGCCCTGATGAGTCCGAGCTGTTTTCTAAGCATGAAGATGACTTAGGCAAAAGTAGGCAGTAGTAGTAAAAGCTGTATATTGTTCTATTAGTTAGCTCACTAAATTATAGTAATTTTGTAAACAGTCTCACAAGAGAGTTCAGTCTCACCTTGTGAAGCACCTGCAGAATGTGGGTGTCTGTATGACTTAAGCTTCCTGTATAAGAGGTCTTCTCTTTGTCATTAACCATTTGCCTGATGAGGGTTTAGAAGTTAAATGTTACTATATATACACATAGACACTCTGGGGGAGTCTGTTTGCATTGCTGGCAGTCTGTCCATCTTAAGCATATATGAAGTATTATTTTATGTATTTTAAGTCTACAGTAGTGTAGTATAAAATGAAAGCTGTTGCCCAGCCTAGCCCCCAAATTGATTTTTAAGCAGGGAAAACAGCAGATCTTTACAAATGCAAATCAGTTTGCTTCAGATACTGCAGATAAATCAGGTCCTGTGTGATGCATTGAAACGCTCTGGCTGTGCTCAACATGATGAGAACGTGCACACAAACATATACAAACAGCAGCTAACAGGAGCTCCCAGTGCCAAGAAAGAGGAGTCTGAGGGGAGAATGATATAAACATAAAGTTACCAATAAAGAAAATTGTAATTTGAGACCTTTGAAGTCACCTTTGATTAATACCCCACGTGTGGTTCTCCTGTGAACTGATCCGCCTGGAGTTGCCCCCCCAACCTCAGCCTGGATTTTGGACGACACTGCCTGCTAAAAAAGGGAAAGGCTTGATCAAGAAGTGAAATGATAATCCGAGGTAGGTGTGGGATGGGACATGCAGAGGTAATTCCAAAGAACCCTGCCCTCTGGATTTGAGGCATCCAGTTTCAAGTCTTGCTGCATGCTTCATTACCTATCAGCAAAAACAGGAACATCAACTTCAGATGACTGCAGTCTAAAAGTGGTGGCTATCAAAATGCAGGAACTGGCAAACAGCTTGAGTGGGGTATCCTCTTTCTAAAGTGGAAGCCCTGGGTACAGACACCTCAGAGTGAGGGGACTACGTACTTTCCTCACTTGCAGAGTGGGTAATGGGAATGGTATAAACACAGCTTAGGTGCTATTAGGCAAAAACTTTCACACTATTAATTAGATGCAGCTGCGCATGCTCCTCACATCTTTGCCATATACACTGGCTGATGAGTGAAGACCAAAATGTATGCTGTAAGCTGCACGTAGTTTACCCTACTGTATCAGTTTTTGACTAAGAATAGCCATTATCACTTGATCAGAATTCCAGTAGGAGTCTTTGGCAAAATTCAAGATGACTTTGCCTTGTAGGCGACATCGAGAAGGCCTCTTGTGTATTTAAAGTAGTATAAACCCTAAATAGGGGTTGTATCTGAGTTGTTCTTTCAAGTATGCACTGATACTAATATGCAAGTTGTGATATGTGCAAATTAAAACGGAGTTAAACTTGTTTAAAACAGAATGTTTTCAGTGCACAATGATGCTTGATTAAAATGAAGGCAGTCCTATTATTAAAATGTGTAATAAAAATGGTTATATAGGATTAAACCCACACATATATAAAACACACACATGCTGTTGTACTCTATAAGTTAGTGATGTCAAACTCATTTTACATTGTGGGTCACTTTGATTTTAAGTGGGCCAGTCCAGTGAAAATCCCCTGTCTTCAGTGCAAAGATGTTTAACTCCCTCAGATATCTTCGTATAAGGCAAAGAAGTGCAATTTCAATGATATGTCTCTGCCACTGCAAATGAAAGAAATCATTCAGCATGACTCTTTAGGCTTAAATTGTAAGAAATAAATGTCTAAAATTAGAGAGGAAGTTCTGGCAGCGTGTTGGCAAGACTGTCGTGTATAAAACACAAACTTTAACTGTTTATCTCTTAGTTAATTACTTTGGTGTAGTATGAAAGACCACGGTGGGAGGTTTTTAATCGTTCGGAAAAGCCATACAACTTATTATAGAATGTGAATATAGTTCACATTTTATTAATTCAGTGGGCCAGATTGGTGCCTTTGCCGGGCTGATTCTGAGCCCCAAGCCTTATGTTTGACCCCCCTGCTATAAGTTCAAACTGCAATATAGGAGGATGTGTAAGACTTTTTCAAATTTTGAATAATTTTGAATGTTTAGTTGAACTAAAATTAGTTGATTTAAACAACATTTTGATCAACAAAGTCATAAACCTTTTTGTGTTTTTGTAAATGGTAAATGGTAAATGACCTGTATTTGTAAAGCGCTTTACTTAGTCCCTATGGACCCCAAAGCGCTCTACACTACATTCAGTCATCCACCCATTCACACACACATTCATACACTGTGTGAATGTACCCATTGTTTATATACAAGAAATAACTGTAATTCACAATGAACCAGAGCCTTACTATCTATTTAACAGACATCATTGACCTGCTGCTGTAGCAGTTGTTATACAGTGCATTTATATTACTTTTGTAATTTTCTTACTTTTGTAATCTTAAAATCGCTCCTACTCCTCCCTCCTCGCTGAAGATGAATATGTCCCCATATATCCACAACACGCCTGTGCCAGTCACCCACTGTCACTGGTACATGTGATGTCATAAATCCAGCTCTCACCGACATGCCTTAAAGTTGCATATCTCACAGAAACTTTCCACTTTGCATGGAGGAAAAAGAAAGCCACCTTCTACTGTCACACTAATAACTCACACATTTCTATGTGGTGAAGGTCAAACGCCTAGGACGGATGACTAAAGAAGTTTGAGTAAAGATGGATTATGCTGTCAAAAATTCATCTGATGTTCATCAGACCTGTAAAAATGATTGACTTTAGGTAAATTTGGCTCAAATTGAACCTAAATGGGCTCTCTTGACAGCCCCCTCATTCTCTATCTGTACTTGGGATTGTTGTATAAGTCTTCAGAGTTACCATAAAGCTTCCCAGATATAACTCCACCGCTATAGACTCATTCCAGCCTGAGAAGCTGTCATCACCAGCGTTGAAGGGCATACCTCAGACTGGCTCAAATGCCACCTATTTCATTTTGAGCAGAGTCACTGGCACCGCAACGATCCGATCCGAAGGACCTGCTGACTCGCATTGCTGACCTTAGAAAAACTCCTCTTTCAACTTATTTATTAACACACCCTCACACACGCAAACATGATACACACATGCGTTCATTCACCAGCTGCACCAGCGCCAGATGCACGCTTACAGAAATACACACGTACACTTGGCAAATTCTTGGCCTGGGCTTGGGGGGGAGCTGAAAGCCAAGGGGGGTCACTGACACAAGTTGCTACTGTGATTACCTCACGTCTGTAATGGGTTAGCCGGGAAACTCTACCTGTGTATATTTAGACAAAGGCAAGCTTCAACGGATCAGGTGCAATTAATCACGAGGCTAATATATATATCGACGCCTTTTCAAGAAATATAGTTAGTGCTCGTCTTAATATGTGAGCAGTGCTGAAATGTTATAGTAATATATGATTGTTAGAAGAATGGTGTTCATTTTAAGACGTGGCTATCTGTTATTCGCTCAGCTCCTACATGATTTGCATCGTGCTATTTTGAAAATCAATATAGTTCATATTTGCTCTCAGAGTTATTAAAATATGATGATAAAAAATGCTCTCAACAAAACCAAAAAGAAAGTTTTTAATGTATGAGGTGCTCGGTGAACTCACCTGGTCTTGTTGCCAAGGGATTCTCTGACAATCATAGGTCAGGCCATTAATAATGATGGGAGGTTCCTTACTGTCAGCGTTCATGCACCCTGCTGGCTGAATGGCATGTGTCTCATTGCATGCACATGCATATCCATCCACAGGTTTAAATGGATACTTTGTGTGTGTGTGTGTGCGTGCGTACAATTTCACATGCACAGTACAATTTCATACTCTTAGCAACTAATCAAATGGGATCAGATGAATACCCCGAAGGACGTTGCTGCCCATCCTCGCTGAACTATCAACCGTGGATTCTTTGAGCCTTTTCTTTTTGCTCTGACAGATACGCGAGCGCCATGTGTCACTTCCTTAACTTGTTTGTTATTGTTTGTTTCCCTGGATACAGCCAAGGCCTGACACCTTGGCTTGACCCAGACAGTCATTTGGAGAATGCTATATGCTAACACATTAGCAGGTGGAACAATGTCCTAAAACTGACATGCGAGTCTGAGATCCAACCTTTTGTTCAGCAGGTGAACAATTGAGCTCTATTGACAACTTTGGTTTGTTAACATTGCAGTAAAAAAAAAGAAGCACGCCCTTTGGTGTGAAATATGCTTATAATGGAATATAATTATCTGTAAAACACTGTCTGTGTATGCATAATAAGGCAAAGCATCCCGTTTGAATTTAATAACCCTGATTAGCACCCCGTTGTTGCTATTGTTGTGCTTGTGTGTCTGCAGTATATGACATAACTGACACAGCTTTATGAAAGTGGAAAAATCGAGCTATAATTAGATCACTCTGCTGCTGCAGTGCACATATAAGTTCACCGTGTAGGCTGCACATTGTCTGTATGTTTCATTATTATCTAATCTTCACTGGTTGTAGCAGCAGAATCAAACTGTTAGAGAGAGAAAAATAATAAATTTGATCCTGTTTGATTGGATTTGCAGTCTGACAAGGGCCTAACGAGGTCTGAAGAATTGCAACTGAGTTGCTCGACACCTCTGAATATCAGTAACCATGAGGCTATAGGTCAGTTGTCTTCTGGGGCTCCCCTTGCTCCAACTTGTATAATTGAGCCCTTTAAATACAAGAAGCCATGAATGTTATTTTGGCTGCAGCTTCCAGAAGGCTCCATCTTTTCTGGCTGCTCAAGTATCAGTCAAGCCAGCAGTTTCCACTGGCTAGGTCCAGGAGGGCCCCTGGTTAAACGAGGCCCAGAACTTCAAAGCATTCAGGTTATTTCATCTAATTCATTTCAAGACACTTCTAATGAGAAGCTGCAGAAGAAAACCGCTCATGGTGCTCAACTAAGCTATATCTGTTTGTTACATTCATCTGTACATCTGGTATCTAAAATAACAGGCTGTGGCCCAAAGTAGAAACAGCCTGGGTTGTGGAGGTTCCCCTTGGAACAAGAATAACCCAATGATTTCATGAATGAAGGACCTGCAGAGTGAGAGACTGCGTTTCTGAATAGACTCTGAATCTGAAAACAAAAAGAAAAGGTATCAGCCCCCACTCTGAACAAAACAAGACAGGGCACTATAAAGTGTGGAATATCACGCAAAACATAAAAATTCAAATTGAAAGTACGTGTTCTAAGGCTACATGTTTACTTGGAAAATCACTGCACTGCCACAGTGCAGTGACTGGTATGAGAGGGACAGCAGCAGCAAGTGTCATCTGGTGTTCCAACTTGGGGAGGGCTTTGGAGATTTAAATGGTGTGAATATGATAGCCTTCTCTTGGTATAGCTTATGCAAGTGGAGATCTGTGTGCACCACTGAAAGTTGACAGTTCAGAGGCACTAACCTGACAAAAGGGCGGCATAAATCAACAACAACCAAATCATTTTTCATATCACCAAGTAAAATAGTTTTAGATAAAAAAAAAAAAAAAAGAAAAAGAAAGAAAAGGAGGGACTTGGCCTGAATCTCGGGCGGCTGCATGAGAAAGAGAGACAGGAGGGAGTGCAAGCAAAAGGGCAAGAGGAAGCCTCCAAGGAGGTGAGTGACGGGTTTACCCTCGGCGGGGTAAAAAAGATGACTGTGGTGGAGAACCACGAAGAGACTGTGGCCGTTACTCCTTTGTTACAAGATGCTGCAGACGTGGAATCAGCAGACCAGGAGTGCAGCGAGAGGGTGGTCATAAACATCTCAGGTCTGCGTTTTGAGACGCAATTAAAAACACTCTCTCGCTTTCCGACCACCGTTTTGGGAGATCCGCGTAAAAGGATGCGCTTTTTTGATCCGCTGAGAAATGAATACTTCTTTGACAGGAACAGACCGAGCTTCGATGCTATCCTCTATTATTACCAGTCCGGAGGAAGGCTTCGGAGGCCCGTCAGTGTACCTGTGGATATTTTCCTGGAAGAAATAAAGTTTTATGAACTCGAGGAAGAGACCATAGAGCTTTTCAAAGAGGACGAGGGCTTGGCTCGGGAGGAGGACCGACCGATGCCTTCCAACGAGTTTCAGCACCAGTTGTGGCTTCTGTTTGAGTATCCAGAGAGTTCCGGACCCGCACGGATGATTGCCATCGTGTCTGTTATGGTTATTTTAATATCCATTGTTATATTCTGCTTAGAGACTTTGCCCGAGTTCAGAGAGGTCCCCGCAGTGCATGACAACCAGGTCAATGCAAGTGCACAAGGGAAAGCGCCTAGTCCGTTCACAGACCCATTTTTCATGGTGGAGACACTTTGCATTGTGTGGTTCTCTTTTGAATTCACCATGAGGTTTCTGTCGTGTCCCAGTAAAGCCGCTTTCTTCAAAAACATGATGAACCTAATCGATGTTATAGCCATAGCTCCGTATTTCATCACCCTGGGCCTTGATCTCGCAGAGCATCAGGGTAGCAGTCAGCAGGCGGCCTCGCTAGCCATACTGAGGGTCATCCGTCTGGTCCGTGTTTTCAGGATTTTTAAACTCTCCAGGCACTCAAAGGGCCTGCAGATTCTCGGGCAAACGCTTCATGCGAGCCTCAGGGAGCTGGGGCTGCTTATATTTTTCCTGCTAATTGGAGTTATTTTATTCTCAAGTTCGGTTTATTTTGCTGAAGTAGATGATTCCGAGTCTGGATTTACAAGTATACCTGATGCGTTTTGGTGGGCCGTGGTGACAATGACCACAGTCGGTTATGGAGATATGTATCCCTCCACTATCGGAGGTAAATTCGTCGGATCCTTGTGCGCCATCGCCGGAGTGCTGACTATAGCGCTACCTGTTCCTGTGATCGTGTCCAATTTCAATTATTTTTACCACAGAGAGAACGATCAGGAAGAAAACGTCCAATACGTGCACGTGACCTGTGGACATCAGCCGCAGCCCTCGTTCGGTGAAAGTGATTCGATCAAAAGTAACCAGTCGTTCTCCAAAACCGAGTCCTACCAAGAAAGCGACGACTTAGAAGCTCTGACACATCTACACGTGACTCCAGTGGAGACATACACAGGGAAACTGACAGATGTATAAAGAAGACCTCAAAAAATCTGGTGAGTTTTGTTTCAGTGGACACAGGTTTCTGTGGGCGTTTTGAGCCTTTTGTCTGTAACTCACCTCAGAATAAAGCTTGATTTGATTTCACTAAAACGAATGAAGAAAACAGTAATTCCTCCCGCTTATGTAACACACAGGTTATTGGTATTTAAAAAAATCAAAAACATTAAGCTCATTGTTGTGGCTTTCATCAGCGAACAGTTTATGATAACAGACTCTTTTTCTCTGGAAGAGGAAATTCCAGTAAACAAGCAAAAATAAAACTGGGGAGATTTTCCTGACTTCGGTTTGACTGCAGATTTTTTAAAACGCTCTGCAGATGACAATAGTGATGTGGCCTTACTTTGTTTACGCACAAAGGCATTGGAAAACAAAGCGCACATTATCCTTTTTTGTTAATGAAAACTATTTTTTTTAAATAAAACCAGAGAAAAGAATTCGGCACCAGTAATAAACAGAACCACTAAAAAAACAATCGTCGTGTAAACCAGAGCTGGGATTTATGCTGGCCACGTACGTGTCTGTATTTGGCTGCTCTGTGGCGAGATGGCTGCAGTCACGAGAGCACTTGGCGCTCAGATGTTGATTTGTGGTGAACAGTTTTTCGTGCCCACTCTTAATCACTTTTATCCTGCTTTTTGTAAACATTGCTGCTTCACCTTAGCCCCCATGTCAAGATCTAATGACCTCTTGGATGGTACATTTATGTGTTAACAGGGGCTCCAGCCCTCTGTGTGTCATGTTTTAATTTGATGAGATTTTCTTCTTGCATTATAAAATCTCAAAAAAATGTGAAATTCAAAGTTATCAATATGAAAGACGACAGAAACCGTCACTGTCTTTATTTTTCTTTGGGACATGTGCTTCTGTGGAACTCTGGTCTGTAAGAACAAGTGAGCTCTGTGCGCCGCTGTGTGGATGATAAACATCCATGCAGTCAGCACTCCTGCTCAGGCTCCTCAGTGCGCAAAATTAACGCTTTAGCTTGAGTGTCTTTGCACTGTTGCAGTTGGCCTTTACTGATTTAGCCATAAGCCCCCGAGATCCTACTATTTGACTCTGTATGTATCCGGATACTTGTGGCGGTTAAGTAAGGTCAGCACATGCTCGACTGCTTTCCCTCACCTCCTAAATGTTAACGCGGTGGGTTTTGTTTTGTGCTTACTTGCAGGAGGCAGAAGATTAAGTGGAGCTTGTTGTTCCCACAGAGTCACAACAAGACACACGCGTGGCGCTCTCTTCTCCTCCAAAACACTGGATCGGTTTCTCACGGACTGTTCTCGCACAGCCAGTATTGTAACCTACAGAGACATTACAATGGAAACGCATGGAAAAGGTTCAGTCTTGCGTAATGGACATACTTTTTTGTGTTAGAAAAAAACATTCTTTTGTGTACGCTTTAAAAATGACCATGCATTCTTTGTATAGAAGAACTGTGTATATATTGCTCTCTTGCCGCTTATAATGCAACGTTGTAAAAAAAAAAGTACCTTTATTTTATCTTAGGCCAGAGCATTGCAATGCAACGTCTGCATGACCTGAATTCATTGTGGATTAAAAATGTAATAAAATATTTATTTTTGTAATGTAAACACGAACGTGAACTTAACTTAATCCTTTTGATAAATGATTCATGAAGAAGAAAATACCACTTGTCATTTTTCATTGTTTCACCGAGGAGAGCAGAAAGTAAAAACATCATTGTTAAAAAAAAGAAAATTAAATAATAAAATCTATGCTCACTAATTAGTTTAATACGTTTTTATCACTTTTGGTGCTGAATCGTGGAAAATGGGCGCAGAAGCAGACATCGGATTGTCTTGCCACGAAACCAATTAACCTAATAAAATGTCATAGTGATAAATGAAGGGGTTTGTCTTTAAGCACATTTTAAGAAATTAGACAGAAATCCGATCACCCGATTTTTGTGTTTATTCTGTGTTTTTGAAAGTTAGAAGATGCTTGCTTTAAATAAGAGGAGCCCATCTGCTCACACCGTCAGGTATCTGCATACAGCTCAGCAATTAACTAATAGAGCAGATTATTTACTTGCTTCGTTGTCAGTGCGTCTATTTTATTTTTATTTATTTTTGTTTCGAAGGAAGTTTTCAGACGTCGATCAATCATCTGCGCTGTCCGCGGTGCTGAAAGTCATCAGCGGAGCATTATGGAAAATTCCCCACCTTTTTTGGTACACCTGCATGCCTTCAGGGGCCAAAATCTAACAGCGACTTCACCACTGAGGAACCTTTTAAACTCCGCATGATAAAGAATCGGATGTGAGAGCTGCACAGCCTGGAGAGGAAGCAGTACTTTGTAGCTTTAAGGGCTTCAAACCGATTGCTGATGAGTAAAATGTAGCACACTCTTCATTAGTTCAAACTTACTACACCGAATCTGGTATCGCACTGGCTCAGATACAGACTTGCGCATCGAAGTCCTTGACGCGACCAACTAACGATTTAATCCTTAAATCATTAAGAGACGGAAAGGAAAGCTGATGCTTTAATCGCCAAACAACTGATTAGATTCTCATTTTCTAAGATATAGATGATCTCAGATGTGACGTGGAGTGGGTTCCGGGGATCTCTGTATTTTCTTTGCGGTGTGATTGCACCAGCGCTGGCACACGAGCGTTCTTGTTTTTGTGGTGTATGGAGAACTTCTGGCGGCGTGCTTTGGTAGAGCCGGTCTGCATTGCGTCGAAACCTTCCAACTCCTCCTCCTCCTTCTGCTGCCCTCCCTCTCCCCTCCCCTCCCCATCCTCTCTTCTCCCTCGCCTCCCCTGCACTTGCATGTAAAACGCACAGCAAAACATGCTTGACACTGTTGAGCAAACATTTGGACATCGCTGCTACACTTGACTCTCTCTCAGCTCACCAATGTTATTTATTTATTCGTAAACCCCCCCCCCCCAGAAACATTTCGCTCTCGATGCCGCCTTGAAGCCCACTCTACCCGTCATCTTGTCTAGTGGCAAAAAAACAAAAAAACAAAACAGATTTCTGCTGATGCAGTGATGTCTGGAAATGTCAAGGGCTCGCTTATTGCCCCTTAATGTATCTCCCCCCCGAACTGCAGTGCAAGATTTTCTCCTGCGGTATACAGCGAGCTGCTCACAGCACCGTGCCGCCAACGCCGCAGCTTTGCGATCCTCTCTCCCTTTTTTTTATTTCGCTCATTTTCCATCTCAGGCTCCCCTCACTACCCCATTTCAAGAATTCTTTTCTTTAAAAACCTGATTTTGTATCGTGCTTTACTGACACAGTTTGGATGGAGATGCGCACAGTGAGGTTCTAGGATTTTTCTTCTTCTTCCTCTCCTTCTTCTTCTTCTTTTTTTTGCTGGTACAATGTAAAGTTGCCACATGACACCCACTGGCGCGCTGCTGTTGGGTGATTTTACTCGAGGATAAGACGCATTCAAGACGTTTTCAAGATCAAACCACGGTAAGCCTCGAAACTTATGTAACACTTTCTGGTTAGATTATTTTTATTCATAGGTAGATTTTTTGGTGGTGGTGGTGTTGGGGGTGCTGGAGTGTTTTCACTCTAATGCTTTTGCACATTTCCCCCGCACTTGGGCTGCAGGGTGCTTACATGTACAAATAGTAATAACAGCTAATGTTATGCGTCATAATTCAGGCTGTTGTGAGTGGCGTAGGACAAATCGCTGTTGTTCTTCTGTAAGAAAGAGATCCTGCGTTTCTTTGTCAGCGTTTTACAGAAATATTTTGCAACTACATGAAAATGCCAGTGGATTTTGTTTTTATTAGGAATTTTAAGCCAGGGTAGAAAATAACTGCCGCATCATATCACCACTAGAAAGTCACTATTAAGTTGTAGAGGGAGCTTTAAAGTGGTCATATTTGACACATTTTACAGAAATTCTCCACCACATGTGTTTCCTTACACTTTAAATGTTGGATAACTGCACTCAATGCACACCGAGAGACATAAATAAATAAATAAATAAACTGCAGAAAATGCTGAAACAGCAAATATCTTGGGCTGTTTGATCCCATTATTTCCTCCCTCCCTCTCTCTCTCTTTCTATCTCTGCCTTTCTTCCTCTCTCCTGGTGACAGAGGCAGCAGCAACAATAGCTGCAGATGCACCGGAGAGGAGCAATGGTCAAGCCAGCAAGAACCACAGTGGAGCCGCACTGAGGCAAAGCAGCCAGCCCCCCCCCTAGTATCTGGGGACGTCTCCAACAGTTTCAGGGGTGCGGGGAGCTGAGGAGTGGAAAATTTCCTCCCAATCCTGAATGCCTGCTCAGCCAGACTAACCAACACCCCAGCACAATTCCTCCCCCTCTTTTAATCACCTCCTCGTCCCAAAATGACCGTAGTAGCGGGCGATAATATGGACGAGACCTCAGCTGTCCCTGGCCACCCTCAGGACACCTACCCCCCTGACCACACTGACCACGAGTGCTGCGAGAGGGTGGTTATCAACATAGCCGGTCTTCGTTTTGAGACGCAGCTGAAAACGCTCTCCCAGTTTCCGGAGACGTTGTTGGGCAACCCGAAAAAGAGGATGCGGTACTTTGATCCTCTGAGAAATGAGTACTTCTTCGACAGAAACCGTCCCAGCTTCGATGCCATCCTTTATTACTATCAGTCTGGGGGGAGGCTGAGAAGACCGGTGAATGTCCCCTTGGATATGTTCTCAGAAGAAATCAAATTTTACGAGCTGGGAGTAGAGGCGATGGAGAAGTTTCGTGAGGATGAGGGCTTCATCAGGGAGGAAGAGCGTCCTTTACCTGAGAAGGAGTTCCAGCGTCAGATTTGGCTCCTCTTCGAGCACCCAGAAAGCTCGGGCCCTGCCAGGGGAATTGCCATAGTGTCCGTGATGGTGATCCTGATTTCAATAGTTATATTTTGTTTAGAGACTTTACCACAACTGAAAGAGGATCCAGCAGGCCGAATAGAGAGAGTGGGGAACATTACAATTTATTATAAGCCCGACATCCTTACTGACCCCTTCTTCATCATCGAGACTCTCTGTATAATCTGGTTCTCCTTTGAGTTGATAGTACGCTTCCTAGCATGCCCAAGCAAACCGGCCTTCTTCAAGAACATGATGAACACGATTGACATAGTGGCCATCATCCCTTACTTCATTACACTTGGCACTGAGCTGGCTGAAGACCCAGAAAACGAGGGGGTGGGAGAGCAGGCAACATCTCTGGCCATACTCAGGGTGATCCGTCTGGTCAGGGTGTTTAGGATCTTCAAGCTGTCGCGACACTCTAAAGGACTCCAGATTTTGGGACAGACCCTCAAGGCCAGCATGCGAGAGCTAGGACTGCTGATCTTCTTTCTGTTCATTGGAGTCATCTTGTTCTCCAGTGCTGTCTACTTTGCTGAGGCAGAGGAGCAAGATTCGCACTTTGGCAGCATCCCGGATGCATTTTGGTGGGCTGTTGTGTCCATGACAACTGTGGGCTATGGGGACATGGTCCCGGTCACTATAGGAGGCAAGATTGTTGGATCTCTGTGCGCCATCGCTGGAGTGTTGACAATCGCTCTCCCAGTGCCTGTCATCGTGTCCAACTTCAACTACTTCTACCACAGGGAAACTGAGGGAGAAGAGCAAGCCCAGCTGCTCAACGTCAGCACTCCCAACATCCCGTCTGAAACCAACTCCAGCCGCCGTAGTTCGTCTACCGTCAGCAAATCAGAGTACATGGAGATTGATGGAGACATAAACAATAGCATTGATAACTTTAGGGAGGCAAACCTCAGAACTGGCAATTGCACTATAGCCAACCAGAACTGTGTAAACAAAAGCAAGCTGCTTACCGATGTTTAGACACTAGCTAGGAATTTTAGTCTCTCTACGAGACTGTTATAGATGGAGTAGACCGTAAGTTAGGAATGCTTCATTTACCTCCCCAAAGCACTCTATGGCATTAGGCCTGCAATTATGCTCAGCTATACTGAAAGGAAACAGAAAAAAAACAAAACAAAGCTGTTAGAGTACATGACAGGTAGAAAGAATTATTATTCTGATACTACAAATATATAGTCACATCAGAGAGAAGACATTGATCATTACACACACACCAGGCTCCCTCGAGGACCCAGAGCACACGCCGTCTTCTCAGACCACAGTGTGATAATTAAAATCTTATATGCATGGAGTACAGATAACATTTCAGCAAGTTGCACAACCCACCAGAAATGACTGCAGACATGCAAGCATCTGCGGCTAAATGGTAAGCGCCAAAAAAAGTTAGGAGACCTCCCCCCGCCACCCCCACCCACACACACCCTCCCTCCATTCCCCGTTCTCTCCGCAAAGGATCTTCTACTCGGCAAAGCACCTTATAGGAGGAAGACTGATCTCTCTTGTTTGGATATAAACAGACGGCGATCTACTTGCTTCACAGACATCTGCAATGCTGCTGTTTCATTTTTGTTTAGTTTCGTTTTTTTCCTCAGCAGTTGCTGTAATTGTGTCATCACCAAGTGATTCAATGCCATGCCCTTTAGACGCGACACAGCACAATGAGAACGTGAGCTTCACATGAGCATGATTAGAGACTTTCCATTTTGATATCGGCATGCACAAGACATATCTCACAACACCGGAAAGGATGTTCTTTTGGATAGCTGCCTCCATTCCCTCCTACAACCCCCCACCCTGCCCCTCTTCCATTCTGTTTTCACACCGAGTGCACTGGATGAGTTTTTGGTTCGAAAATGCAAATCATTTAGAAGTATAGAAATTGAATGTTAAATCTTAAGGGAACAGTACATAAATGAGATCATAGCATGAAAAAAAAGTAACCTGCATTATGGTCTGTCAACTAAGGTACTTTTGTATCCTGGTATATTTAATGCATGACGTGAGTATACAGCTTGTTGCTAAATCTTGGCACTTTGTGGTGCCCTATTGTCAGGAAAACTAAGGAAATCAAATTCTGGATGTTTCTGAATTGTGGTCAAATATATCCGAACCTACCTTCAGGATGCAGAGTTTATCATTTAAGAGTAGGCAAAGAAACTGAATAAATATTATCAAAAAAGCATATAATCCTAATAAGCACCGATTACTGTATTAGTCAGTAGTGCACTGCATGGACCTTCTTTTTTGACAACAGAACAGATTAAAGTCATGCTTCTGTCTCCATCTCCAATTTAGGTCATGCTGATTTTGAATCCACAGAGAAGGATATTTATCAGAAATATATTCTGACTTTAGTTGCTAGTGCCTTTCCCCCTTTCATCAACAGGACCAGTGAAAGTGCCTCTGTGTTCAGCGGTGTTTGTGTGGTTGAGCAGAGCTGGTCCACCTTCTGTCTTAGTGTTGAAACCGTGTTTGCTATGATGCTATGATGCCAGGTGAGCAGGTGATTTGGGTAAATATAATAGGAAAGAAAAACAGATCCATGCTGTCATGCACAAACCCGATTTTACGCTGTCATGCACTTATTTATACCCTTGAGCAGCAATGTATTGTACTCTGCATGTTTACCACTCCACTTCAAAAGGGAATATCCATTGTTTTGTTTTCCATGCTTTTCTTTGTGCACCATGCATCCTTTCAAGGTCTCTACCTCAGTGAGGTCATTGCAAACACACTGCAGAGCTGCAAGCTTCGACGCAGGGTTTCTTATACCATAATGCAAAATGGAACCTTAAGTGTAAACTGCAGTCATGCAATATTGAATGTGAGAGTCCCAAAGCATAGCCTTTACACAAGCACTTAGGGTAAATAGTGTACCACAATCCTGCTCCTTTTTTTCACTCAAAGCTACGCACAATCAGAACGCGTTTGTAGTTTGTAGAGATTGCCTGACTCTCCTAATGGGATGAGGTCGACTTTTTAATGTGTCCGTTTCTTTGAAACAGTGCCATGTCAAGTTACCGTAGTGTCACAGGAAAATTAGCAAATGTGTTTAAAAATGGCAGAGAAGTTGAATCTAGTTTTAAAAGCTGTCACACTGAAATTTTTGGGCAATGTGATGCACAGCAAAGTGAAGCCCATCTCTTTGCACAGTTGTTTTATTCTGCTGCTTAAGTCCTTATTTTTCTTTACTAGTGAGATTTTCCTTTCTTTTTGCCTGTGCTTGTTCATTCGTCGTGCATCGTTTCTCAGCATATTGTTCCAGACAAGCAGACTGCAGATAGAGTAGAACAAAATGTACTTGAAATTCTCCAGCTACTGTACATCAACCTACACTCAGTATTGAGAATAATTTCTCTGAATGATAGCTAGATTTTATACTGTACTGTATGCTACTGTTATTTTTGTTTTGCCTTGTTTCCTTTTACATTTAGCACACTCCCGACAGTATCCTGTAAAAAGAAAACACTGCAGTGCTACTTGAATGTCAGAGTTGTTTGGCTATTCTTTGCGGTGCTAGTACACGACTACCGTTCTTGTTTTGCTCCCTTAAAACGTTTCCTGCGGCTGAAGCAAGCCTTCCTGAATCATTTTGGAAAAGATGATTTTCTTCTCAGTAATTTATCTTCCTCTCTGTTATGTTGTTGGTGGCTGGTTGAGTAGTTTGCGGCACTGTCCGTCATTTCATTTGGGACTGATCTCTGTACTGTACTGATGAAGTGTGTCCACCTCAGGCACGGCAAATGTCAGTAAATGCAAAAAAAAAAAAAAAATTAGAACGATATCACTCTATCTAGGATTTCTCGTAAAGAATACAAAAAATATAGCAATTTCTTACATGCAGCTACCCAGAAATCATTGAAGGATTGCATGAAATGCCAACACGAGGGGATGAAGATACAAGTGATTGCCCTCACATTTACATTACTGTCACTACTCCTGCTTTGAGGGCATGTGTGAATGGTGCTACACATTCAAATACCCAACTGAAACATGCATTCTTAACAGCAATAGAATAAGAGTTAACCTGTTCCTTAAAAGCTTTTTGTAAAAATGGGAACACAACTTTGAATGTCAGAAAAACACTTGACAGATACAACAGGGCTGCTTATGTACCAACCTCTTGTCTTTCGTTCTGAGATTTTTGCAAAGGTCAGCGGGGTCAGCTGTAGAGGCTGACATTTTCTTGTGAGAAATCCAAATGTAGGCTTTGCAGCAGTGGCCGTTCCCACTGAGCTCCCCGGTCGGACTGAAGTTTCGCTGCGAGGAACAAAGCCGCCCGAAGGGTTCAGTCAGACTTATAGCAGAGTCCCAAAGGAAGAGCCTAGAGCACACTTACAGAGAATCAGCTGTTAGAGAGAAAGACAGAGAAGGTGCCTAAATTATTTTACATCCTCATTTGTTTAGCTTCCTGTCAGATGCTATGCTTCTGCAAACAAACATGAGTGAGAAGATCTTTAAAAAAAACATTTAATTAAGAAAAAAATATCACAAAATGTCATGAGAATAACATGCAGTTTAGCTACAGTAAGATAAAGTAACCAATATATACTACAATTATATATGAGAAACAATTTTAAAGTGTGTTCCTAGTTTCCTTTGTTTTGTTTGACTTGTGGTGGCACCGTAACATGAATGATTTAGGAAGAACATGCCTTATACTGGAATATCAAAACAAAATGTTCCTCCAAGTAAGCCATGATAATGAAACTACTGTATTATGACCACGTGCTTTACACTAGATGATATGGACAAGAAGTGTACAAACTATATATATTTAAAAAAAAAAAAAAAAAAAAAGTTTGTCTTTTTGGTTCCAAGAAGATGATGAAAAAAAAAACCAAAACATGATTCATTCAAAATCACCACGTTCACATTTTTTTTCCCAAATCTCTACTGCTAAAATGTATCTCTACAGAAATCTACTAATTGCAAAAAACTGCATGATTGATGGAAGAATGCATGAGCTTTGCCTTTCAAACTGTGGATCAACTATAATACAGTTGCATCATTTAAAAGAAAAAAAACAAAAGAAAGAAAACCCTTGCTTTCATCTGCACCAAGGCTTCCTGTAAGGCCCTGTTCAGAACTTGTCGTGTCCTTTGCTGGATTTCTTAAAAGCACTTTAGCGCTGACCTCATCACTGAGACGGCGTTTGTCAGCGTCTGTGCGTGATGTTCAGGTTGTGCTTGCGAGGCTCTGAATGTGAGCAAGGACGTCAAGGGCTAGTTTCTTAGACTTTATCTCCACTGTAGGACTGAAATCCTCTCTCGAACGACATTTAGCACCCTCTGATCTCAGTCTAAACTGTAACGACACAGCGTTGTGGGAAACGTGTCCAGCTTGTCTAAACAGGGCCTGTGCCACACACCCTCCTCTGTACTTCACTGGTTTAAAGGCATTCTTGTTTATTAAAAGTCTCAATGTTGGACTGCTTTTTTCCATTTCTTTTTGCCTGCTTATAAAGAGGCACTGAACATGACTGAATGTTGCGATGTTGTGTATCTCACTTGCCAAAGGTGACAATACTGGGAGAAGTTCTTGTTTGTATGAGAATGGCTACGAGTTTGTCTTTTCTGTCAGGACTGTACATTTATTCACCGATGGGGAAGGACCTGTTTTTTTGTTTTTTTGTTTTTTTTGGAGCAAAGCGCCTAAAGGACTGTTGAACTCGTCTCCTCTTCTTTTCATCCAGTGAGCGAGCCAAACTCAAATTGTGTTTGTCCAATCCAGCCGCCATTGTCATGTTGTGTTTACCAAGGGTTATGCTACAATGTGTTCAGTTTGTCGGATGACGACAAAGGCATGGTCTGTGATCTATGCAAGGGTTACTTGTTTTTTTCTTATATCACTTATGATTTCATCTGACATTAACTTCAATAAATTTTTAAGGATCAGATGGTGTATGCTCATTTCAGCTTGGGAATGGGGGCGTATATCTGCAGCGTGGACGAGCTTATTCATAAAAGACTCTACTTTACCGTGTGGCTCTAACAGCACAACTTGAGGTCTCCATTTAAATACCTTCACTACTACTGGATCCTATCATTCAAGCCATTAACAGTGATTCATGGGGGCAAGGTAATGGGTCTACACTAATCCTCCTGTCCCAGGAGGGGGGCTGCTTACCTCTGTCATCACCTCCGAGTTGTTACACATGTCAGACACCTGAAGTGCTTCACTCTGAGCCACCTTTTCATTATCTATCAATTTCCTAGCTCTATAAAATGACAGAATATAAAGAAAAGTGTACACCAGTATGTCCTGAAGCCACAAAGAAACTAATTTTGTCAGAGTGAAAGTCTAAAACCCCTGCTCTACAATTACTATCAAAATATTTGCTGGCCTGTTATCAGTGTTGCGGTTTTGCTCTCCATAAATTATCGCATTTTCACCATACTCTAAAACATCTTGATTTTGTGAGACAGAATCCGGTCACAGAGCAGTCAAAGAAAGTTAAAGAAGTGGGTGCAGTTTTTTTGAATGTAAAAAAAAAAAAAGCTTTATTCCCACTCCTGTCCTCTGACGGTGCGGCGTTTAACACCTACAGCAGAGAGCCATCCTGGTGAATGCTGCAGCTCGTCTACCGCTGTCCACCTGACTCTGCCCATCTCACTTTCCCTGCTTTTTGTTTGCCGTACGGTGACCTGAACAGAAGCGAGCCTCTTCTCCCTTCCTCTGCATTGCCCTCAGGAAATGCAGCACTCCTCACTCTGCAGGCAGCAGCAGTAAGGGTGGGGTGAGTTGGCGCTGGTCCCGCTCTTCTTGCACATAGACTCTCTCACTCTCTCTGCTGGTAAGCCCCGCTGGACTGGAATAACAGAAGGCAGCGTGCAAAAGAGGGGCTCGGTAACAGCAGAGGATTTCACACCACTCTTGTTAGTTTTCTACTCTCTGTTACATGCATTTAAACCAACACAGGCATCCCAAGATTCCACTGAAACACGAATCTTTTGCCGTCATGCTCAGGCCCACTTTTTTCCCTGTCTCCTTTACCTATTTGCAGTGTAGCTTTTCTGTTTTCAGTCTTTAGCATCCAGGTTTTATTTTTATTTGAATACTTCCGTAACTAAATTGTTGGCCATTTATATCTGGTATGAATAAATAAATACTTGACTACTCTGACATTGTTTTGTTTCTTTCTCAGCAAAGACTGATCCAAAATAACAGTGCAGTGAGTTCATCATTAATAAAGTTAATGAAAATGACTGTTGATCCCACAGAAAGAGTCAGTTCAAAGCTGTTTAGTCAGCTAAATATCGCCTTACTTTACAATTCTGCATTTGAATTCAAAGGAGTGTTGCATAGCTACAGCTTATCCATGGGACCAAACTGATTGGCTGTTAATAAAGTCATAATTATTATTTATTATTATTTAATGAGTCACTGGTATTTAAGTTAAGTAATTAATATTTTCAGTTTTTGAGCACACTGGAGGCACAAATCTGCTTTTACAGTTCAGGATAACACAGTAAACAAGATCTTGATGAATTCCAAATTATAAACGGTTCTCCTCTGACCTCTGGCATCATTTAAGTAGAGAACTGCCTTTTTCTCTAAACTCCAGAAATGGTTGTGTGGGAAAATCCCAGTACATCTACCGTTTCTGAAATACTCAGTGTAACCTGTCTGGGACATACAAACACACCAAGTTCAAAGTCACGTGAATCACCTTTCTGCCCCATTCTGATACTGAGTTTGAACTTGACCAGGTCGTTTTGACCATGACTACATCCCTATGATTGTAACCTTTAACCTCTCGTGTTTTGCTTTTTCTTTAGCTATCACGATTCAGTTCAGTTCAATTATATTTATATGTACAGCCTCAAATTACAACAAATCACAACAACATGTGGACATCCAAAACAGCAAATGATGCACTATACATTTCTACACCAGTCTTACCTTTATATAAGAATAGATTTTGTTATTTTGTTGTTATTTTGTTTGATGCTTTTATTTTGGTTAGCATGTTGGGATTGTGAATGGAGTAGGGTGAGGGTTTGTGTGCTGTCTGCACCTCTGTGACTATGTTGGCCTCTATTTTTCTGTAACAAAATCCATAAATAATTTATCTTTAAAAAACAAACAAGAGTAAATTGTGCATTTGTCCTGATCTATTTTTAGCTAAGATTTGGTAATCTAGTGAATATTTAAAGCAGGACGAAGGTGAATATTAAACCAAAAACCATCCTTTATCATAATTGATGAAACACCTTAAACAAAATACAAAAAGTTCCATGAAGGAAAAACCCAATCGATGTGGGAGTGTCGTGTTGGAGTATCATACTCGTGTTGAGTATGATCCAAAGAACAAAATCCCCACAGAAAAACGCAACACTGGGGCTGTGTTTCTGTTTAGGCTACAGGACAACTTCACTGCATTGAGGGACCAATGGATGGGACCGTCTCCTGCAAAATACTGGACAAGAGTTCCCTTCCCTCGTCTAAAACACTGAAGATGGGTTGCGGATGCATGTTCCAGCATGGCAGTGACCCAAAACATACCACCAAGGCAACAAAGGAGACTAAAGGAGAAGCACATTAAAGCCATGTAGTGGCTTAGCCAGTCTCCAGACCTCAATCATTTAGAAAATTTGTGGATTGAGCTGAACCTTCAAGTTGCCCAGTGGCAGCTAAGAAATGTAAAGGATTCAGAGATTCTTTAAAAAGCAGTCGGACAAAATCCCTCCTGAGATGTGTGCAAACCTGGTGACCAACTGCAAGAAGCATCTTGATGCTGTGCTTGTTAACAAGATCTTTTCCACCATGTACTAAGTCGTGTTTTGCTTAGGGATCAAAAACTTATTTCACTTTGTGAAAATGAGTCTATATTTTTCATGTAATGCATTGTTTCTGGATTTTTTTTAGCTGATATTCTGTGTCTCTGTCCATTAAAATAAAGCGTCCAGTCAATTAATTTCTTTGGAAGTGAGCAAACTTACAAATTCTACAAGCGATCAAATTACTATTAGTCACTTTCCCAACTGTATATTGACTAAGAATTTAAAACTCAAGAAACATGACATGGTCTCTAAAAGATCTATCTCACCTTTGTTTCCACTTTGGCTTAAAAATGACAATCAGCATAAATCAACGCTCTCTCAATAGACACATTACAAACGCTAACTTAACACTAATCCATGCACCAGCTTCTCAAATGGGTGCTTAGTGAACCCCTGCTTTAGAAAGTTCACTTTACACACAGATGTTTGTTTGCAGTGCCATGTAGTAGAACATGGCACTGCAAAGAACCATGCAGGAAACATCCTCAGTGTAGCTGAAGCTGTGAGGGTTTAAGCCACTGTCCTGCTGAGCACAGTCAGAAGTGCTGTGGTGAAGCAGGCCTCAGCTGAGCTCAATGCATCCCTCCTCCTTCTCCCTGGAAGCTTTAGAGCAGCTCGCAACCACTTAAGCACGTCTCAGAGAATTAAACTTTATTAGTTAACTGTTAGACAAATGCGTGATCAAAAAGTTCTTACAGCTGGGCCTGCATGGAGATGTACTGTGGCTGCATGTACTCATTACCTCCTTCTCTCTGTTATTCATTCTGCTTCTCTTACACACACACACACACACACACACACACGCACACGCACACGCACACACACACACACATACTCGCACACAACGACTGGCCCATTCACCTGAGTCAGGCTTCTTGATATTCCCAGATTGATTTCTGTGAAGACAGACACTCATTCCACAGCCCTTGTACGAAAATGCAATGCCATTCCTGTCGATGTCATCCAAAATGTTTCTCAAGGGCCTTTTCACTGAGGCCCAGTCAGCTGTGTATGCACAGTATCGTATGATTTCTCTATATTAAATCTCAAGTGTCCTCTGGTGTTGAATTTATAGCTCCAAATCAGTGACAAGTCTGTGCACAGCAGCCCACGTCTAACAGCATCATACAGGTACTTCAATGTTAATAATGTGCAAAATAGCTGTGACAGCATTATTGGATCTCCCATGCTTGAGGCAAAGCCCTTGGGCCCAAAGTCCAAGCCCACCACCGTCTCTTACCACCACCACCCCCAGTCGCTGAGGCCCTCTCGCTGGCCCACTTCCTCTTTGCATTACCTCCATCAGACCAAGCTGCTGACACACTTGTTTAATAATTAAGGGCATATCCATAATTTCCTCGTCCTTGTGGAAGTCCACAAATGGTCTCTGTGAAACTTAGTCCAGTTAAATGTATCTCTTTACTTTACTTCAGGCCACTGACAGCCCCACATTTCTGTGGTAATACAGAAGATCCAGTGAAGTTGGTGGCTCATATAGGGGAAAGTTCCCAAAGAAAGACTCCGAAATCAGCTGCTAATCTCACGACTTTACTCAGTTTCCATTATTCACTCATCGTGTTAACATATAGTTTGGCACCCCAAGGTGTTCCCAGGCCAGCCTAAAGACACCACCTCTCCAGTGTGTCTCATAATTCCCAATACACAACTCATGTTTAAAATTATTTATTACAGTAGATAACTGCATTTAATTTGACATCAAGACAGACGTAATAGACATGGAAACTTGGGAGTGATGAGTAAATATCCCCTTGGAATCTACAGGTGGACGCATGAAAGAGGCATGTTATGTGTATATGTCTAAAAATGAATAAATTAGTTATTATTAGTCTTTAACAGTCCGTCTTTCATCCCTTCTCCCTCCCCTCACCCCCAACAGGTTGCAGAAAACACTCCATTTTAAAAAAACAAAACAAACAAAAGTGAATATTTGTTGCTTTTAGCACCTCAGAATTTGAGTATTAGCACTAAACACGAAGTAGAGCTGAGGTTTCATTAGTTTTCTAGGTCATATAAGGTCTTCAAATGTCCCTCAGGGGAACTTGTCTGTAAGCAACATGTTGATAGAGTTCACTCTGACCCATAAAAGTAAATGTTGTGGTGTTGTTAAATGAAAATTCAGGGGGTCATCAAAGTTATTTATTACCTGGGAACATCAAAACCACTCAGTCCAATACCTATAGTAGCTTTTCAGTTTGGACCAAAGTGGTGGACCAGCGTGCAGCTCAAAAAACATCAGTTTAAATACTTGTTGTTATGGACATTTTCTTTAAATCCTCTCAAGATTTGGTAGAATCCGTTATCAGTGCTCACAGTGTGAATATGTCCTTGTGGTATTGGGTGATGTGGATCTCATTTCACATGCTTCTCCTGCCCGGTGTGCAGCGTCAGCGTACTTGTCTGAGGGAGAAAATTCAAAACTTAACATCAACAAAACTGCCGCTGTGACCTTCCTGCTTCAATTACGCCGCTGAACTCAAGAAGGCTGGCAAATACAAAACCACAAAAGGATATCACCATGTGAAGCACTGCTGAGATATACACAACCTGACAACCCTTTGGGCATGCTGAGTCGGGTCTGAGCCACCAGAAAAGGTCACTGCAATGCTGGAGATGATGTTTGGTAGATCATACAGACAGAAGTGCTGGATTATTTGTTGGCTCGATACACTCGGTTCACCTTTCTCATGGTGGTGACAAGAGAGCCAAAAGTCAGGACATCTTCTTCACCTCTCCCTTATGAAAAAACGCTCTGTGAGTTCAGCTAAATTCTCAGTCTTAAGTCTCGAGTCAACTCTCATTTCTTTATATTTTGCCAGAAAAATGGGAAATAGGTGGAGTGGTTTATTGAAACATGCATAAATATACATGGAAATACAGTATATAAGGCAAAAACAGAGTTTGTATGATTCTAACAAGCTTAAGTCAATCATTTGAATGACCACCTTTATTTTTCAACACAGCCTGAACTCTCTCTTATAATTTCTTTAAGTAGTCTTCAGGAATAGTTTTCCAGGCTTTTTGAAGGATATTCAAAGCTTTTCTTTGGACGCTTGCTGCCTTTTATTCTGTTGTCTGTCACTAGGATCTCACACTGCTTCAATAATGTTCAGGTTTGGGCCCTAGGGAGGCCAATTCATGACCGATAACATTTCATTGTTTGTTTTTCTATCCAGATATGCTTTTACTGGGAGTGTGTTTGTGATCACAGTCATGCAGAAAAATGAAGCTGCTGCCAATCTGACGCTTTCCAGACAGTATCGCATTATGGATCTTAATCTGATCTTACTTTTCTACATCTATAATTCCATAAATTATAGATACATCATCTTTGGGAAGATCTCCAACACCACTGACTGAAATGCAAGCCTACATATGAATGAATGATTTGACCCACAAATTTTAAAATTGGATCCATAAGACCTGTGGCCATTGATTGTTATTCCAGTTATTGTGTAATTTTGCATACCTTAGTTGTTGTTGTTGTTTGGGGTTTTTTTTTTTTGTTTTTTTACAAACAGTACATGGATCAGCTGAAGGGCCAGATGCTTCTCTCTGGCCCTGTGTCAGAGCTTTCTGGGAGATTATTTCTATTTTTTAAGGAGATGACTTTCAGGTACTGCTCATCATTTCTTCAGATTTATTAACCATGCAGAGAAATACCAAAATATCAGCTAGTAGCTCTTTGGGAGTCCACTTGTGGATGCAAACATACTGTTTTACTGTTACATTTTCTATATTCAAGAAATAAGAAATAACATGTTTTTGTGACAGGCTGCTAGTACCAAAGTGCCCAAAGATTAAATTCAGAATAGGTTCTTTGTTAAATTGTCTGCTTTGTGTAGACAGACTGGTCCAGCCTTTGAAAACTTTACTTGCTAATTAACTTTTGGAAACTCTGGGAAGCACAAGTAAGCTGCCTCTATGAGAGCGAAGTTTTAGAATGATATTGTACTGATACTGAGGTAACAAGGAACCAGTGAAGAGTATGGAAGAAATAAACCCCAGCACATAACTTCTTGTTTTTAAACTTTGTTTGTAATACAGATTAAAGCAGAAATGTAATTACTGCACTTGAAAGTGCTGGGCAGGAGTTTTTTTGCATTAGGCCAGAGAATGTGTCTCCATTTTAAAAAGTAAGTTGCTGACTGATATTTACCAAACACACGAGAATGTTAACTGACCAGAATCTTCATCAAAATGGCAAATTATTCCTTTAACTCAACTACCTCCATCTACCCTTGCAACTTAACACATCTTATTGTGACAAATACAGTTAGGTTCAATTCAGTTTCAATTCAATTTTATTTATACAGCGCCAAATCACAACAACAGTCGCCTCAAGGCACTTTATATTGTAAGGCAAACCCTACAATAATACATACAGAGAAAATGCCAACAATCATATGACCCCATTAAGCAAACACTTTGGCGACAGTGGGAAGGAAAAACTCCCTTTTAACAGGAAGAAACCTCCAGCAGAACCAGGCTCAGGGAGGGGCGGGGCCATCTGCTACGACCGGTTGGGATGAGAGGAGGAAGACAGGTCAACAGACATGCTGTGCAAGAGAGACAGAGATTAATAACAAGTATGATTCAGTGCAGAGAGGTCTATTAACACACAGTGAGTGAGAAAGGTGACCGAAGAAGATATACTCAGTGCATCATGGGATGGTAAGTAATCCCCCAGCAGCCTACACCTATTGCAGCATAACTAAGGGAGGATTCAGGGTCACCTGATCCAGCCCAAATCCAGCAAAGTGCTCTAATGGGGTGATATGGTACTATAAGGTAATTAAGATAAGATGGGGCCTAATTACTCATGACCTTTTCAATTCTGGATTTAACAGGGAGCCAATGAAGGGAAGCCAATATAAGAGAAATATGCTCTCTCTTTCTAGTCCCCGTCAGTACTCTTGCTGCAGCATTATGGACTGAAGGCTTTTCAGGGAGTTTTTAGGACATCCTGATAATAACGAATTGCAGTAGTCCAGCCTAGAAGCAAAAAAATGCATGAACTAGTTTTTCAGTGTCACTCTGAGACAGGATATTTCAAAATGATAATGCGCAAATGGAAGAAAACAGTCCTACATATTTGTTTAATATGTGCATTGAAGGACATGTCCTGGTCAAAAATGACTCCAAGGTTCCTCACAGCGTTACTGGAGGCCAAGGTAATGCCATCCAGAGTAAGAATCTGGTTAGATACCATATTTCTAAGATTTCCAGGTCCGAGTACAATAACCTCAGTTTTATCTGAATTCAGAAGCAGAACATCAGAGGTCATCCAGGTCGTTATGCCTTTCGAACATTCCTGCAGTTTAACTAATTGGTGTGTGTTATCTGGCTTCATAGATAGATAAAGTTGGGTGTCATCTGTATAGCAGTGAAAATGTATGCTATGCTTTCTGATGATACTGCCCAAGGGAAGCATATATAATGTAAACAGAATTGGTCCTAGCACTGAACCCTGTGGAACTCCATAATTAACCTTAGTGTGTAAAGAGGACTCTCTATTTACATGAACAAATTGAAGTCTATTAGATAGATATGATTCAAACTACTGCAGTGCAGTACCTGTAATACCTACAGCTTGCACCAATTGCTCTAATAACATGTTATGGTCAACAGTATCAAACGCTGCACAGAGGTCTAGCAGGACAAGCACAGAGATGAGTCCACTGTCAGAGGCCAGAAGAAGATCATTTGTAACCTTCACTAAAGCTGTTTCTGTGCTGTGATGAGCTCTGAAACCTGGGTGAAACTTAAATAAGCAAAAAAAAAAAAAAAAAGCCATTCCTCTACAGATGATCAGATGATCTGTTAGCTGTTTGACAACTACTCTTTCAAGAATTTTTGAGATGAATAGAAGGTTGGAGATTGGCCTGTAATTAACCCTTTCACGCGTAGTGGAAGCAATTTCTGAACTAACTCAGAAAGTTTAATTGGAGAAAAAGACTCTAAATGAATATCAATGGTACTGAAAGTAGATAATGTTACATCTGTGACATGATTATGAGTAATTTTTTCTCTAATAATTAAAATTTTATTTGTGAAGAAATTCATGAAGTCATTACTAGTTATCACTGAAGGACTGGTTGGCTCAATGGTGCTCTGACTTTTTGTCAGCCTCGCTATAGTGCTGAAGAGAAACCTAGGGTTGTTCTTATTTTCTTCAATCAATGATGAATATTCTAGCTTTTTTATAAACTATTTTTCCAGGCTAAAAGATGTTCTTCTAAATTTTTGATTCGCCATTTCCTCTCCAGTTTACAACTTACCTCCTTTAAGGTGCCCATTTGAGAGTTATTCCAGGGAATCAAGTACTTCTGATTTGAGGCTCTCTTTTTCACAGCAGCTACAGTATCCAAAGTCATACATAGTGAGGAGGTAAAATTATTAACAAGATAAAACAGCTCTGTTGGAGTGGCGTTCAGGTAGCTGCTCTGCTCTGTGTTGGTACAAGGCCTTGAATATGATAACAGTGGGTGAATTATACTCTTAAACTTAGTTACAGGACTTTCAGAAAGACATCTACTGTGATGAAATCTACTCCCTACTGCAAGCGGGAGGTAGATTTTAGTGCATGTTTTTAGACAATGGCAAATTTTGGGGATAATTTTTCCCTCTGTACACCATCGCAGTGAATTTTAAAGCAAACAAGCTGCAACAGAAGTGCATACTTGAAGCATGAACTGTTTTAGGAATTAAAGCCACTTTTATCCACAGTCCCCCGTTTTCAGAGGCTCAGAAGTACTTGGACATTTGCAAGGTGTGGCCTTAGTTTGAACTCAGAGGAGAGGACAAGATGCAGCGACATTGTTGGATCTAAGCTGCTGTGCATGTTGCACTGCACACAGATCCCATATGGCGGAGCCATTACATACTGTGATGATAGAGGATCATGTCAGCTTTCCTGGCCAGGGCACATTAACTGGACTGCTGGAGGATTTACAGTAAAGGCTCGTGTGGGTCAGTCTAGAGTTGTACACACTGCAAAAAGTATTTCTTTCATTAAACTGTTCAGCTAAATAAAATATCTCTTAAATTTGTGCACCAGGTGTCTTAAATTGTCAGACTTGTCATGTTTCCTTACATTGCTATTTGTGGTTGGGAAAATATGAATAGGCAACTGCTAATACATTCACTGAGTTATGAAAAAGTAACAGATTTTAATTCAGTCTATAATATTCACCGTAATGTTTTCTTATGATTCCATTTTTAAAAAAAATATTTCATGTTTATTATTGATTAATTTTCCTGATTTTAGTATTAATCCGTTAAATTTGTTCATTATGCTTTTGGAACACTGATAAGTTTTTTTCTGTATACTTTAGTCAGACCCAAAGGCAAATTATTTGGTTTTAAGACCAGTTTTGTTATTTGAAGCTTTGTTTATCCAAGCATTAAAGGATTTTATGTGTATTATGATAAATATACAGAAAATGTTCTGTCAAATAAGGTAACACAGAGTGTTACCTGGCCCAGTCATGCTGACTGTGGTGGACCATTCTGGGTTTTTTTTTATGTTTTATCAAAAGTCATTTCCTTGTTTTTTCATTAAAATGACTTATTTGTCACAAAGGCGGTGGTCTAGTTTTCTCATTTATTAGCCAGTTTCAGATTTCTGCTCCACTTTTATCAGTCTAATATGAGAGTAAACAGATTGTGAAAATGGTCATTTTTTGCAGTGCATGCAGCTCCACTGCTGAGAGGGCCTGTCGGAGGCTGACAAATGGAGAGAGTGCTTTCTGCTGAGAGCAGTCCCTGCAGGTTTCCCAAGTGGGCACCAGCCCAGGGCCAGGAAATTACACATGTACATCACTGACCATCATAACGCTGTCATATGAAAGACTGCATAGCCTAAAACTAAGTTTAGACTGTCCTGTCTGACACACATGCAGGGTTTGAAGACCAGTAACTTGGTTTCTGATATGCTGAAGACTTTGGTTGATTCAGGTAACATGAAGAAGAATAGCTGTACAGATGTACAGCAAGGTCAGTATGCTGCTACCCCTAACCTCTGATGTCACTTCCTGTCAAATAAATGGAATTGGCTGCTGGGCACTTTCCTGCTCCTGTATCTAAGAGAGACACCATGGAAAACAATAAAAATTAGCCTTTTATTTTCCACACTTCAACACATAATTTCTGTACAGGCTTTTTCTGAGTTAGTATTTCATACTTTAGTATTTTGTATATATCTTTAAGTTTAAAGTTCTAATTTAGTAAGGGTCAATAATTTGTCAATGTCATACTTCACAGTGACTGCAGCTACTGTGCCCTCTGCACACATCCTCATATACTGTAGCTGCAGTCCTCAAGGAAAGCGAGGCTTCAGCAGTTTAGCAGACTGAACCCCTGCAGAGGACAGCTCTGTGGAAGAGTGAAAAATCAGGGCTTTTTCTGCTTCATCCAGGGATAACACCTGAGCAGAGTTTCATGTGTATGTGTGTTTTTTTAACTTCAGTGCAAAATGAGTTGGTTTTGTAGAAAAACAGACAAAAGAAGCCTGGAATTTAAAGTCTCATAAGCATAAACGTTCTTTTATGATCCAATATGATCTGCTTTGACCCAGGTGTTTTGCGATGTGCTGCAAAAATCGATACCTCTCTGCGAATTACCTCTAACCTTTACACCTTAGTCATTCACCATCCTCTTTAGCCTTATGATGAACGTAATTATGCAGCTTCATCAAAGCAAGTAAATCAATAAACTAATCCGCAAGTCCATCGTGCCTTCTTCAGTGCCGATCTTTTTCCACTTGAGCAGAAACGGCGCCAAACGCCAGAGTTATTTTCCATAGCTGGAGAAAACAGATTTCTAAAGACGTCAGTCATGCATCATCGCTACGATCCCTCCATTATGTTTCATCAGTCTGCACGAGTGTTTGTAGGCCCGGGAACACTCACAGCAAGCCCCCCCCCAACCCACCCCCTCCATCTGTGTTGCTGCTGACTCATTGTCACAACCCCTGAATCTGCTGCCTGCCTGCATTATTTACACTCACCTTCCTCTGTTGGTGCCTCCTCAGCACCTGCAGCCTAAAACTAGAGGCGGGGCAGCTCCAAGCATCCTGGGGTGTTCATTTTAGCCACATGTCCACCTAGCACCAGCCGACTCATCGATTAATCAAATGAAAGAAACAAAGACGTCATCGGCCATTTGAACAACTGAATAATTCTTTCCTTCGATTGATCGGCGAATACACCGAGTGTGTTTTGTTTATTGAAATTTTATCTGGAGATCATAGACAAATACTCCGAGAAAAAACGGTTTCAAGTGCTGCTTTTTCTCTGATTCTTCAGTGTGATTTGCTTCTGCTTTAGTTTTCATTATTATGATGCTTATTTCTGGATATTAAGGATTTAATATTTTCATATTATTATTTTTATTTATTATTAAAGCATTCTCATACCTACTATTGCATTTGAATCTGGACAGTCTTCATAAACAACTTGAAAATGATATTGTGATATTGATATGATATTGTTGAACTTGAGATGTTATTGTACATGCTACAGAAGGATAGCAAGCTTGAAAGACTTTAAACTATGACAGTTATAAGTAATTTTAACACCTTAAACTGCCAAATAAAAACGTTTACTTCTGGTTCTAATTGAGACCTTCAGATCATGTATGTGTAATTAATCTCCCATAGAAACAATATTCAGAGTTAAACAGCATATTGGAGGCATCAGATTCAGTTAACTGACTGTAGAAATAGTGGAGACACTGTAAAGAGTAATAACTGTGCTCCTCCCCGTGTCTGTCAGAAGTCCTGCAGGACAAAAAAAAGAGAAGAGACCTCGCTGCAGCAGGTATCTACTGCTGCATTGGCCGGGGAGAGTGCAGAGCTGCAAACTAAAGGACAGTGATACGCACACATGCTCTGCTCCTGGCAGCAATGCTGCAATGAAAAGATGTTGCATTCAAAGAAATCTGACCAAGGATCATGCCCATCAGTACTCTGCCTATATCCAATCACTGAAAACGCTTAGTGGTGAAAATGCGGTGCATTTGAAAAACTGTAGTGGGTGTCGTTCTGTGTCACCTTGTGTGCTCAGCTGAAGTTTGACTGCAGAGCTTCCTAGCTGACAAAAAGTGATCTGCCCCCCAGTGGAAGGATTTGGAATAATAGAGGAGCAACTTAAAAGCGAGCTTCCTGGGATTTGTATTTTCTGCAGAAAGGCAGTGATGAGAAGACAACAGCAGACAAACACCAGCTCAGAGTTTTTAGTTTTATTTAAGGTTCATTTTTCCAGACCTGCAGAGGACAGTTCACTTCCTTTAAGCGCCTCAAATTTGTCGTTTTGTTTATTTTTTCCTTGCAACATCATGTTAAAACCCATTGTATGACTGTGTTGGTTTCTCCTGGATGACTTTGTTCATTTTGTGAATACTGTTAAATAGAGAACAGCAGGGGGGGAGGATGGGGATCAGAGAGACAGAGCAAGATCGAGAGAGAAGAGAGCGGTAGAGAGAGCGAACACAGATCAGAATTAAGACTTCAAAAAGAAAAAAAGGTGGTGGTCAGAGAGGTTGATTTCAAATCCTAAAGGCTCCTTAAATCACTACTACAGTACTTGGTATTGTCTTGCGGCACCTTCCTTTGTGACACATGATCAGATACAGTTGTCAAAGTCATGTACAATATTGCATATTTTTCAGCAGTCCTGATGCTCTCCTTCCTATCGCTCAAGCTTCTCTCTCTCTCTCTCATCTGTCCATTTTAAGGCCTCGTTTAAGCCCTCGTGGGTCAAACATAGGGACCTGTGAACCCCTTTATTACCCTCGTTAGTATTCGACATATCCTCATCCATCTAGTCATTGTCCTTACTAAGTGGTGGCTGTCCATGTTAGGGCTAGCTATTGTAGGTACCACACAGTGGCACTGTGAGTCTAACCCTAGTGCTCAGGATGTGTGCCACGATCTCCCAAAGCCCTGGCTCCCTGCGGTTAGGCGATGCTCTATCCTCTGATACAGAGGTTCAGCAAAATTTTCCCTCCAGCAGGACGGGGCCAATGGGAGTTCCCCTCGACTAAAGAGAATGTGAGCCAAGTGGCCTCTCAAAGCAGGCCATTTGTGTCCTTACCTAACAGGGAGCCCATGCATAGCCTGTGCCCTCAACTCCCCTGTCTCATCTGCATTTTGACCTTTACTAACCAATTCTCAGCTTCTTTTTTTTGTTTTAGAGGTTTTGTTTTATTTATTCATTTTTAAACCCACTCAACAAAAAGCTAAGACCAACCCCTCTTCTCTCCAGCCCCCTTCAGACATGCGCTTCTTTTTGTTAATCTTACACATCAGCTAAACGTCTAGATGGTCACTTTTTCTGTATTTCAATCACCGTCTTGTACAGCTGGACCTGACGGCATTTACAAATCAATTTGAAGTTTGATTGCACACAGGCATGTTGGTGGATAGGCACGCACACGATGATGATTCACTAGGAGGCGGCTCTAAACAGCAATTACATGTACACAATGATATTTTATCTAATCGACTCCTTTTCGCATTCACAATGTGATTAATACAATCCTCTTTGATGTGATTTGCCTATTTCCAAAGACAGATCTGTCACGATGCCTGTGTGTAAGAAGCAGGGTACGGTAGGAGAAGCAAAGCAGCAAGTCTTTTCTTTTTTTTGTCTCCCTTCCCTTATTTATCTGAATAAACATAAATATAAAAGTGACTCAAGTCAAAATGACAACTCCCTTTGAACGAGGTGATGTCACGAATCCCATGTCTGAAAAGGGCTTCCCTCTATCATCTCTCCTTATTCTCGACACAACTGTAAGAATTAACCGTTTCACAGACTCCTGTTAAACTGGGGAGGATGAGGGTCTTTGGGGCAAAGCTTCAAAGAGCAGATTCACAGCTTGGTTCATTCCTCGAAAACTAATCAAGACTTCAACTTTCAAAAACACAAATGCTGTTCATGCTTAATCATTAGTTACTTTTAAAATAAAAAGACCTCACATCAGCTAATTTGTTTATTTGCCAGTTTGTGGAGTTAACTCTCATGTCACCACTGGGTGCTCGATCCTATATTGATTCTTGTGCTCTCCGTTAACAGTAAGCTACATAATGAATCCCATGTTACACCCAGAACTAGGTCTAAGGAGTGGTGATGGCAGCAGACAAAAAGGTACTGATAACTTGTGTGCCACAAACAAAAACAAAATAAAATGCCTTCAGAGTGGACAAAAAGGAAGGATGAAGAGAAAAAAGATGAAAGCATGTTTGTTACTTTGTTAATTTTTCATACTCTGCAGATTGGTGTGTATTGCATTGGGAGGGGGCGGGGGAGGGTACAAGATGAGTGGGTATAAAGTGGTAGTGGGGCAATGGATGGGTGTCTGCTGTAGTCTGTGTTCAGTGGCGGTCCACAGCGGCACTCTGTAGCAGCTCTGTGGAGGGCTGTCCTGGGGGTCTGAAGGCGGTCTGGAAGCCTGGGGGAGGGGAGTGGAACTGACTGGCGGGATTGGCTGTGGGAGGGGGAAGGTAGGGAGCCCAGCCGGCGGCGGCTCTGTGGTGAAGAGGGATGTGGGCATCCAGGAGGCTGCTGTGGAGGGGCTGGGGAGTGGGCATCGCTGAGCTGGCAGGGCCGTCCATCTCTGTGAGCGCCTGCAGGGATTTAAGCCAGTGTGGTGGGTTATCGTCCTGGAGGCAGTCTAAACTGTTGCCGGCTGAGGCTGGGATGCCTGCGGGGGGTTATGGAGAGGGAGGACAAGAGATGAGTGATGGCGAAAAAACAACACAACACAAATCTGACATAAAGACAATGATATTTGGGATTTTTGTGATCAGCTGCTTTGTTGAAACATTTAGAGTAGTGCTGTCATTGGTGACTTTACTCATCATTTCTATTCAGTATAACAATATATTGCTTATATGACACATCAAAATGGAAAAGTTATGCAACTTCATTTGAAAGGCTTTTCTTAATCATGTAGTTAAGACACTAAATCAGTTTAAAAAACACTTTAAAGTGTTTTTGTCTTTTCTGTTATCAGTCATAATAGCTGGCACACATTTACGCTTTATGCTAAAAAAAATGAAATTCTTCATACTTTCTTCATTTTGTCATCCAAAGCTGTAAAAATTTCAGAACTCCAGGGTTAGTCTTGTGTGAGCTTGTCACTCACGCTCCTCCCTCTGCTCAAAAATGTCATAAACGACCACATTGTGCCAGTTGTTTTTACCCACTTCTACGATAGTTAAAAGGAGGAAGCATTTTGATGCCTGTAAAATATTTATGGTGCTCTTTCCTTGCTATTATTCTGCTAAATACGCTGATGGAATTTCCCAGGATATGTTTGACATTCAAATCAAACGTCATACCAAACTACTCATCCTCACTACCAGGCCAGATGGAAAATGACTGCTTACAATTATGACTTGGCGAAAGATAATAACAACTTGATTTCCATTACCACAAAAGACAAAACAAAAAAGAATCTAATAACTCATCCATGATTTGTATACGCCCAGTTTTAAACTTGCTTAAACGTGTCAGCCTTTATCATGTTAAATATTAAATATCAAGTAATTTCACTAATAGTGCTGATGTTTATACAGACCAATCTTTTAGGACTAAATAATAATTTCAAACAAACAAAAGCCCAAAACAGTTATTTTGGATTTTTGCTTCATAAAAGATGTGAAATGTTGCTGTGAACTAATTGCCAACCTGTAATAATAGCGGGGTCCATCCAACTGCCTGTGCCGTCCCAGCTCAGGCTGTGCGACATGCCTGCAGGTCCAGCTGGCCCACCAATGTGGTTAACACTGTTGGAGGATGAGGAGGAGGAAGAGGACGAGGAATTTGGGAGGCCCCCAAAGTTGATATTGATGTTGGGCAGAAGAGCCCTGAGTCCATCCTGCCACTCTTTCACATTTAAGCCGTCTATAGAGCTGCTGTTTTCTGCAAGAGAGAAGTAAACAGACATGTCAGCTCCTCAGGTGTTTTTGTGGTTAAGTACAAAACTGCATCTGCCAGCAAAAAAAAAATCAATACATGCTAATCAAAACAAGTATCATAATGCCATGCCGCAGCACACATGTGCTGTGAAATTAAATAGCTTGTTGATTCTCTGTTTTAACATGCACTACTGCAATGTGACACAGAAAGGTGCCAAAGTGACCCACGGGTCTGGTACCTGAGATGGGGATCCCTCCCAGCCCTGTGTTGTGCTGAGGCGGCAGATTCAGGTCCAGAAAATTACTGTGTGAGGCAGCACTGGCTGAGTGGTTCAAGTGTGTGAGGTTATTCCGTGTGGGCACGCCCAACCAGGGGTGTCTGGCAGCTGGCTGCTGCTGACTGGCCTGGCTGTTGTGAGTGCTGGGGAAACTGAAGGAGCTGTAGATGGTTCTGTGGTGCTGTGGGACACGTGGGAGGCCACTGGGGAAGTGATGGGAAGCGCTGGGGTTAGGGTTGGAGGGTGGCAGGCTGGGTCCATGGTTGCTCCCCTGGGTGAGGGGCCCTGGGGATGAAGGGCTCTGATCCTGTACTGACAACTCCTTCTCTATCAGGTCGGCCAAAGCCTTGCGAGTCACATCGAAAGGATCAAAGCCCAGGTCGTCATCCTGCTGTTTGCTGGACGAGCCAAAGCCAAAGGCCGCCTGCCAGTCTGTGGAGGACGACACTGGTATTGTGTCTGAAGGGAGAGAAAACACAGAGGTTATAGGAGACACAATACTTGGACTACCTGATAAACTTAGATGATAAAGATTACACCTGCAATAGTTTTGAAATTTCCTTACATGCAAATTAAACAAACTTCCCCTTTTTATTATAGTCTTATACGTTTGAGCTTGAATAGGTATTAGATACATTAACATTTAAGTGCAACTTGTGCCTAAGCATTTTCTGCTTATTATTTACATTACCTGCATTAGTTATATGGGCTCAATGTTTAGAAAACAGAACATTTTTCAACAGAAATTTCAGAATACAGCAGATAGAAGTAATCTAAATGTTTGACAGCTAGATTAAACATGGTGTTATTCTACCTGATGTGAAGAGGCTCTGTGGTTCAGGGGTCATAGGCCAGTCGGAACTGCCGCGAGGGGAGCTGGGGAAGGGTGGCAGACCAGCAGGGAGGGGGTTTGGATGTCTGAAGTTACTGTTGTCTGAAAAGAGTGACTGGGACTCAGCTGCAGCACCCTCAAAGGGCGAACGGGCTGTGATGTCTGACATGCTGATGGGCACTACCAGGCTGGGCTTAGTTAAACCCGGGGGAGGGGAGGGCGAGTCACTTGTGGGTATCTTTATTTAAAAAGGAAAAAAAAAACAAGAAAGAAGAAAATGTTTGTGAAGTTGTCCTTATTACTGCTGATTCATACTCAGATTTATATTCAAACAAAAGAACCACAGAGGTTGGTTAATGCTGTATTACCTGTTGTAAAGTCTCGCCATTTACCATGCCGATAGACTCTGGAGGTTTGTCACTGGGACTGCAGGTAGAAAATTTATATATAGACAGAAAAAAAAAGGTCATTGCAAAATAAATACACAATTGCTTTATTCAATAACATGCAAGTCATTTTCCGGAGGAAAAACCCATGTACCTGTTACTGTCACAGTTAGAGGAAAAGGGGGACAAGGCAGTACGCTGGCCTGGACCTAGCTCTGTTTCTAGCCCATCTGAAGTAATAGCTTCTTGGTCTAGATAGTCTAGCAGTGGAGGGGACTTGCGGTCTTCTGAAAGCCCGTTGGACAGTTTGTTATGCCCTGACAGCGTCGGCCACCCATCTTTACCATTGCTACTGTTGGTTCTGTTACAAAGCAGGACAGAAATTAGCCTCCGCTGCACTGTGAGTAAATAATAAAAATACAACAAATCTAAATATTAATAAAAACCAACCTCTGTGTGGAGTTGGATTTACTCTTTGACTTTTCTGTTCCACAAGCTGGAGGTTGTAGAAAGCTAGGGTTAATTTTATAGAGGTCTTGGAGGAGTTTTTGCTCATACTCTTGATGTTTTCCTGCCTGAAGAAACAACATAACATGAGTCAAAAAGGTGCTTTAAACCACAACTGACTCTCATTGTGGGAAGAGGAAAAAAAAAGTGTACCTGCATCTCCTCTTTAGTAAAGCTAGCTGCTTCATCCCCCAACTCATGTAGGTACATACAATCAGGTTTGGGACACTGCATACTTTTGAGGAAGTAACTGCAGTATTTTGTTGTGCCTAAAGAAGCCTGCAAAAGAAAGAAATAGAAGAAGTAGAAAATTTTACATAGAAATTCATACTAATTCTTTTCAAAGAATTCTTTATCTTCTCTGTGTAATCTACATTGTTTACAATGACGTTTGTGTTAAATAGCTAGAAGCAGAAAAGAAAATGAAGAATAAAATGACTAATTTTTGTGCACTTTAAAAGACTACTAAAATCACTAAAAATTAACAAAGATCTTTGGGTCAACTTCTCACCTTGAGTGTTCTGCCATCAACAACCACATTGTTCACACACTGTATTGCTCTTAGAGCATCTTCAGAGCGGATGTAAGTAACATAAGCGCTGGCACTAGGCCCCTAAAAAACAAAACAGGTAAATAAACATGCCATTGATGCGGTTGCGTACTTTTATGAGCTCACTGTAGCTATGAAAGAGGATTTTCATTATTAAATTGCTGTTTTAACCTAATCCACCCTCCTCACCTGTGAACCTGCGTAAGATGTGCTATTGTTGATGACCACTTTATGGATTTTCCCAAACCTCCCAAAATACTCCGGCCGTTTTAGGACCTGTGGGTAAAACACAGCAACTCTTGTGACAAAGTGTTGGGGATACTGAGCTCTTTCAAACTGAATATTCAACAGAATCACGAATCAGGAGGAAGCTGCAGGTAAAAACATTTAAATATACATAAAGATCATTCTCCAACAAAGTACATTTAAACTTCACTGCATCTGTCAAGCCCAAATCTACAGTGACACAGCCACTTCCTTAGCTGCATCAAACTGAATACCATAAGTTTCAACGCTCCTGTCACAGGTAGCTGAAGTGTAATGTCAGCATTACACTCACCTCTGGGTCAGCGAGTCGCTGCGAGAGCCCCACCACAAACACCAGATTTCTCTGGACCACTCTGACACTGGCCAGATGCTTGCGGTTTTCTGTCACCTTTTGCTTCTTCTCATTCTGTTTCTGCTTCTTTTCATTCTTTATCCTTTGGATCTCCTCCTGTGACAGAGGCTTGTACACAGCAGGGTCCTCTGGATAAGGCTACACAAAAACACAAAGAACTGCGTTACAAACAGAAATATCTCCCATTCAAAGGAAAAAAAATTACTAATTTAAGGCGTGGTTACACACAAGTTACACCTGTGTAATTCTGATTACATGATGTCTCCTCCAACAAGACTGCTGAGCCAACCACAGACAAATCATCCTCCTGTTTAATGAGCTTAATGGCATCTACATCCATTTCACCTTTCTGCATGCGGGGCAGAGGCCGTTCTCATCTGTACGGATGCGGTGCCAACAGAAGCGGCAGATCTGATAGCCACAGGTGCAGGGGAAGAAGTTGACGTCATCAATCTCCAGCGGCTCCATGCACAGTGGGCACTCCATGGGGTCGTCCTTCATTTCAGGGCTGTGGGACATCCTATGGCGCAGCAAGGCTGAGTACTGAAGCGGATCACAGAGCACAGGGCTACCAAAACATAAATGAAGAGTATAAGAGCTCCACTCAGAACTGACTAAATATAGCAAGCAATATATTTACAATTTATTTAGAATGACTCAAAGGTATAGCCCTTTCGATTGAACGTGACAATATATCAGTGAACACGCCAAAATACTTTTAATTGCATTTTTAAATGCAATTTTTTGAATGCCAAACCAGTTACTTAAGCTCACCCAGCATTTTAAAACAAAGTTTTTTAATCAAATGACAGCACAAAGTAGAGAAGCACCACTATAATATCTAAACATCAGTATCAGCCTTGTTGACTACCTGAAGATTTTTAAAACAATCTGGTCAAGATTTTTTGCTTCTTTTGTAAAAAAAAAATTAAAGAAAAAGAAAAAAAAAAAGGGGGGGGGGGGGGGGGGTATAAATGAAAACAACAACACACCCACCCCTATCGGCATCAGCTATAGGCCAAACTGTTATTTCAAACATTGTATCAGCTCAGGATTTCAGTGCTTCCCGAGTAATACAGCTGAAAATCATTGTGCTACACACAGAGCTGTAATATTTAAGTGATACATCAAAGATTAAGAAAAAGGTGTCAACAATTGACACATTTGTGTCTCAATACTATTTCAAACGGTCCTAAATTAATATATCCGACCGTTTTCTTTAGTCCTCAATAACAGTTAAATATTTCTGAGTGTGCTACATCGCGCAAAGAGAAACACTCATCGGTAACACCTCTACAGATGACCACGAAAAGGCTTGAATAATAACGGGTCATTCTGGCCTCCACAGATGGAAGATTTGTTGCATTCTGTTGAGGTCTTTTCATTGGGCGGCACTGGTTTTTCTAGCTAGGTCTAAAATAAGCCAAATGGGTGTACGTACCAACCCAATCCTAAAAAAAAAACAGAACTAATGGTCGCCAAGTGATAATGCGGATGTTGTGGTATCTTTCTTGGGCTGACACGTCATGGTCGACGTTAAAGACAAATACAATAAAATAGGTTTATTTACGATTGAATCGCCTGTTGTTGGCATTTAAACACCAGCCTGTTTTCTACGTGACAACACCGCTGCCAGCAGACGAGCCCATCGAGAGCTCGATAAAAACCTAAAAGACTATAGACATCCAATGCCGGGCAGCATTTTCGCAAATAACCCTACACGTACACGGCTGTCGCCGTTTTGCGTTTTCACTCGCAGACATCCCCACTAAAGTCGTGAACAAATCGTGTTGGCCAAGCTGGTAACTTTAGCTGCTTAGTCTCCTGGATCGTACGTTATGACAGATGTTATTTGACTAACCACGGGCTAAGCTAACATTAGCCGCGAACTGGCAAAAGACGCCGGTCTGATTGAGACCAAGTATTCCGTGACAACTGCGATATTAATCACAAATATAATGCATGTGGACATGAGACGTTCCCCAATATTGACGTTCGTAGTTTAAAAAAAACGTATGACATAACGTTATGGTGCCCCCCTATATAAAAAGTGACAGCTTGCTTAAGCTAACCCGTAGTTAGCAGGCTACATTATCAGAGTGTACGAGGGTTTGGAGTTGAGCTGACGACGAGGCCTTACATAAGCTAACACTGAACTGGGAACAAGTTGTTGGCACTATAAACAACTGTCATTGCTCAAACGACATTAAGATTAGCTGGGCAGAAATTCATGAAGAGTGAGAAAACTTTACAGTCTGTCAGTAAAATCGCAATAGACATAATTGCCCTTCATTTATTGAGGCAGAATGGAAGCTGGCTAGCTCAGCTAGCAGCTTGGCTAACGTTAGCGTTACTTACCCTGTCCGTATTTAGCTTAGGATTCCTCTCCAAGGGAGTCACACTAAATTGGGCGGGGACTGCGAGCCAATGTATCTGAAATGTCAAAATATCTATAGAGGGTTACGTAAGATACCAGCAGTTGTGTTGTTCTGTTGTAATTAAAAGGCTATAAAGATGTTTTGCCCCTTTCTTTTCTTGGTATTGTGGAGACAATTTACGCTCAAACCACCATCTTAGCTAGCATTATAGTTGGGAGGAGGGAGTGGGGCAAGTATTCAGTGCCACTGAGTCTGCGCAGATGGGCTGATGCTTTCAGGGAGATGTAGTTTTTACATTTTCCCATCGTTCCATTACGTTCAAGAGGAATGTAGTTCCCACTGCAACGCACTTACGAAGAAATTTTGTTCGCCATTATTTTCTAAATTCAAAATGCATATATTTTAAATCAGCCGTCATTACTATGTTAGTTATATTCAACTTTTTACATATCATTCCTTTGCACTACAGTTAGATTTTGTGTTATTTTTCGCCATTATTTTATTTTCTACACTATTTTATATTTAGCTCCTTATGTGTACTTTTCATCTATCTATCTATCTATCTATCTATCTATCTATCTATCTATCTATCTATCTATCTGTGTCTTCTTTTGCACTGAGATAATTGCAACTCATTTTCGTTGTTCAATGTTTGTTTCACTCCTACAATGTCATCAAAGATTCTGATTCTGATTATTTAAGCTGTTTTTTTTAAAACAGATTTTATTTAATATATAGTTGCGGTGACACAAAAATATAAAGGAATATCTTACCCATCCAATATTATAGAATCTTGTTTTTATATGTTATTGTGTAAGCATAATTAAAACATAAATAGAAAATATTTATAAAAAAAACACTGGTTCATAATAACTTGCTTTCCGTCTGTCCTTGATGTAATGTTTTTATAGATTCTTTTGTATTTAGTGCCTTTCACAAAATCATCATAGTAATTATTCAACTGCAAGCCACTGACTGTCATTCTTTAGAAATCAAAGCACCAGAATGCCCTTGAATTCATAATTTTTTATAATCTGTTTATTGAACTTGGTTATCATATGGCTGTATAAAATTAACAAAGCTGCTTGACATATTTTGCAAGATACAATTATTACAGAACATTAATAATCAAGGAAAATTAGAATTCAATATTTTTTTCTTTTGTTCTTTATAGTTTCCTCGGTCACAATACACACAGTTTCCATAAGAATATTAAAAAGCTAACACAATTTTTTATTATTTTTTAATCAATCCACACAAGGCTTGGTTTGGGCCCGGTCTGAGTGTGGACTTTGTTGGGGTTTACAGCATCTAAAGTGAGCATTGGAGCGATGGGGTGCGGGGATGCCAGAGATGTCCTTGCAGCCAAGAGTCCCATCCGAACACAGCTGTCTGTGTCTTTCCCCAGGAGAATCCCTGCCATTAAGGCACCTGCAAGACTGGAAACAAAGGGGAGATGAGAGTCTTTTGTTTGAGTGTTTTACCATCATTTTGTGACTCAGTGAAAGAATGCCAGTGAGATGGGGAGAGAAAGAGGTCATGGAAATTGAAAAGTGGATAAAACTGCAGCAGAAGAAACAAAGGAAATGAAAGTCAAATAAGAACAAGATGGATGAAGTAGGTCAAGCAAATTTTTAGCACCTATCTCCAGCTCCCGACACATTCATTATCTCCTCTGGGGTCACAGCAAGTGCTGGGTAGTAGAGACCACAAAGCTGTCTCTTCTGCAAACAGAAGCAGGAAAAAAGCCATTTTCACCACTACTGTCAGAGCAAATCGTTACAGGCTGGCATGAAGACCATCCTTACCCTCTTCTGTTTTCTTGGCTGCAAGTTGACTGTGCCTTCATCATACTCTCCACACAGCAACACACCATTAGCCCCTAGAGTCACCACCAGGCAGTGAAGATGCTCCAGAAGAGGGCGCGAGAGAGCCACAGCAACACTGAGCGTCTCGTCGAGTGTGCTCGGCAGCACTGCCACAATACAAAACCACATCCTCAACTTCCGTCAGAGTATGTGCATTTTTGACAAGAGCTCTAACATCAATAGCAGAGGGTGTGAGTTTGTTTTTTGATGGCTTTCGCTGATAAAAGAGGAGTAACATAGTTTACCTTCAGGTGTTTTGACACCCAGTGTTTTATTCATGGTGCACAGCTCTGCCAGGTTTGGAGATGAATAGGACAAAGACTTCCAGGCATCTGAAAGGAAAGGCTTACAAGCCTTTTCTGAGTCGGTCGGTTCATACCAAACTGCGATACGCATGGAAATCTTAGTGTTACAATCAATAAAAGCACATTTTTGAGATTTTTTAGAATCATGTCTTTCCATTGGTTACCATTTATGTTGCGCTTTTCAGCAAAACAACAAACATAGTTGATGGTTGAGGTGGGAATGTTACCATCCAGACACACGAGTGTGGCTGATGAAAGTTGCGTCTTGAATTGTGACACCTACAAAAAATTATTCAGTGACAGAATATTGAAATGGTAAGTAAAGCGGATTTAGCAATTTTTAAAACCAGAGGTTCTTCACAGGGGCTCAGGGAAAACAATAGCAAAATGTAAATCAATCATTTCATAAATTTAATAAATCAGTCAGCAAATTGAGAAAATATACCTGTCCAAAACTGTACAAAACCCAAATACACTAACCAAGCATTTTATTAGGTACATCTTGCTACGGGGTTGGACCCATCTGCCTTCAGAACTGCCTTAATTCATAAATTCAACAGCTGATGAAGATTTGTTGGCTGTAAATAATGAGAAGCTTTTGCTTCTCCACATCACAAAGGTGCTCTATTGGACTGAGAACTGGTGACTGTGGAGGTCATTTGAGTAGAGTGAATTCACTGTCATGTTCAAGAAACCAGTTTGAGATAATTTGAGCTTTGTGACACGGCGTGGCGACCTGCTGAAAGAAGCTGAGAAAATATCTTAGCAGCATGAGCCATTGATACAAGGCATGATCATTCAGTGGTTTGATGTTGCTTATTTCAAATGCTGGCCCCAAATCACCACCAGAAATCGAGACTTATCAGACCAAGCAATGTTTTTCCACTCTCCTGCTGTCCAATTTAAGTGAGCCTGTGCAAACGTTAGCTTCAGTTTCCTGTTCTTAGCTGATAGGACTGGAGCCTGGTGTGGTCGTCTGCTGCTCCATACTATTCAGAGATGCTCTTCTGCATACATTGGCTGTAACCACTGATTATTTGTGTTACTATAGCCTTTGTGACCCACACAAATATGTGGTCAAAATTGTGAATCAAGTCTTGTTAAATATGTAGGCAATCATGGATGCTTCACTTTGTTTACTGGTATGATAAGGTTCAAGAAGTCCTCCAAGTTTTGTGTTGCAAATGAATGCATATCACTTTGGACAGTAGATGGCAGTAGAGTACCTTAGGACAGAGTTGTGCACATAGTTCTGGCAAGACTGACCAGGCCAACTGCAGCGTGTTTCCTCTGCACTATTTCTCCTGTTTTACAGGGCAGTAATGTGCTCAGCCAAGTATACAGTTCCTGTATATACAGTTCCTGTATACTTGGGTAACTTTGCCTCTGTTGCAAGTGTTTTTGTGTACCATGTCTGTAAAACGTTCTTAGTTGGGGTCTGAGGTCATCTTAAAATTTATGTTTTAATCATGTCAGAAGCTAGCTTGTCTGAAAACATACAAAGCCAGAAAGTTAATATGAGTATTGCCACCACAAATGTTAGCAAGTACATTAGAAATGAATGTGGAGCTCTTCCATAATAAGACACAAACACAGTGCAGTTCTGTTTTTGTCTTAATAAATGTCCTTACCTTTAGATCCTTTATCATATGTAATTCTTTTTAATTTGTGTACTGTGGTCTCTCGTTTATCGCGGGAGTTATGTTCTAAAAATAACCGGCAATAGGTGAAATTTGTTTTGCCTAATGTGCCTTATAATCCGGTGTGCCTTATGCTTAACTTCTACCTTACTTTAGCATGTCCAGAAGTCCAACTTTTTGTGCGGTAGCATCTTCCTCTGCCTTTTGGGTGCTTTTGGGTGCTACCACCCAAAACAGCAAGGCCGCAAAAGGTGAACCGCGTTATCCGGTCGTTAAGTGGTGACGTGACGAATCCTACTTCCGGGCCTAAAGTAGTCTGCGTTTAATATGGCTTTTGTGTTGTTAACATGTTTAATGTTTTGTATTTTCTTCTATTTAATCTCAAAAAGCTCCTAAAACAGTCAGTGATCACTGTTGACCTCCCTCGGCTTTTATTACCGCTAATCATTTATTTAAGCTCAGTTTTTAAAACCTTAGGATGTAACTACAGCCCAGCCCATGCAGCAGTATATGAATGACTAACCTCGTATTGTGGATGGATTATCTCAGTTGTTCTCCTGGCTGAAGTTTGGTCCTTTTACAGCATCCTGCCATGCGATTACATTTGTTCCTGACCACCGAGAAAACTCACGTTAACGTTTATCGAGTGGAAAAAAAGTTAGCTTGTTTATATTATGCTAACATAGCTGTGTCGCTAGCGGTCACGTAGCACATCATTATATACCAGCTAGCCAAACTTCAGTAACCCTGCAAACGTCACTGCTGTTTAGTTTTCTGTCTTCATTTATGTTGGAAGTGATAACAGAGCTGTACGTTTTAATTTGTTTCCCAAACCCCGCAGTCAGGACATGCTACATTGTATTTAGATGGAAGCTAGCGAGCTAACTTCCTGCTAACTTCTAACTCCGTTAAATGTCATAAATTCCGTTTTCATGGATGCCTGGATGTTAAACTCAATTGTTACACCTGGTAGAGCAGAACGCTGATCATTTTATTAAAGATGAAAGATGAAAGACTTTAGACAGTTTTTCAACTCTCAGTAATGCCATAGTGATCGTTTGATATATGGACCTGCAGGAGTTTAGGCCCAGACACAGCTAGTGACATCAGACTTAACGACAGGATAGCGAGGGACCACTGTATATAAAACTGGTGTCAAAATTTGTGTTTGAATATGCTTCACAATATTGTAATGGAAACAAAGACAGAGCAATGGCACTCAAAGTCATCTATAAGAAAATGTATTTGGATTATTAACCTTTTGACACTTGAGATTAAAAATGTCTTTTGCAAGAGTGTCCTAATCTGACACCACACAGCAAGAAGAGTTTGGGTGTGAATCTCCTGACTTGCTCAACCCTTCTTTGGGGGGTTTCCATGTTCCCCTTGACCCTGTGTGGGCTCACTCTGGTTACTCTGGCTACCGCTCACAGTTAAGTTAATTGGAGGCTCTAAATAGTCAATGGATGTGAGGTAGATAAAATGCATAGAACAGAGTGTTGTGCTAATTTGTGCATTAAAGAAAGAAGTATAACGTGTGTGGAAAAAAGCTTTTTAAAGTGTCTTTCAGGGGCAAAGTCTTCATCTGTTTAAAGTAGATCTATCATATTTGACTGAGGATTCTATATGTGCAGTTTTCATCCCTTTGTGCTTTATGTCTCTTAGCATGAACAGTGTCTGATGTCACTCACATAGTGCTCTGTGATTTGCTGATGAATATCCATGTCTCCCAAACCGAGACTCAGCTCTCCACTCTCAGTGATGACAGCACAGTAGGTTGCAGTGCTATGCTCTTTGAGCCTGGCCACACCACTTGTGTTCTTACAAAAAGTTGAAGAGGAAAAAACAAATATATTATTTTCATCTTTAAATAAGATTTTAGCCGTGCATGGTATTGACTAAACACCAGTGTTCACATACCATATGTTTGCAGTAGTTTAACACTGCATCACTGTTTGAATCAGCTCCAGTAGCTGAAATGAACAGGGTTTCTTGGCCTAATCTGCTTAGAGAGTCTTTAAGGAAACATTCAGAGAAATAACTCACGAAACTATGTTCATGATGTAAAACATAATCAGATTAAAAAAAAAACACCAACCAGCGATGTTTCTTCCTACACCACCAAATGATTGACAGACACTTCCTGGGTTAGTTTGTCCAAACTGAAAGAGATAACGGGAGTTCTCAGAAGTCAGTCTGGTTCACCTCCTCTGCACTATTGTGGCTGATTCCATGTCGTAAATGAAGCTTACTTTAAGTGCTTTTGTTTTTCCCTTGGCGATAAAATCAACATTTATTCCTCCTATCACGACCTGCAACAGAATAGTCATTGCATGCACTGTTATGTATGACCGTTTGATTTTCACTATTTTAGAATTTGAAAAAAAAATATGTGTTTATACTCACAATATTGGAATCTGAATTGGATGGAAATTTTGACGCTTTTGGAGAAGTTTGACGTTTTAATCCTCTGTCATTCATCTGCTTTGACAGAGCACAGGCTATTTGACTGCCAACTTTTGCGTTGTTATGAATGAGAGCAATGTCTTGAAACAGGACACGTTAAGGACACATTAGTTCTCATACACTGTAGGCCAAAAGTCTCCAACAGTAACATTGTCATTCCAGTCAATCATCTTTGTACTCTCTCTCTTTTTTCACCAAAGTGTTTGATACAATCATGTTTACTGCATAATTTTTTGATGAACCAGACTTTTGAAAGGATACTGGCCTGAAGGGACTTCCCTTGAGTCAGGGCACTGACTTTTTGAAGAATGAATGGCGTCACATCTTTTCCCATGACACCTTCAGCCCTTGAGAGTTCAAAGAGAGAACAGAAAATGATGCTAATACTGATATCAATGATATTAATCAGTGACTTTATGATACCTGGCGCATCAGGTATCATAAAGTGGCCACATTTCAAATCCAAAGTTGGCTCCTGAGAGAAAATTGAAAACAGATTTTTCGTACCTTGCCTCTGCCACTGCAACTTTTATGGCATCTTCAATCTGCTGTCCAGATGCTGCGTGCTCCTCTGGGATGGGCACAGCTAACAGGACGCCACTTTGGAGTCCCAGGGACAAAGAGCTTGCTGAGTGACCAAACAAAACCCCAAAACAATAAAATAAATATCATACAAAAATAACAACCCAAAGTTGCTGTACAGTGAGTGTCTAACATTCTATTTGCTAAAATGTGAGGTAAAATGAGATAGTAACTAGTACTGAATTTTAACCTGTGAGTGCTCTATCAGTGTTTATTATGGCATAAAATTGTGATATACCAATAAGTTTTGCAGCCTCCTCAGGGTTGGAGACGTGGCATGCAGACCTGAATCCACTTTGTGGAGAGAAGAAGGCTGGAAAGTTCTTTGACTGTCCATAAGTGGCTACACAGACACCCTGTGTCTCCTGTTTATAGAGAGAATCGATTGTATATACATTTTAGATGAATTCATACAGGTTAAGGATTATAATACACTGATTACTAATACATATTTGCTCTTCATACTGATATATGCACCACTTTATTAAGCCTGCCACACTAGAATGGGGGGTGGGGGCGGGGTGGGGTGGGGGGTAAACATTTCTTACAAGAAACTCCAGTGTGCGACCGATGTCCAGAATGGACTTGACCCCAGCAGAGACGACAGCGATGGGAGTCCTACCAAGTTCTGTGAGATCCGCACTGATATCCAGACCTGGGAGATTATTAATCTAATCAGAGAAACTATTTTAAGGTTTTACTTAAATACAGTTTTCACATAAAGAGACTTTTGAAGTTATCTAACTCCTTCACGTTTACATAAAATCTCAGGACAGTAAGCGACCTTACTGTTGTGACATCCTTCCACATTGAGACCTTAAACAACTGTAACCAGATGTGTCTTTTCTTTACCAACTGTGTGCACAGCACCATCTTTGTTCCTTCCTTTGTGGCAAAATTAACAGAAATGTAAAATTTGCCCACCTGACAACATATTTTGTTTACTCCAAGCACAGCTCTTTGTGAAATGATATGAAAATGTGTAAAAGGTATTTTTCAAAAATGTGGGACTCAGCTCACTGTTCTCTCCATCTCTGTGAACTCCTCCAATACCCCCAGTGACAAAAACAGGAATCCCAGCTCTGTGTGCTGCTATCATAGTAGCTGACACTGTTGTTCCTCCAGAGAGTCCCTGAGTAAAGAAGATACATCTAATAAGTGGATGACACTCTGCCAGTATTTCATTTAGAGTGTGATCAAAGTGTCGAAGACTCACTTTGCTAATGACGTAGGGCAGATCACGCCGTGACACTTTCTGGGAGATCTTGCTCTGGGCGAGGTGGTCAAGCTCCTCGGACGACAGTCCAACATGGACTTCCCCACTGATGACGCCAACCGTGGCGGGAGTGGCTCCTTCAGCTCGTACAATAGCCTCCACCTCCTTGGCTGTCCTGTATAACACTCCAACTCATCATTTAATCTTAAAACAAATATTACCTTCTGGTACCCAAGTTTGTTGGTAATTGAAGGTCATTTTTGGTACCTCAGGTTATGTGGGTAAGGCATGCCGTGTGTGATAATTGTGCTTTCAAGGGCAACCACGGGTTTGTTTTCTGCCATTGCCTGTGACACAGATGGGTGAATTCTGAGGAGGCAATCTGAAAGAAGAGGTAATCATCATTATTTCCATAAACTGGTTATAAACTGTGTTAACATTATAGCTTTTAATGTCAGTGATACAGTGCATTTACCCTTTTTGAGCATTGTCCTCTGGCATGTTGTTATTTCTCTTCTTAGTACAAGAGCAGAGACTTGCCACAGTATCCTCATTTTGTTTGGGTCAACCCTGAGAGCATGAATGATTTTAGTGTCAATAAAGTTGTATCAGGTGATCATCTTCTTCTGATCAACTTGTGTGAATCAAGATGGCAGGTGCTTTTTAGTTAGATAGTTAAAATAACATTTGTACTACAGAGCTGCACAAAAGTTGTTAGCCACCTATCGTTTTTTTAAAAAATATTTTACATGTATGAAGCCAGATTCTCTTTAGTTTGTTAAGGTCAAACATTAAAAAAAAAAAAAAACATTAAAAAAAGGACCTAATTCAAGGGTTGAACCAGTGTTAGCAAAGAAATAATTGTAAATTATATCTTTGGGCACATTGTTACTATCAATGTGCTTTACTATCACAAAAACACATAAATTATACCAATTTCTTTAGTTGAATATACAATAAATGTCAAAGAAAACAGTTTGACAGGCATAAAGTTGTATATTTGCCCAAAAATGTTGCCATGAAGCAGTTTTCATAGCACAATGCTTTGACATGCCATCCCTGCCACACTAAATCAGCATCAGTTCACATATCATGCAAACAGGTCAGTAGAGGAGCCCATCAGTATCACCCTACATCACCCTGCACTTGGAGAAATCCATCTCATATTGCTCTTTCTGGACTTCAGTTAAGTCTTTAACACCATTTTACCAACCAGTCTAACTGTGTAGCTTGGGCCTGAACTTGGACATCTGTAGCTGGATTTTTGATTTCTAGTGTCAGGTTAGTAAAGCACACAACCTCAATCATCACTCTGAACACTGGTCTTGATGCGTGTGCAATCATCCAGGCAAGGAAATCCCTCAAAATTGATTCCCATTGTTAATAAGTGGTTCTGATTCCGGTCATTATGCAAATGTACTGTTTCCCAAGAATGTGTGAGGAACCCTCTCCTGTATGTTCTCTTCCCTGATGATTGTCAACCCGTCCATGTGACAAACTCCATCATAAAGTGAGACATGCTTCTGGCCCTTCATTTGATCCATCTACTGTTTGCAGAAGCCTCATTAGAAATGGTCACAGTGAAAGGGTGGCTGTCAAGGAGCCGTTTTAAAGGCAGGGAAACAGTGAGGAAGGCTGAAGTATGCCAAATTACAAAAAATTTGGACTGCAAATAAGTGGCAAAAACCTTATGGAGTGATGGCTACAGTTTCTAGTTCTAAACATCATTAGTATGTTAAGAGACAGGTACAACAGTGAGTTTCTACAGCCATCTATAGAATACAATAGAAACTCTGTCATGGTTTGGAGCTGCATTTAAGCCAGTTGGGAATCTTGGCAAAGTTGAAAGTGGAAAGCGTCTGTTTGGCACTGGCTTCATTTCTCAGCATTAAACACATTGACAATGCAGTAAAAGCATACTTGGATAGAAAAACACAGCTGAAAACTATATGTCATTGACTGGACTCCCCTGAGCTCAGACCTCAACATTATTGAAACAGTGTGCGATCATCTTGACAGATAACAGAAAAAAAGTCAGCAAGACTGTTGCACAATACTGAAAATATTTAATGTCAACTTATCGAAACAAGAAAGAGATTACAAGAGAAAGCTGCCTCAAAGTTGAGAAAGACACATTCTTGCTGTTGAATCAAGCGTTACACACACTGCATTTAGTTGAGATTTCATGGTTCTTCAACACAAAATGCAAACAGTGACATTAAAAAGGGACTACAGAAAAAATCAAACTCTAATTTTTTGTGTCTATAAATTAAAAGCAATAAACTTTACCTTGTGTTTTTGAAGGAAAAACTGTTTAGCCTCCCAAATGTATTCTACCCTACAGTGTGTTTTCTGCCAAAGCAGGGCACAATGCCTGCACAGTCATTGTGAGACATTCTGTGCACCAGAAAGTTGGGATAAATTCCCAGCACCCTGACCCAATTTTTTTGGGGGGGCACTGACGCTAGCACACTGTGAGTATTTTTCTACATAAATAAATAAATAAATAAGGAAAAAGGCCATTTATTACTTCCAGCATAGTAATGTGAAAGACTCCCTTTAATCCAAAAGAAAGTAAAGAAATACTGCTGAGAGAGTTCGAAAAAAACACATAATACTTAAAACTGAATACATTTATAGACCTGTCTTGATCAAAAACATTCAAAATGAGAAAAAGGTCTAATATATAGAAAAAAGTTTGGGTCTTACCTTCTCCACTGCAACAAAAATGCTACAAACTTTGCCCACAAGGTTGAACTTTGACCCTGTTAACACTGTTTACACAGCCCACAAGCATCAACAGCACATTTCAATAGTTTAACCTTCTCTGTTACTGTCTCCTGGCAAATCAAATTAATGCAAAACCACACAGAACAAAGGGCAAGCAGATCATGCACAATATAGTACAACACACGGTAAATAAGAATATTTTAAAATAAATGTACAAAAATGTCCTTGTAAAAATACAGTTTTTATGGTTTGTAGTGGAATGATACATGTATTACTTAGTTTCTGTTCTCCCGTGTACATATAAAGACATGGTTATCACAAGTATGAGAAGGTCTTGATGCTATTCTATTTAACTTGTTAAATGAACTACATTGTGGTACAGTGGTTAGCACTAAAAGGTCGCAGCATGAAGATTCAGTAGGAAGGCCCTTTCGTGTGAAGCTTGCATGCTCTGCCTGTGCCTGTGTGGGTGTCCTCTGGGTGCTTTTGTTTTGCACTATAGCCTAAATACACTCTTGCTGGATTAACTGGTGATACTAACTTGGTCATAGATGTAAATATAAGAGTTTGTGGTTGTCATTTTCTCCGTGTTGTCACCATGATGGACTGGAACGTAGGAGTATTCACAATGAATAAGTTGCCCTACTTTAGTCATCTAAACTTAACTTAGTTTTTCTAAGACAATGAGATTCCATCATTTTTTTAAGTTCTGAGAACTAGTTACATTTCACAGTGTACCTGCCTTGCAGTCAGTGTTAGCTGGGATAGGCTCCAGCCCCTCTGCCACCCTAAGTTGGATACGAGGTTAAGAAAATGGATAGAAGGACGGTCACGAGTTCTGAACAATTAGTGGGTGGAAGTGCGCTGAAGAGAACATTTGAAGATTTTCTGACAGATAAAGTTTTGTTTCATCTGCGGTGAAGTCGTCATTTGTCTGCACGTGATGACTGATAACTTGGACTGGGTGAAGAATATAATCTGTTTTAAAGTTTGGGTATATGGGAGGGTTTTTATAGATTTCATATGAAGTCTCCTCAAACTCCAATTCTGAGCTTTCCAGTAGCTCCTCTTCAAACCAGCGTGGATGCTTCATCTGGTATGCACGGAAAGCCTCTATAGCATCATGCAAGGCTCTACCTGAAGGACACAGATGGTAAGTGTCTTCTGAAAGCCCTTCAACTTGCTTCACAATGCCTGGTTCATGTTTTTCTAAGTCCAGGATTCTGAAAAAGACCTCCTCGAACTGTTTCATCAGCTTGTATCGTACTGTAATGTTGAAAGGCGAAGGAACGTCTTCTTCTGAAGAAACGCCATCAAAGTAAGCCACAATGTACTTTTTGAACGATGCAGATCGGATAAAATGAGGAACCAAGAGGCTGAGGGACGGTGTGAGCATGTCACCTACAGATGAACAAGCGTCTTCTCTCATGAAAACCTGTTTGTCACCACACATGGCTCTCCACTTGGCTTGTACGCCTCGTGAGCACAGGATTAGTATCTTAGCAGAGGTTTTCTCAATTTGCTCTTTGTGCCAGTCCAACCACTGGATCTTTCCAAGCACTCCCAGTCTACTGGAATCCAGCAAATCCAGGACCACCTCCGTACCACATTTGTTCATCAGGAAGGCACAAAGCTTGAGAACAATATTTTTGTATAAAGGGTGATCGAGGGAGTGGATGATGAGGACGCTCTTTCTCTCTTTGACTTGCAACACTTGTGGTTGGTCTCTGGCAGTGGGTGAAGATGTGTCCAAAGGATCTGAGAAATAAAGAAAATCGCAAATTAACTATTTATCTATTCAAGCTTCTGTTTAATACAGTGCATGTTTATAAGAAGACAAACCTTTATGAGATGCTCTCCAGAGTAAACAAGCCAGACAAATACTAATTAACAGCAGTCCAACGGCGGCCTTTATAAGATAAGTCCTTGTTGGATAATCTAAAAAGAAAGAAACTCATACTTACATACTTTGAAATAATTTTTTATATAACTAAACATACGTAAAATTAATTACAACATGACTATAGGTTAATGTAAGACTTCTGATACCTACAATATGATTGGTAAAAATTGCACTTACACTGGCAGTAATCAATTGTTTTCTTGGGGCTCCAACAATTATTTTGGCATTGCCTAAAAAATGGTTGGACCTTCAAGACAAGCAGAGTAGAATGAGCTCTTGACATATTATCTCTATATGGAAAATTATTTCACTAACTGTTAAGATTGGTACACTAAGTTAACTCACCATTACTGATATTTCACACTGCCTGAGTTGCCACCGCTCAAACTCAAATGTCACGTTCACAGTCGTTGCGTTTTCCTTGTTATTTATGGGGAATTAAAAGAAAACAAAGTCATGTCACGATTATTCGTCATGACTGATATAAAAAGGTGGCGAGTTTAAGTAGAACTACCTTTGAGACATTCTTTGAGCAAAGGATGCCACTGTTCAGGATGGAAACTCTGTATTTCTCTGAATACTGTGAAGCCTTAAATGTTACAACAATGGACAACATTTTGATGTTACCATTAGTCAACACTTCAGTCCGCATGCTATGATCCCACAGGCTGCCTGAAATGAAAGACGAAGAATAAGAACATGTTTCAGTGTTCTGGGTCTAAAGGAATACTGAAATATTTAAAATTCAAGAGAAGCAAAGAATGTGAAATTTACCGTTTTCCAGACACATTCGGACCTGTTGGATTGTTTTGTCATCACATCCTGGGAATCGTAGTAGATGATGTAAGAAGGGAACCAGGACATATTAAAGTCAAACATGAAAATTACAGCTGCAAAAGTGATTCAGACTCAGAAGAATCAGCAGTGAGCCTGTTGATTTCTTATTATTGATTATTATTTTAATTACTGTTATTATAATTACTGCTTCATTGATTCTTGTTCTTCTTACTGTTTAATGGTATTGATTGCAACATTTTGTGGCTGTAATTTCCACATTAGCTCATATTGTGCTTACACCTGGATTAAAATGAGCTACAGTTCTGTGAGAAAACCGAGTACTCCCTTATTGCATCCTTATGATTTAAGATGGTAGGCAGCAGCCGGGTAATGCTGATCAAATGCATTTGATTAACTGACCATCAGCAAGCGTGACAACGTCTATAAAAGTATACGTTTTGGCATCTTGCTTGTTTGCAACATTTAGATGTTCCATAATCTTCCCAGCAGTCGATGCCCTAGGAAATTCAGCAAAAGGTCAAATGCTCAATGCTTAGAGAAAACCCAAGAGCTTTATCTCACACTCTACAGGCCTCAGTTAGTCTGTTAAATGTTAAAGTACATAATGGCACATTTAGAAAAAACAGGACTGAACTAGTGCGCCCTGTTTGGAAAGCCTCTTCTTTCTAAGAAGAACACAGCAACACAGCTTAGGCTTGTAAAGTGGCATTTGAAAAAAAACCCACAAGACTTCTGGAACAATGACCTTCAGACAGATGTTTTTTTCATAATGCAGAGCGTCATGTTTGCACAACATATCAGCACAAACACTTCACACTGACTGTAAAAAAAAATGGTGCTTGTTTTGCAGGCACAGGACGTGGGCACCTTGCAGTCACTGAGTCAAACATGAACTCCTCTGTATGTCAAAGTACTCTAGAGTCAAACATGAGGCCATCTGCCAGAGCTTGGCTCAAAGTTAATCATCCAATAGGACAATGCAGCTAATCTATAACATAATGGGTGAAAAAGGAAGTAATCAACGGGTTGCAATGGCCCAGTCAAAGTGCAAACCTCAACCAAAGCTCAATGATCTGCAGCTGCAACTCCTGTCCACAAACCACACAGCAACAGTAAGCAGGTTTCATCCTTTAAATCATTACAGTTACCAAACATCTTAAAAAATTGACTGGCGTGGACAAGTATTATGTGACATGTGAGTCTGAAAAAGGTCTTCTTCTCCGGTTCATCTAGATCTGGTGGTAACTTACCTGGAATGGCAATTGACTTCCCTTTCCCGTTATCTCCATTCTCAGGTTCTGGCAAATTAAAAACAGTCACCATGTATGTGTGGCCGAAGTCTACCTCAACTTCATCCAAAGAAAATGTCCACTAATAAAGAAAAAAGAAAAAAATCACGCATATTTAAACTTCTCATTGAATGTGTAATAGTTAAGTAAAGGTTACGGAATCAATTATTTCTTCTACCTTATCGTTTTGGTTGTGCAATTTTGTATTGCGTTTAAATGTGTAACTTAATTGCACACAAAGACTTTGATTTGTAGTTTGATCCACAATATTAATTTGAGATCCCTTAAGCGCCCGTATGGATGCTGTGAACAGAAAAAGTGGTATATTTGTTGCCATTTGTAATATTTCATTTTCTATTCGCCTTTAAATGAAGCACTAATAGGTTTTCATTTTTCTCTTGACATATTCAAAAAATGTGAACTACAGTAAATATATTAATATTAGCTTTACTTACCGTCAGTATGTATTTTCCACGTCACATTCAAAACAGGAACAAGCTCATGTTTGCCCTTGCAGAGTTTCAAATCCACCGAATCTGGGCCGGTAGGAGCTTCTGTATTAGGTACTTTCTGTTCATCTGAGCAGTTATCTGACATCGAGGGATTTCTATATTATGATGCTAAAATATATTTCACTGATGTGTGCAGTGGTGGAATATATAGCATATTTACTCTCCTTTACCTTAAGTATAATTTTAAAATACATACATTTTACTTCCTCATAGTTTTCTTCCTTTCAAAAAATAGTTTATGTTCTACTGTGCAACATTTTATGGATGATTTTTAGATAAGATTCTATTAAGCCTTGACAGTAATTAACAAGACAAAAGGTAATATGTAAATGTACAGCAAAGAAAGCCATCTTTCCACTATTTATTTAAGTAGCATGTATTTTACTGCTTGGCATACCAGTAATATGATGCTTTCAGCACTTCATTCAATTTTATTATTCAACTATATATGGTTGAACTCTTCCTCATTTATACAGCAGTATGTCAACTTTATTCAACTGGTCTGATAGATAATATACTTACTAATTGTGCAGTTGTTAAGGCCCTGCAAAGATAAGACCAAAAAAATGCAAAAACAAACAGGATAAGTTCATGAAGATTATAAATCCCCAACCTCTAACTTTAATCAGACTGCTTAAATTGTTATGTAGCATAAAATTCTCACTGGCTTTTTGCAGTCCAGACGGTTGTCCAGCATCCTAAGACCAGACGAGTTTGTGAGTCCAGCACTCAAACAGAAACAGAAAAAAAGAAAGTGGCTCATGCTGGTGTAGATCCTGATCCTGTAGCTCGATTTGGAAAAGCTTTAAAAGCAACGGAGCAAATGAGAAAGATAAATGAATACAATAAAGATCCCCACTTGAAAACATGCACAAACACAGCGAACGCTATCTGTGGTGTGAGTTCAGCAAGGATTTTCTTCAGTTTTATCAGACATCGCCATCTAAACAGGAAGCGGTATGTCGTAGTTTCCATTCTAATGCACGACACTTTTTTTTTATGTCACCAGCTGCTTGTAAATTAGATAGTGCAGTGTTTTTGAATGCTATAGATTAATAACAACAACAACAAAAATATTAAAACATCAAACAGTCACTAGGAGGCAGCAGTGGCCAAATTTACAATTTCGTAAATGACCCCTGTTTCAAGACATTTAAATTCCAGTTACAAGGGTAATACAAACAACCAAAAGGAACAAAAACTTTTAATTGAAATCTTTTTTTAATTTTCTTTAAATTTTTTAAACTGCTTTTCTTTCTTGGGCACTTTTGAGCCTTGACCTGGAATGAAGACTTGAACAATAAACCTCTCCTGGCTAGTGAGAACGTCTCTTAAATAAAGTTTCCACTTCCACTGTGACCCACATGTAACAGAAAGTGTGAGTTCAGAGGCTCAACACATAAAGCCAGGAGACAGTCCAGCATTGTGGGGAACAAACTTAGAGCAATGCACTACATGGTTATCAGCTATAACATAGTACGTGGCTATGTGATAATTCCTGTTGCATTGTCTGAGTTACTGTGCCTCCTACTGGATATTGAGCTCAACTGTATCAGTTTACATAACACTAAAGCAGACAGAGAGACAGACAGTCCTGTGCCACTGAAATCTGCCCAGAATAGACTGTAGATATAGCGTTTGATCTGACCTCTGTGTGTGAGTGCAGTCATGGCAATGATTCATAAGCCAGGGTGGCATCTTAGTCCAAATATAAAAATACTCTTTTATTGAGCAGCCCCAGGCTGCGATATGAAGTGCTGTGTTCCTCCCTATCAAATACCTTAGTGTAGCTGTGATCAGAATGTGTGTGTGTGTTCATCTCTATACTTCCTCACCCTTAAAATGTATCATTCCCCTGATATATAAACTTTAGAAAAGCTGCATATGCTTTGCTTGATCATGCTTGCAAAGTAGATCAAAATATGTAAATGTTTTTAGTGAATGATTTTTATTGATAAATACACTTTAATAAGTACTTCATAATACTGTAATCATGAGAGTACACACATGAGTTACACCATGTTTAAAAATGGGTTTTTAAAACACTTTATAAAAGCCATGCTTTAGAATTAAATGATCCAAACACTTGCTTTAAACTACTATGCAGTCTATTCTTTACTTACATACACTATAAATACACTTAAAATCACCTAAAACATGGTTTCAATGCAAACTGAAAATACACTTAAAACCCTGTTTTTAATGCCTCTACGTACAGATTCAAAGGTTAGGTTGAAATAAACTTCAAGACTTCAACTTTTACAAACTCACATTAGCATGCACCACTGAAATAACTGGTCTTTAATGTAGGCCTCTGCCAGCGAACAATGAGGGCTCACCGTGGCGCATATTTAAAAAAGCAACCATGCTTTTAGTGCCTGGCATCTACAGAGGATAGCTCAGCTGTCAGCTAGGTGAGGGGGGCGTGAGGTGTGCCTTGTGCAATGCAATCACATGAAAATAAATGGGTCATGGGTTGAGGGCAAATCAAAAATGGATTGTGCTGCATGGTGCAGCAATTGTCAGGTGGACAGAGAAGGGGGGGTGTCTATTTTAACAAGCCATCCACACAATACTTTGGGCACGTAAATCTTTGAGCAATAAACATAAAGTGCTTTTCCTTTTCTCAGCACACCACTACCTTGTCTGATTTCCCGTCAACGCCAAGGTAAGTTTCACACAATAATAGAAAATTAAAGTCAGAGATTTTTAACATGGATATTAAATGAGACTTTTTGACCTAGCAATGCAAGATTAAGTGATGGCTCATTAAAGGTGATTCAGTGGACCATAGCTATTAAACTGTAGTTAAAAATTCTTTTTTTCTATTGTTTCTTTTTAACAATGGCATTAAAGGTCCATTCTGTTTTATTTTCTGAGTTGTTAAAGTACCTGCATTTAAAGCCCTTTGGCTGTCTCAGGCGAGCTGAGTCTTGTTTTAACTCAGTGGTAGAGGAATACTGCATATCTACATGCCCCTGACAGTGATACTGCAGCCGGTATTTATGTGACAGGATCACAGCTATGTGGCTACTTTTGTCAAGGTCTTAAAACTTTTTGAACTTGGCAGCCTAGCTTTTACTCCCACATCTCAGGCTTCTTAATGATGTCTTCACCCTTTGAGTGAGGAAATGTAATCTGAGGCTGAAACTGCCCAACTGTGTTTTGGCTCTGGTAACAACACGTTTGATCCTTCACTGCAGTTAAAAGCTGATGTAATAAGTGACGATAGTTTGCTCATATGAACTGGTAACCTTCTAGCTAAGGCTGAAGGCTTCCTTAAACCACCTGTGACTTTGCTTGTTGACTTTGACCTTCACCCTCTCTTAGACTGGCTTATTTTAAACTGGATAATGTCGTCAAGTGAGGAGAGCTTTTTATTTTTAGAACTACAACTGTTTATCATGATTAAATTCGCTTTAATACAATGTAGTAATCAGTAGTACATTTTTAAAGGTAAAGATACAGAGTAAATAAAAACATATAGATAAGGAGAAGGCTACGTAATATGAAGGCATATATATCACGGAGAGATTATTCAAAGACATTAGCCAGCTAAATTTAAGTGTTGGTAACAGAGAAACAAAATAAACAATCTTCTAAGATAGAAAATGTGCCACAATATGAATCTGGATGAGATCTACTGGTATCTGCTGGTATGGTGTTGTTCCACTTTCTGTGCTGCCAAACTTTTTGTAGCTTGGCTGTCTCTCGCATTATCAAGGCCACAGCAGCTGATGGGACACAGTGCAATGTGGCCAAATATAGCTGTGCAACAGGCAACTCCTGGGAAGAAAGCTGAAAACTATCTGAAAGCCCCTGAGAGCTATTAGACTAAATAAATCTGTTTAGCAGATCTCGAATTCCCTAATCTTATTATCAACAGAGAATACTAGGAATACTAATAATGTGTGCTTTTTTAAATTGTTATTATCTATTAGTTTGCACATGTCTTTTCACATAGTTGATTGCTTTGTGTAAACAAAAGTTAAAAAAAAGGATAAAAGAGAACAAAATAAGAAAATAGTTGTTAGTTACAACTTCCCAAAGTACAAGATAATATATTCCAGTATTTTTTTTCTTTGATCACAAATCCAAACCCAATACTGTAACTAAAGGATGGCCTACAGGTCCCAAAAGCCTTAATCATGCATTCTTTTTAATGACCAGCAGGGGGCAACTCTAAAAAGAGGTTTTAAAAAGAATTCCAGCTGTTTTGAAGTCTATGTGAAAATAACCATTGAGCTTATGTGACCCATGACCTCAGTAAATCCCTCATAGGTTTTTGGTCTCAATCACTAGTTTTACATTTTTAAATAAAAATATTTTAAAAATACAAGATTCTGTTCATTTTGTCAATTATGGTCATAGTTGCAAGTTGCTTTTGTATGCATATGCACTAATTTATTTCTTGCTCAGTTCCACCCTTTGCTCTTAATATGCGGTTAAAAAAAAAAACAAGACCATGGAATTCAGCCTTCAAAATAAGAGTCCACAAATCAGGGGACAACGTCACCTGGATTATAAATGTAGTTTGCATCCAAAGCCCGCCAAAATATTAACTTTACACCAAGATATGAGAAAGAAAAGCTTCACAGTATCACGTTCAAAACCTTTAACCTTTGAAATGTTTGCTTGAACATTAATTTAAACTAACCTGAAAATCTGTGAATCTATATTTGTGATACTAGATGTTAAAAAATGTATTTCTCTTCCAAAGGCACAATAAGCTGCAGCAATGTCTGAGGGGTGAGTATTCTCCTAGTATAATTTGTTTAATATGTTACATCATTCACCTATTTTAAAAAACCTTTCTCAGGTTAAAAAAAATAAAACAAGTGATCTGTGTGTGCATGTGTGTGTGTGTGTGTGTGTGTGTGTGTGTCTGTGTGTGTGTGTGTGTGTGTGTGTCTGTGTGTGTGTGTGTGTGTGTCTGTGTCTGTGTGTGTGTGTGTGTGTACTCATACCACCATGTTGATAATGAAGACCGGTGAGTAAAAATGCCAATGTTCACAACGATTAATTAATCCCTAATCCAAATTCGAAGTTTTATACACTTCATATGATATTTATCATCTACACTGATTTACCTCCTTTGGTTTTAGTCCAAGAGAAAGCGAAAGTTTGCTGTTACACGCCGACTCCTTTTGAAAGTAGGTCTTATAGATTCAAAGGAACTTGTGTTTTGCATTTGTTGTGTTTGGTTTTTTATTATCATTTTAATTTTTTATAGTTATCATCATTATTATTCAAAAGAGCCATTGTTTTTAATGTTATAAAGAGTGATTCAATCCTTACTATATTTTAGTCCAAACTGCTGAAAAAGGCCGCTGCTATGCTGGTGGTAGAAGGTGAAGAGAAGGAAAGGGAGAAAGAAAGAGTTGTGAATGAGTCATACCCTCCACTGCAGCTGTCAGGAATGTCAGTCCAGGAGCTCCAGGTACTGACCAAACAAATTTTAAATGATCGGTAATTAATAAATTTATGTCATTTAAACATCTTTATTTTTCTTCTGTACAGGAACTTTGCAAAGAATTACATCGTAAAATTGACGTAGTGGATGAAACACGTTATGATATGGAGGTCAAAGCAGGCAAAAACGAGAAAGAGGTACAAACATTTTGAATCACAGTGTAAAAGTACTTTTTGTATAGTCCTGCGTGTAAAAAATGGTTGTAAAATGCTGCCCCTAGTGGTGAACGGGTTGGTTAAAACCTACAGCGGTTAATAACAGCAAGTACTTTCATTGTCAGAATGTAAACGTTATACACATGTTTGATGTTTGCTGCACAGATTATATCACTCAATCAGAAGATCATTGAGCTGAAGGGTATAAAGAAGCCCAATTTGAAAAGGGTCAAGAAAACAACAGACGATATGCTGGGTGCATGCACCGAGACCTCCAGACTAACAAAGGCTGATTTCAAGGCCAACCTCAAGACAGTAAAGAAAGAAGATGAAAAGGTAAAAACTTCAAAATGGCAACAAAAATTACACAAAAAACGAAATTAAACTAAAGTAATGAGTAATTTAAAATCTGTGTATTTTTATTTTAATTATCATAATTAATATTTAAACAGAGGGAAGAAGTGACGGACTGGCGGAAGAATGTGGAAGCCATGTCCGGCATGGAAGGCAGAAAGAAGATGTTTAATGCTGGACAATAAAAATTTTGCTCATGTTAAAAATAAAGCTATATTAGCAACACATCTTGCTAAAATAAAGCTTTAGTTTGCAATGCATAAGCTGAAGTGAGTGAGTTTTTATCTGAGTGAATCAAAACTTGTCAACATGACTTAATGTACACTTGTAAGTAGAAAAAAAAACTGTATGCTTTGAATGCAATAATACAAATTACTAGGGGTGCAACAATACTCATATCGATATTGAACCATTCGATACAGTGCTTTCGGTTCGGTACGCATATGTATCGAACAATACAAAATTTTTTATTTATTTTATCAACTTTTCTTCTGACGATGCTGTCTGTGTTGAGAGCTCAGTGGATCTGCGTTCGACTACTCCGCCTAGGCTGCACTGTCAAGCGCAGATCCACTGAGCGCAGCACAAACTAGCAAGACAGAAGCTAAGCTCGTTGCAACATGGCGAATTGAACCTCCTCCACCCTCATTCAGATCTGGCCTTTGGAACTATTTTGGTCTTCATGTGAAGTATGACCCTGAAGGTAAGCCCGTCATGGACAAAAGTAAAACAGTATGTCGGATGTGCCACGCAATGCTCAATTACATTAGTGGGAACTACTGCGTTAGCGCAGTTTGCTCGTTAACGTGTTGACGCCGTCCAGCCCCACGCACGGGGCGATCCGCAGTAGCTCGTTAACGGAGATTTGCCGTGTTGTGGCGTTAACGTCATTTCAGATTAACGCTGACAGCACTAGTGGGAACAAAATTAATATGACTGCACATTTACGCTTACATCATCCTTGTGCAAAGACAAGTGGAAGCAGACAAAAACAACAAGCACGCATGCGACAAACTTTACCCGAGTCATTTAGACAGCCGTTAGCACATGATTCTCCTTATGGGGACCTGATATGTTTAATATTCTGCTGAGAGTATACCCCAGAAGAAGCGTATAGTATAGCTTTTATTTTGGAAAGAGCCATTTCTCTGTAATAAACTCTCTTTTCCAAAGATGAGTGATTTCTCGATCAGATAGATTTATTATTTTATCCCTTTGTTGTTTCAGCAACATTAAATTTAAAAACTGTACATTTGAGTTAAAATATATATTTATAATTTTAATAAATGACAAATTAAAAAAGCATGAACATTTTTTTGTATCGAAAAAATATCGAACGGTGACACCAAAGTATCGAACCGAACCGAACCGTGAATTTTGTGTATCGTTGCACCCCTACAAATTACGTAATAAATTCTAATATTTGCACATTAAAACTGCACTAAAGAAAATCCAGATTATCTGGATTTTGATTTTTCCTTTCAAAGTGTTTTTAATTGTTTATCGCTATTCCAATATCTGCAGTATGTGTGATGCCAATTAAACAAATGTGCCTGTATAAGTGATTTTGCCTTTTTTTTTTAAATAGATTTTCCTTTTTTTCCCATTTTTAAATTTTTTATATTTTTGCCTGGAAAATGGGAAATCGGTGAAGTGAATTACTGACAGGTGTGTGCAAACATACATGGAAATACAGCATATAAGGGAAAGCAGTTTGTACAATTTTAATTGGCTTGAAAGTAGATGTGGTACTGACCAAATATTGACCTTTAATCTTAAACACAACCTGAACACTCTTAGTAATTTCTTTAAGTAGACTCCAGGAATAGTTTTACAGATTTCTTAAAGGGCATTTAAATCTCTGTTTTCGATGTTGGCTGCCTTTCATTCCACTCTCTGTTAAGATGATCCCAGACTACTTCAACACTGTTGATGTCCAGGCTCTGGGGAGGCCAGCTCGTGACTCCACTGTGTGTTTTTCTATCCAGGTATGCTTTTACTGCATTGGTAGTGTGTTGGGGATCATTGAAATGAAGCGTTGCCTCAAATGCTTTCTACGTGGTATTGCATGGTAGGTAAATCTGATGGTACTTTTCTGTTTTCATGACTCCATCAATTTTTAAAGCTCTCTAACACCACTGCCTTAAATGCATCCCCAAACCATGACAGAGCCTCCATCGTATTTTACAGATGGCTGTACACACTTATTGGTTTACCTCTCCTGACCTCCTGTGTACATACTGATGATGATTTGAACCAAAAATTTCAAATGTGGATTCGTGAGAGTTTTCGTTAATTTTCAATCCAATTCTGGTGCAGTTTGGCCTCAGCCTTTTCTTCCTGTTTCACTTCCATAAGAATTGCTTTTTGACAGCCACCCTTCAACTGATGCACTTTCTCATGAGACCTCAGTGAACAGTTGATGTAGCAACTTAAGGGCCAGACGTATCTCTCTGGTCCTGTGTCAGGTCTTTGTCGGATTGTTTTCTATTTCATAAGGACATGACTTTCAGGTACTGTTCATCTACTGTTTTTAAGACTGCCACTCCTTATTTTGTTCTCTACATGTCCAATTTCCTTTTTATTTGTAATGCACACTGCACATCATGCCAGGATTTAACAAGTTTTCAGCTAATTTTGGGAATCACTTTGCTGGTGCAAAAATACTACAACACCTGTGAAATGCGTTATCTTTTGTAGGTTTTGTAGATTCAACTAAAGAAATGTGAGCAGATCATCTGCTAAGCAGCCTGTCATCTGTAGACACAGCGTTGGTTCATTCCTTGAGTTAATTACCTGGTATATACTTGAATCATTAATGATTATCAAAGAAATTAACAAACAAACATTCTTCTGAAAATGGCCACGACTGAGAATGAGTGAAAAAGCAGCCAATATTCAAAGAAACACTTTGACAAACAGACCTTCAGAAAGCCCAGAGAACTGCTGCTTAAGACCACTTTTGAAAACATTACAAAAAGATCAGGCTCCTTTAAGCAAAATGCAAAAAAACGAGAGGTGGCTCAAGATAAGCGCACAGTGTAGATTAACAAGTATTCATCAGTGATAATGGCTCAGTGTTGACATATTTCTACTGCTGGGGGATAGAAGTGTAGTGATATGCAATATACTGGCTGTCAGGATAGAGGAGGCTATTTTGGGTTGGCCACTCAGAGAAGGCAATAGGAGTCATTAAATTTGACTTGAGTTTTCTTGCAGTCATTTAAAGACAGAGACTGATCACACCAACTGGGTGTTCTGCAGAGATTAAAAAAGGTATGTTTAATATATGTGTATGAGTGATGGTAGTGGGGGTTAAGGGTTTCTTTTTCTATTATGATGTTATTACTGACAGGTGCCTTATTAGATTATGACACACACAAAGCTATCATGAAAAAATGTATAAGAAATATAGTATTTTCACAAGTTCAATATTTATAAGAATACTGGCCACATTTATAATCTTGGGTCATATCAATGTGTTTAAACTAATTTAAGTAATTTCGATGTTAATGTGTCTTTTATTCATTTGTAGCAGCTATATACATTTTCTACAAAAATCCATCTTTGTAGATCTATCATTTTAAAAATTAAATTAAACCGATTAAAAGATTTATATTTTTATTCTGATCTGGGTTTTATCAAACCGGACTAAAAAAGGAATATCATTCAAAGTATCTGTGACCCTCAAGCATGCAGTGTTGGTAATTTAAAACTTTTAACTTTCATAACATTTATATTTAAAAAAAAAAGCAGTCCAAGGTCTGGATTACTTTGACTTGTCTCGGTAAAAAGATGCATGCGAAGAAGTATAAAAAACAGGCTAGTGAAAATAGTTTACAAAATTGAACCATAGCCTAGAAGCTTGTTAAAAAGTTATAATACTGTGATCATGCATTCACATGCTGCTAATGATGCTTCTCTTACAACCTTTTTTACCAAAAATAGATTTTCTCACTTCAGTATTAATTATTTTACAGACAAAAGTCAACCATGGCTGAAGCGTAAGTGATATTTTTTTAACTATGTATATTTCCACAGGCATTTAAAAAATATTTTTAACATGTAGAAACAAACTCTTGTTATTTCTTATCCTTTTCCACACCATCATACCCACCACAGATCTGTGAGTTCTTCTAAGTTCTTAACATCTCCAAAGAAGTTAAACATTTGTTTAACATTATTATTTGAAAAATGCATTTTTGTCTACTTTTTATTTGTAGAGAAAATCAAAGATTTCTGCATCCCGCAGACTTGCCCTTAAGGTATTTTCTTCATTGTTTTTACTAAAACAGATGAAATATGCATAGCAAAACTAGAAAGCTGTTCATTCAGGAGTCCATATTATCAGTTATTTGAGTCATTACGTGCATTTTCTACAACTTAGACCAAGCTGCTGAAAACAGCAACTGTGATGTTGGAGGATGAAAAGGAGCAAAAGAAGCTGAAGAGAGAGACGACTTTGAGGGAGAGAGTCCCTCCACTTCAGCTGTCTGGTTTGTCTCTGCAGGACCTTCAGGTATGTGCAGGTCACTGCAGAAGCATCACTGAAATAACACAGTGGAAATGCCCCACACATAAGTAACTCTCTAATGTGTACAGATGCCATGCATATACACCCTTTTCATGGGTATGCATTAGACGATAGGTGTGCTGTTTTCTCCATCTTATTTTTGGTAATTTATGACACTGGAATGAGCAGGAATCTTTTTTGCTCATGCTCTTCTGTTTAACAATTTGATATTGTTCTGTTTATGTAGGCTCTGTGCAAAGAACTGCACCAAAAGATTGATGTGGTAGACGAAGAACGGTATGATACTGAAGTGAAAGTTGCCAAAAACAACAAGGAGGTTTGCATTTCAAAGTATTTCATTCTTTATGACCTTCAGAAATGGCTTTCTTAACATTACATGTTTTACTTGTCCTTTTTTGTCATTATATCTCAAATGTTATCATTATTTAGAAACAGGTTCTGCACAACAGCACAGTTCATTCTTATCATTTTAATGTGTTTCCTGCAGATTGAAAATCTTTCTCAAAAGGTCTTTGACTTAAAAGGAAAGATGAAGCGGCCTGCTCTCAAGAGGGTGAAGATCTCAGCTGACGCCATGTTGGGTGCTCTGCTGGGATCCAAGGTCAAAGAGTCTGTGGACTTTAAGGCAAACCTGAAGACAGTGAAGAAAGAGGAGGAGAAGGTAAGTGCCACAGTCAGTGTGTTAAGATCACTTCAGGTAACTTGACCCCTTGGCTTAAAGTGTTTAATCTGAAATAATGGTTACATTCGAGTTACAAGTTGATAGTATTGCTCAAATGATTGCAGGGTTATTTTAGGGAAACATTTCACTAAGAATTATTTTCTTCCTGTGAACAGAAAGAGGAGGTGACTGATTGGCGTAAGAATGTGGAGGCCATGTCTGGTATGGAGGGCAGGAAGAAGCTGTTTGATGCCGGACAATAGATTCACGTTTTGGACAGCACTTAAAATAAAATCTTAATGTCACGGTGCACAATGAGTAACTACAAAGCGTATGTTTTAGTGTCAGTGTGTTAAAAGACTTGCAAAAATATTAATTGGAGTGAAAAAGTATGTTTTGCAAATACACAAATTGCACTTTGTTGAAGTTTTATCTGGTTTGTATGTTCACCACAGTCAGAAAACAGCTGAATTTGCTTTAATTCTTTATCTTAAAATGTCTGCAAAATACTATCATCATCATAATAACAACATCAATAATTATAATAACAATAAACTTCTGATGCAGAAAACTGCCACTGTACTTTTTCTTTTACATCTTTTACGTACTTTTTTTTTAAAGCCACAGAAGTTGTTATAGCACATATCATTGCCACACATCAGCACCTGCAGAGTTGGGGGGGAAAAGAGTCTGTTAACTGAGTGAGAAATTGGAGTAAAGCTGTTTTCATTCTGATTTTTAACTATTTCATTCAAATATTACAAAAAAAATGATTCTTGCAACAGCACCATGACGATAACGGAATACATTTTATATTTGCAAGATGAAAAAACACGCAGGGTTGCAACTTTCCCTAACTCGACAGAAATTTAATGTAGCAAATGCAGTACGATTGTAGATTAGGTGGTGCACGATGGCAAAGATACATAAAACATATTAAATAAAAACTCAAATAGACAGTGGGAGGATTATTATTATAAACCTCAATAAAAAATCTAACAAAAAGGTCGTTTTAATTCTCACTTTCTACAACTAATGCACTGAGAACCTAAAATGAGGACAGGGAAATTTTGTGATTATGGAAAGTAAATAAACATTTTAAGTGTGGTGAAGATCGCAGCAATTCATGCGACCAGCACACTGTCTGCTAGCCTGATATCCACATCATTAGAAAGTGGAAGTAAATGTAAATGTAGAGGTTTTTTTTCTGGTCGGCCAGGCAGAGAGAGTTTACGGAAACTATCCCACTGATCGCATTATATGAAGTGCAGGATGAAGGATTTTGGAGCTTTTTCTGTGCTAAGGACCACTTCGAACTTTAGTGTACCACTCTCAACGTTACTGTACCACTAAATCAGTGAGATACTGCTTCAAAACAAATATTAAGAGTCTAAATATAGTATTTAACTATCTCAGACTTGCACTTCGGCATTCTTATTTAATTGTTTGCTGTCTACCAATCCTTGTGTGAGGATGTGAGTTGCAGCCTTTTGAGTGAACATAACTCCCGGTTACAACACTGACGCAAACTGAACTCTACACTGGCTCAGTTTACCATCAGCCCTGATGAGCACCTGTCCTCGTTTCTCTATTCCCCTAAATAAAGCAGGACAAACCTTTGGTGTTGTTCTAACTCCAAGCTGTTCCTGTAATGTGCTATCACAACTTGCAGATGATGTGCACTAAATATACTATTTCTGACTTTTTGCAATGTGATTTTAAAACCCTAACAAAGCAATTATGATGTGTATCAGCTGTGCCCACTAGAAACTACTGTAGGAAAGTATTTTCGATAGTGGCACTATAGACGGACACGTTAGTTTGATAAATAAAGCTGCAGAGCAAATACATGACAACACTCTTAGTTGATTTCTCCCTGCTGTTTGACTTCTTAACAGCTGGATCTGATCTGACTCTGGTATAATGTGAATGTGACTGACCTGACATAAGTTTAATAACTTCTTTAAATACTTCCTGTCACATCCACTAACAGGTGGATGCCCAAAATTCTGAGCCAAGAAATTAAGTTTAACTGTCTTCTATTCGAAAATTGTAGTGATGCATTGAACAACAGTAAATTCTTCTCTTGGTGAACAAACAGTAGCAGCAGCACAGACAGGACTCTATTTTAGACACTCGTTCAGTAGTTAGTCGTTAGTACAACACTATAAAATGGATTGACTGCCTGTCAAATAGTCATTAGTGCTTGTCTGTCTTAGTCACTGACTCATGCGTGCAGTTTTGAGGTGCATCTAAGCGAACTGTCTGGCATCATGTAGGGACAGATTCCTGATCAATATCCAGTGCAGTGGATACACAGTTATTGCTACTACTGTCACTAACATAGAGCACTGTCTTGTCCTTCCATAATGTTATCCACTAAGAGCAAATTAAACACTGTTGTCTTCCATGTATGTCTATCCACCTCTATATTACAACAGAGAAACAGAATAATAAAAAGCTTTGAGTAAAATGCTCAAATTCATTGATCTGCTTTAACAGGACAATTAATGTGTGGGGTGGGTATATAAACATCATATCACCAATACTCAGCATACAGCCCAGCTGTGCTAAACATGCAGAGAATTTACTATATTTGCATCTGTCCCAGCATCACATTTGTAAATATTGTTTACAATATTTAAAATATTAAATAACATAACATAATATAATATGTGTATAGTATCCTATAATGTGAAAAAAGTCATGTTGCGTGTAAGAATCATATATAAGAATTATATTTAATATTTTAAATAAGAAAAGCATCACTCTTGATGCATTTTTCCCCATTCAGATTATATTGTTAGCAGGGGGAAAGTGATCAACTGAAGAGGAGAGAGAAGCTTCTCTGACAGAGTTCCTCCTCCAAATCCGTCTGGTAAAACTCTGAACTGCAGAGCTCCTTCAGTGACAGACTGCTGCATCCTAGATGCATGAAGGAGCATTTCCACAGGTCCTTCCTCCCTGAGCTGTCAGACTGTACAATCAAAACTGCTCCCAACAAACATAGATGTTTACATCAGCGCTGTAACAACTTCTGCTGTTATAACTTGCACATTACTTTTCTCAGTTTATATATACACTAACTTATTGGAAGTTACATGCCTACTTTTTAATGCACAGGTACAATACACAATCTGTACTTTCCTGATTATTCTAAATATTGTTAACTGTTACGCCCCACTTAAAACGAAGTGCTGACTGGGGTGAGGGGTAACACAAAGTGAAAGAGAAAACATGAACTACTGGAGAATAGATGTCATGAAACATGATTTATTGCCCAAAACTACTACAGTAAAAATAAACAGAGGGAAGCTCTTTTCTTCAGGGTCTCCAAGGCCAAAACAACAAACAAAACACCCCCTTTAGCTAAAAATCAAACCAAGTACTCTCTAACCAAAACAAAATACAATGGCTGAGCTCCCTGTCTAACCAAAAACAGGAGAAAACAGTTGAAACAAAAATGGCAGAGAACCCCTACCTGCTTCCACAACGATGAACTAATTAACACAGTAAGGGCATACCTTTGCTTACAATAAAAGAAAGAAAACCAAAGTTTCACAGAGTTTAAGTTCTTACACACACACACACACACACACACACACACACACACACACACACACACACACACACACACACAAAGGCCCGCTGCCCAAAACACTATAGCTCACAGCTCTGGCAAAAATGGGGGAAGTGGCAGGGGTGTGGCAGTTTAGGATGGCAGACTATATGCCGTGGCTGACGAGCTGGAACACACCTCAGCTGTGGCTCATGAGGCAGACCTGCAGCACAAGAAAAGGAGAAAAAAAACTCTTCTACAGAGGGAGAGCCACTAGAGGTCAGCGACCGTAACATTAACTATTTAAACATCTTTCAGTATCCTGCTCTGTTTGCACACTACAACCTGGGTTTTCCACTTATCTGTACTCTAATTTTAATAACTGTACAGTACTCTGCTTTGGTAACTATTGTCCATGATGTAAATATGTAAAAATTGTGTTTCTGTTCTGTGTCCTGTTCTGTTTGTATATGTGCTTTTTTGCTGCTAATACAACCAAATTTCCCCTTGTGGGACAATTAAAGAATTATTCTATTATTCTATTCTATTTATATAGTCCATAGGTAAAATAAATAAAAAAACAATTTTAAATGTCAAAAAGGAGAATAGACAGAAAAGGGTTTTTTGAAATGTTTTAAAGGTTACTGTAAAATTACTCTGTTATGAAGGCAAAATTAATAAATGCTACCTCCAAGTGGCAGCACAGCTCTAACAACTTAACCACATATAATAGAAGCATAAAGCCCCTTTTTAAAAACTTGGTCCTGGCTTCATAGGTTCCAGTATGACTTAATATACAGCAATATTCCCTATATTCACCTTCCTTGAATTCTGGTTTAAGTCTTCATTGTGGTCTTATTCAGGAGGGAAATAAAAGCAGCCAAAAATAGTGCTTTGAAAGAGGTGAGACTGAAACAAAACTGTAATACTGCAGGTTTACAGCCTGCAGTTAAACAATATGAAACAACAGATTCTGTGAAATTGGTATTAGCTAATGATTCAGAAAATTCTGCAAATGTATAATCCTGAGCAAATGCTTTCAGGTGTGACATAAAATATCTTTGCCGTTCCAACTATTCTCTCCCAGACTTTGGAATAGCACCGTACAGTGTCTCTATTTATTTTGGCCTCAGTACTTTTAAAAATTGTGGTGTGCAAGATCAACAGAAAGCTGGGAGCTAATTGGAAACAATTTGGCTGTGAGATTGTGGCCTTTTCCTCAGTAACCCATGGGAATTTTAAATGTGACTCAAAGGTTGCATTATTCAGCTGGTTTAAACCAATATACAACACAGCTGTAAATTATGGACATCTTATTAGTTTGGAGCCAAACAGCTATTATTCTGATATAATGACACTCAAAATAACAGACATTCACAGACATTGTAGACTCTAAATTATAGTTGGAACAATAATAAATTGGTTACATGTCAAAAATGGGGTGTTGCTTAATCGTGAGGTTGAATGCCAGTAAAAGAGATATTATTTCCTAACCACAAATTAATCTGTTAAAGTAACAATTAAAATCATTTTTGCTGGATGTTTTTTTATGTATGTATTTATTAAAGTGTGTGTGTGTGTGTGTGTGTGCTAAAAACACAGATGGTTTGTTAAAAATCTAGGACAGTTTAAAAGCATGAGAAAAATACAGTGCACTGTAACAAATGTGCCACTGGGGAATCTAAACAACCCATAATAATAGTTACCGTAGGAACAGAGGCTATTCAGCAAAAAGATGCAGCTTCAGCTTTTCAGGTCCAGATCCACTTACTAGCACTCTGCAGCAACATCTCTGTTTGCTGAGTAACACTGTCAGGCACAGAATTCAATTATCATAAACATAAAACTATTTCAAAAGCAAAGTATTAACTTCCAGCAATGATTTTAAAGTAAATTTCAGACGAATAACTTAGACGATATTTAAATGTATTATTATTTTAGAAAATATGGAAGCAAACATGTGGTTGAACATGAATGTAAGAAAATGGATGGATTTCTTTACACTATTTGTTATCTGTATATTATCTTGTTTTGTGAACTGCAAGAAAGACAAAGACTTAAAACCAAGTGACTCCTGGAATAACAACACTTGCTGACTTTTTAAACTTAGTTAAAGTTTTTCTTCAGTTAGAAAAGCGATCAGCTACATCATTATTAACACCTTACTAGTATTGTGTTGCTCTGACCTATCAGGGCATGGATTCAACACCACTAGACTATCCTGTGATGTCTGGAACCAGAGCACTTGCAGTGGTTCCTTTGGATCCTGTGGGTTGGCTTGAGTTTGGCTGGGGCCACCGATGATGAAGTGTGCTCTGGCAGATCTTGTAGATATTCATTTGGTTTGGGATCTGAAGAATGTGGAGGCCAGACTCAGGGCCTGGGGTTCTTGGTGTTTCTACTGCTATTTTTGCCACGTTGGGATGCATTGCCCTGCTGTAGAAGAATGCTGCCCCATGTTAAGTTGATAGTAGAGGTCAAGGTAACAACCACACGAAAGCCAAAAGTTCACCCAAAGTTCACTTCTCATAGGTTTTGATGTTCAGACTGTTGTTTTAAGGCAGTAGTTTATTGTAACATAATGTTCATTCGAATATGCTTAAATCATATTGTTTTTCTATTGACCGCTGTGTATTAGTGATGCATGCGACTGTTTGCAGCAGTTCTTCTCTTTAACCTTGTGATGGCAGCATAATTCTTTGAAATCTACACAATGCCCTGAGCTTCATAATAGAGTGCAGATTGTGGAGAAATGCTGCTTTTCCCTGATAAACTACCACCTGCTAGTGAGTTGGCTGTTACCATAAGAGACCATGTTATTTCTTAGATGATCGAAATGCATTGGTTATTAAAAACATCTCAAAACAAATGCAAAAGTATCCTTTCTTTGTTTGTTAATGTTTTTGCTGGGGGTGTAAAGTTATATGTCTTTGGTTTATTAGCTCCAATACCAGACAGAAATTCTGGCATTCTTGTTTTAAACTGTTTACCTAAATGTCCACTTTGGATTGGAAATGGGATCAACTGTAACTAAACACATATAACAGTGGACTAAAGCTCCTTCAAACTTCACTCCCCTCCTTAGCATGTTGCCACTAAGAAAATCACAGACGGACAATCCCTGCAAGAACTTTCACACCTCTTACATATGTTATATGAGAGACGCAGTGCAAGAATGGTGTGGACTGAGGATCTATTTTAGTGAGCCACTCACATGAGCACTGGAATCTATATATCTACCCTCTTTCTTTCCTTCTAGTCTCAGAAAAAGACGCCTGTGAGTGTTTGTCACCTGCTGTAGAAGGTAAGGATTTTATTTTGAAATACAGGAGAATCAAGGGATAAGGAAATAAAAAACATGTGTTGCAATATATTCAAACTGTTCTTGCCATTCTGAATTTATCCGTATTTTTAAAAATGGATATAATAATTTTTACTCTAAAACAGTATTTACATTATGATATTATGTTGTCATTTACTAAGACCAGGTTTCATATTTTTTATTAAAACGACAAATATACTTGTGAGTCAAAGAGGGGACTGTTTTTTTTTCTAAATCTAAGATCTGTGGCTTCTCACAGATGTCCGAGTTGAAGTTATGACTAACACACAACAGTGTCCATTTGATTTATGTGTTTTACTTTTACAAATCTTCTCCTCTTTAGTCTTTGTGTATGTTTCCTTTTTTCAGAAATAACCTGCCAGGTTATTGTAACCTTTTTTGGATTTGTTTGAGTGAGGATTTTTTTAAGTCACACGTTTGACCTTTTGACAATGTCATACACTGTTTATGTCGCCTTCTATGTATACCCAACCCACAGTAGCTACAACAGTCAATGGGCTGAAACGTGAAAAGTATCCTTCTGGAAAAAAAAATACAGATGTTGTTCTAACTTTGTTTTTCTTATAATTGCAGATTAAACGAGGGGGAACACAAGACTGCAACCATGTCTGAAGCGTACGTATAACCTTTAAGTTTCAATACACGTTAGCATTTGCTATGTGAGATTCTAATCTAACCAAAGCATCTCCTCTCCACCTATTTGCATCCTTGCTCCAAACTTTACAGGCCTTCGGTGAGTTGATTTCAGTTGTCAGTAATGTTAGTTGTCAATGAGATGGCTTAATCAATTGGATTAAAACTAGGCAACACACCAGCTATGCCTTCAGCACTTTAACCCTGTCTTGAATGCTGACATTAATGAGTGAATTCTCTAATCTAAATATTAAAAAATAATGAAAATAAATGCAAAACTGAGCATTTAACAACAATTCATTCAATACATTCAAGGCCAAATGAATAAAATGAACATTGTCTTCTTTTCCAGAAACCAAAGCCAAAAATCTCTGCATCTCGCAGGCTGTTCTTGAAGGTATCTTATGTCTAACTGTGTATTAATCTTAGGAATTCATATTCTTGAAGCGCTGTAAACCATATACTGTGTGTTTGACTGAGGTGTCATCCTGTATGTGCACCAGACAAAACTGCTAAAGAAGGCCATGACTATGCTGGAGAACGAAAAACAATTCAAAAAAGATGAACGTGAGAGGATCCTTGCTGAGAGAGTGCCAGACCTCCAAATATCCGGTCTGTCTTTGCAGGACCTACAGGTACATGTGTCAAATAGCAGGAACTTTTTTTGGATTGTGGCATAACACAAATTGACATAAAATCAGGAAACTATAAAAACTCTGGTCATTTTTTCCCACCTACTTTGGGTAATATCTGGCCACAAAGAATTACTGATCATTTATTTTCTAAGGTCTTGTGATATCTATAACCAAGAATTTTGTTGGCACACAAATTCAGTTACTGTGTTTATAATTTAGTTTGTGGTACTGAGGGCATTGGAAAATTACATTTTAAAACCTCAACAGCGATTCAAGCAATGCCTCGCTTTAGCAGAAGAATCCACAGACCTCATTGTCAACAGTTTACCATTATGACCATTAGAAAGTATTCCCAGTGAAAACTACTCACACAGACTCTTTATATCAATCTGTGGATCAAACAAACTTATATAGATGAATTTATTTTGTATTTTATCACCAAGGCATTGCACATATATGTGTTCCAGTGTCTCTTTGTATCGTTTCTTGTCAGTTTTTCCATTAAATTATCAAAACCAATTAGATAAAAACTTGTTTTCACATCAGGTCTAATACACTTAAATCTTCTATTCACAGAATTTTTGCAAGCAGCTACATCAGAAGATTGACGTGGTTGATGAGGAGCGCTATGATATTGCTCTTAAGGTGACAAAAAATGACAAGGAGGTAAGTATTATTTGCAAATAACCAACCAAGTATTTTAAGTACAATCTTATAGGATGCATACGGACAATAAAAAGTTCAATAAATTAATCCTGAGGATGGTTTTTTTTTGTTTGTTTAAAAAAAAAAAAATCTGTGTTGGAAAAAAGATACAGGATCTGTCTCAAAAGATCTTTGACTTGAAAGGCAAGATGAAGAGACCCAATCTGAGGAGGGTGAGGGTGTCTGCTGATGCAATGCTGGGAGCTCTGCTGGGCTCCAAGGTCAAAGAGTCTGTGGACTTCAAGGCCAACCTCAAGACTGTGAAGAAAGAGGAGGAGAAGGTAAGTGGAGCAATATATATGTTAATTCACACTATTTTTTAGTAGTCCCGAATGTAAACAACAATGTACATACACTATTAAAGTATGCCCATATTCTGCCTTTGAAACTAGTGCATGTGAAGTGCTACAAAGTTCAACAGTGTGCTAGGCACTAAGATTTAGTGCAATGAAAATAAAGACATACCTGCAGTGTTTGAAATTAAAAAGCATGTATCCCCACCTCAGTATGAATTTAACTGCACTAACTGTACTATCACCCTGCAGAAAGAGGAAGTGACTGACTGGCGTAAGAACGTGGATGCCATGTCTGGTATGGAGGGCAGAAAGAAGCTGTTCAATGCTGGACAATAGATTTAAAATGAATATCTGGATTAAGATGTCTGTTAAGAAACAGGTGGATGCAACGAACTGCATTAACTTTATAATGATTATAATTCTGACACAGCTCATGTTGTGAATATACAGACAGTAGTGAGGCATCAGTAGTGTCTTTAGGACAATTGTCTCTTAATATATATTTTTCCCATAATGAAAAAATGTGTATTAAATATATTAGAGCACTACATTGCAGTTTTAGTTTTTTAGCCTATATCTGAATTAATATTGATTACCTGTGTCACTTCAATAATATCGCCCTGCTTTTTGACTTTATTTATTTATTTAAAAAATCGCCCATATTTACAGAAAACCAGATGAGCATATGACAAGAAATCTTTCATGTGTCCTGCTTATGTTCTGCCCATGTTGTCTGAAAAAGCTTGTGCTCTTTTGCTATACTGAACTGATTAAGACCGTGAATGCACATTCCAGGGGCAGCTAATGCTGGAGTCAACTGTTCATGAAGTCCTTGTATGAATGTGGTATTAATTAAACTAATGAGCAAAGCATTGTCATAATCAATCAAATAATAAAATCTCTTTAACATTAATCAGAAATCATTGTCATCCTTTCAGTACTGTTTAAGAATGAATCACGCTTATAGTCTGTGTGTTTATCAACATAAACTTCAGAATAGTGAATTGATATGTTAGAAATTTGCCTTATCCAGTATTTATTGTAGTGTTAAAAAGACGTCACGTGCAACTCATAATTTTTAACAAGGTTTTCTGGAAATTGTATTAGCCTAATGGTTCTCAAACTCTAAGGCTCCTCTCCAAGTTAATGCATCACACCCAACAATTTGCATCAGTCATTAACAATAGAAAAGAACCCAAGGTCAGCGTGATCGCATCCAAACTTCATCAAATACTTATTTTTTTCTTTAAAAATGCATTTTTATTCATATGCAATGATGTGCAAAAATCTTTTCCTCTAATTTCTTTAAATAGTCATTGGGAACACTTCCCCAGCTTGAAGGACATTCAAAGCTCTTCTTTGGATGTTGGCTGACTTTTGATCTGTTCTCTGTCAATGTTGATCCTATGCTGCTTCAATAATGTTGAGCCTGTTCTCAATGAGATGCTTTCTAGGTGATATTTATGGCAGTTCAAAATCTGCATTTCTTATTCCTTCAATGTTGAGAAGATCCCCAACACCACTGGCTGAAATGCAGCTAGAAACAATGACAGAGTCCACCGTACAGATGGCTGTAGGCACTCACTGTTGTACTTTGCTCCTGGCTTCCTCTGTACAGATGGATGTCTCAGGTCCTGTGCCAGGCCAACTAAAGAAATTGGAACAAATTCTATGTTTTTCCATCAGACTGGAAGTAATAGAGTGCATAAAGATCCATCACAGGACTGAATGACTACAGACCTGTCGCCTTGACGTCTGTGGTCATGAAATCCTTCGAACGACTGGTGTTAGCCCATCTGAAGGACATTACAGGCCACCAGCTGGACCCTCTGCAGTTTGCCTACCGGGCAAACAGGTCGGTGGATGATGCAGTAAACATGGGGCTGCATTACATCCTGCAACACCTCGACCACCCGGGAACTTATGCCGGGGTCCTGTTTGTGGACTTTAGTTCGGCTTTTAACACCATCGTGCCTGAACATCTCTCCTCCAAACTCCCTCAGTATTGGTGCCCCTCAAGGATGTGTCCTCTCACCACTACTCTCACCACTACTGTTCTCCCTCTACACTAACGACTGCACCTCCAAGAACGGCTGTTAAACTCCTAAAGTTTGCAGATGACACCACCGTCATTGGCCTCATTCAGGATGGTGATGAGTCTGCATACCGGCAGGAAGTTGAGCGGCTGGTAGTCCGGTGCAGTCAGCTCAATCTGGAGCTGAACACTCTTAAAACTGTAGAGATGACAGTGGACTTCAGGAGACATCCCTCAACTCTGCCCCCCCCCTCACCATATCTGACAGCTCTGTGTCGACTGTGAAGATCTTCAAGTTACTGGGTACCACCATCTCCCAGGACCTGAAGTGGGAGACCAACATCAACTCCATCCTCAAAAAGACCCAGCAGAGGATGTACTTCCTGAGACAACTGGGGAAGTACAGTTTTCCACGGGAGCTACTGATCCAGTTCTACACTGCGGTCATTGAGTCTGTCCTGTGCTCCTCCATCACAGTCTGGTATGGTGCCACAGTCTGGTATGGTGCAGCCACTAAACAGGACAGGAGCAGACTGCAGTGGACTGTACGGGCAGCAGAAAGGATCATTGGCGCCCCCCTGCCCTCCATCCAGAATCTGTACCTCTCAAGAACCAGGAAACGGGCAGGGAAAATCATCACAGACCCCTCACACCCTGGACACAGACTTTTTGATCTGCTGCCCTCTGGCAGACGGTACAGAAGCCTGCAGACCAGGACCACCCGACATAGGAACAGTTTCCTTCCCCTCGCCATCTCCCTTCTAAACAGTTGACCTGTCACACTGCTCCCACTGCCAGACTGAAACTGCACCTTATGTAAATTCTGTAGTATTCATTCCACTTCATTTCTGTATTCTATGTATATAAGTTTAGATTGGTTATTTATAGTTGGTTTACACAGCTTTGTGTATGTATGTGTATGCATGTGTAATGTGTGTGTGTGTGTGTGTGTGTGTGTGTGTGTGTGTGTGTGTTTATGTGTGTGTGTGTGATTTACATTGCTGTGCTTGAGAGCCTCCATCTGTGTCTGCACATATACTTGGCCAATAAACACGATTCTGATTCTGATTTAAAGTTGTGTTGTACCCTGTGCTCAGACTCAGTCAAATGCAGCAAAAAAAAAAAAAAAAAACTTTGGAAGGTTCATCACAGTGGAAATGGAAAATTACCAAAGCATACTGCAAAATCAACTGTTTCCTGTTGCAAAGAAATTAAATTGTTTCAACTGCCATTGAAGCAAATGAATTGAAGGAAATGCAGCATACGGTGATGTCAATGGCTTCTAGACTTTAGGCAGTCAATGACTGCAAACAGTTTTAATCTGAATACTAAAAACAGCCCTTGTATTTAAAATGTTGTTAGCCAGTCAAAGTTAGTTAAAGTTTTGTCAAAACCATTTATCAATCAAAGTGAAAAGTCTGCACATTAATCACAACTTTACTGTTTAAATTAGAATCTACTGTGGTGGTGTACAGAGGATGCCACATTATAATTTATGTCACCTTTCTCTTTGTTTGAACTTCAGCAGGTCATCTTTACCATGTCTGCATACTCATACATACATACTACATACTGAGTTGCTGCCATCTGATGTGTTTATTAAATATTTGCATTCAAAAGCAGTCAAACATTTACATCTAATGACGTGGACAGAGAGTGTTAAAGGGCCTATACAAATGTTGATAAGCATTTTGCTTATCAACAACAGGAAACAGATCAGGGACATTAATTGTTTGGTCATTACATTTTGGAGCATGAGTTGAGATATGGCTAATAATTTTTGGTCAATTTAACCATTATCAGACACTGTTTCAGGAGTCAAATTAATACCCATGAATCAAATCCACTGAACGACTACCCTGAGGTACCCCTGAGCAAGATACCGTCCCTACACACTGCTCCCCGGGCGCCCAAAGGCTGCCGACTGCTTCACAGAGTGAATGGGTTAAATGCAGACAGGGATTTCCCCACGAGGATTAATAAAGTATATGTTATTATTATTATTGAAAATGAGAAAAAGGCACCAAAAAGAAGCAAAATGACAGGAAAAGTAACAAAAACTATTTGAAGAAACAACACTGAAACACACAATTATGACAAAAAGACTAAAATGCAAAAATCAAAACAAAAAAAACATCTAGCATACAGAGATGTCAGATAATGGAAAACACCTATATGATGTATAGGTGAATGCACAAAATAAATACAAATTTCAACTTCCTCATTGTGGGTGTGTCTGCCCTGTAGGATGAGCAGGGGGGGCTTTTATCCATCTGTACCCAGTGCCTGTATTTTTCATAATCTGTCCCTGGCTGCAACCTGCAGACTTCTTAGCAAAATCCAGACTGAACCATAACAGCTTCCCAGTAGGCTAGCTTACTTTATATAATAGAGCTTGAAGAACCGGATAGAGTAGACCAAAGAACAATCTCGTTGCTCTTGAGTAACTTTAAATTTGGTCTGTTTTTTCACACGGACATCGAAACACATCTACGGTTGTGACACAGGCAACGCCTCCTCCCAGTTTCTCCATCCACAGTGAACGAGTCTGACGCTTGCAGCTGCTCCTTATATAGACATAACGTTCAGCAGTAGTACCGCCTGTGTGTGATATTCGACGTTCCTATTGGACGGCTGGACTGTCAATCGACAACGTCCAGGGAACGCTACCGTGCTTGGCCTGTGGTGTACTGCTGCCAACATTAACGGGTGTACCAGCTACATTTAGCCGGATATAATATTCTAACGTGGTAAGACGACGTTTTTTTACAATGTTCCCATCAGTTTGGGATGAGAAACCTCAAAGTTTACAGTTCTGTTTTTAAATATATCAATCCTCTCTTTATGTCGGTTTAAGCGGCCATAACAGGCAGGGTTAGGGCTCTTTTAGGTATCGTCGCCCATCCTTTGAGGTTAGCTTTAAAGCTTTACAGTAACATGACAAAAAAGTGCTTATATGCTGGTTAGCTATCGTTAATTGTTGTTTTATCTTCAGCAAATAAAGAGTGAGGGTTAATAAGTGCATCTGCTGTAGCTAACTCTCAGCCGGCTAAAAACAACCTGTGACCTTTTGCTGGCTCTCCCTAAAAGAGGTCCCTGCTCCACAAACGTGTGATTCATTAGGATGTACATCTCAAGCTGGACACAGATCCTTTTTGCATCTGTGTCAAATCTTTACTTTGCTCTCTACATTGCCTCTTTGTTAATTTCTGTTGAATTTGTGTAGGTGCCTGCAGCGAACTCTCCGGATGTCCAAGTACAAACTGTTTCTGCTGAGACATGGAGAAGGGGCCTGGAATAAAGAGAACCGATTCTGCAGCTGGGTGGACCAGAAGCTGAGTGAGAATGGGGTGAAGGAGGCCCAGGACTGTGGAAGGCTCTTGAAGGAGCAGGGATACAAGTTTGACATCGTGTTCACGTCCATACTTAGCCGCTCGATCCAGACAGCATGGCTGGTGATTGAGGCTATGGGTCAGGAATGGGTCCCTGTTGTCAAGTCCTGGAGGCTTAACGAACGACACTACGGCTCTCTGATTGGACTCAACCGGGCAGAAATGGCTCAGCAGCATGGAGAGGAAAAAGTGAAGCTGTGGAGAAGGAGCTATGACATCACTCCACCCCCGATTGATGAATCCCACCCTTACTTCCATGAAATCTACAATGACCGTAGATACACCACATGTGATGTCTCGAAGGAGAAGCTTCCCCGAGCTGAGAGCCTGAAGGAGGTGTTGGACAGGCTGCTGCCATACTGGGACAGCACTGTGGTGCCAGTGATAAGGAAAGGCAAGACTGTCCTCATTTCTGCTCATGGAAACAGCTGCAGGGCCCTGCTGAAACACCTGGAAGGTATGCTACCATAACCTGCCATAAACAATGTTCGCTGAGGCTTTGTCTCTGTAGGGTGAATGCATTACTGCAATACTGTAGTTGAAATCAGCAGCTGCCTCTGAACTCTACAGTCTTCTGCTTCTGGTCATCAGAGTCAATAAATTGGAAAGGACCTATTTCACTTCCAGAATTGGAAAGTGGTTGACCTCTTGTCGAAAGGCCACCGAGTTTGTGTTACATTTGCAGTGACTATGACCTTTTATCAACCTGCGTGTACTGCCCGCTCTGTAACTTGACACATATTGGGTGTTACCGTACCTGTAGATAATTACACGAAGCAGAGGATACATGCAGGCTGGAGCAGACTAACATTACAGCTTTGCTGAATATGATCTCATTCTCTAGCAATGATTCCAACTAAATGACTGCAAACTGTAATTGGTCATGGTTGTGAATTAGGGCTGTGCGATATGAACAAAATCTCATATCCCGATATAAGAATTCTATCATCCGATAACGAAATAAATCACAAAAATGTAACATTTTCTGTAAATTCTGTGAATCTCGGGCAGCTCGACTTGCGGGAAGTGTTTCCAGCTGCGCGTCATGTAGCTGGAGTCAAGTGTTTTAACAGATGCATGAAACTATACATTTTTAGACATAAGTTGTAACGGCCGCCGTTTTCTTTGTGAGTATTTATTACACGGCGTGCTGCGGGGAAAAGCCTGTTCTAACGTTTGAGTCTAAGGTTTATTTTTTTTTAGCACCTGACGGCTCTTTTTTACTTCTCATCCGTAAATAATCTGCTCTTTCACGCGATTCAGTTTATTTTGAAAAGTCTCAACAGGATCTTGAGCTTTATTGTGAAAGGTTTATGTGGAACATAAACAAGCGGACACGCGATGCTGTTACCGTCGTTGTTGCTAACCACAACGCATAAAAACAGGCGCTTGTCCGTCGGTAGTGTGGTTATATTAAATATAAGAGAAAGAGAGAACTTCAAGAAATTAATATAGCCACTACAGTGACCATCAAAACGATGAAAAAATATTACCGTAAACAGTTTATTTTGCGACACCACGAAACAAACGATAGCGTAAAATGAAACGATAGACGTTTTTATATCGTCATCCGATATATATCGTTATATCGAACAGCCCTATTGTGAATGGCTTGTATTGGATGAATATTACCCCTTCTTTCTCCAGGTATATCAGATGAGGACATTGCCAGCGTGACTTTACCTACAGGGATACCTGTGCTGCTCGAGCTGGATGAAAACCTCAAGCCAGTGAAACCTCGACAACTGCTGGGAGACCAGGAAAAGATTCAGGCAGCCATTAAAAAGGTGGAAGACCAGGGAAAAGCCAAAACAACAACTTGAACGCATTGCAATAGTTGTAAGACATAATATAGTTTCATTCTTGCTGCCTCTGAGCACTTTTTTTTATTAGCTATGGCAAATGCCAAACTCAACAAACTTGAATAACTCCTTATGTAATAACAGACAACTGCAACAACAGATTGTCATTCTACTGGGACACGGAGAAGTTCAGAGATGTGTGTGTGTGTGTGTGTGTGTGTAAATGTTTTAATGTTGTGCTGAATGTTTTTGTGTAAGCACTGAGAAGACATTTGGTCTGTAGCTTGAATGCCCTCGTGAATGCCAGCTTGGTAACACTTAAGTGTTTTATTTATGTATTTATTTAGTTATTAGGTTTCTTGCACTGTAACTCTACTTTACAGATTCATACAGATTCAATGCACTGATGCGGCAAAATCTTAAAATGCAAAATATATTTCCTCTCTTAAAGGTGTTTTTGTGTGACAGGGGTTTTAACCTGTGCCTTCAGTCTTTATTCGGCACCTGAAACAGGTCTTTTATTGAAAGTGGACCTGTTATGCTTTTCCTTATTTACCTTCAGGTGTGCGCTGTTACATTGATGGATGGAAAAAGCTCAGGCTTCACTTGTTTGAAACCAGTTAAACACTTGGTTTCAAACAGTTTTTTTTCTCTGGCCTCTGTGTGATGTCATTGAGAAGGGATATTCTTTATACAGCCATCTCAGGCGGATGGCTCTAGCGCTGACTACTTGGTTTAAAGGGAGAGACACTAAAACGTCTTGTTTCATACAGTGGATGAACTGAGGTGTGGCACAAAGGCCAGCTGTGAGATAAACGGGGATTATTTTGAACTGTGAATCATGCAAAGCTACTCGTGTAGAGTCCAAGAATATGAATATGGAGCTGGAAATCAGCAGAACAGGTTCTCTTTAAGAATAAAAGCACTCCATTAACAAATCTTACCTCAGAAAAATTACAAACCAGCCCATTCATTCCAAGAATTGGGTAATAAAGCCACTCAAATGCTGTGAAATGCTGAAATTGAATGTGGATAAGTTACTGATACTTTTTAATGGCCTACTCGATGCAGCAGAATCTGCTTTAAACAGTACATCAACTCTGACACATAACAGATTGAGTTCAAAACACTTACACTCATGGCTATATTGGCGTGACAACTAGCTCTTTTTATTTCTTAATTACAGTCATACATGGGCCATTTGATGTTATGTAATGAGAGAAGATGTCACTGTTTGCACATTGTCTTACAGCAGAACTATTTTACCGTTGTATGTGGCTCACACTGCTTTAATGTTTTTAATATGTTGTAAAGTGTGTCTTGTGTGTAAATGTAAATGCTGTGCCTCTTTTTTTGTTTTTTGTTCTTAGTTTCTTGCGTTTCGCTGCCACTGTAAGGTGTAACTGGTTTGTTAGGTCAACAGGCAAAATGGATACATTTTGAACATTTCTAGGTACTAAAGGGTAGAAACACTGATATATTTGTATTTCCTGTAAGCTAGCTTAATGACTTCCCTGCTGTTCTCACCTTGCCATTTGAGAGTTTTCAAGATGAATAAAATGGAATTCTAATTTTCCAAAAACAAAAACTAATTTCTGTGTTATGTTTCAATTTTCAGCTTTGTTTTTATCTGATTGCTCTTTATTATTGAAGAGAAGGGCGTTCCAGATGTTGCCCTGATATACAGTCAACTATAAATTATGTGATGGAGCAACTGAACCAAATTGGGAAAATAAACAATAATGCTTGTTTTGGAAGTGCAGACATCCTCGCAATTTGGATTCCGGTCGCCTCGAGCCCGCTGGAAACAATAAACGACTGAGTCTGTTTGGCTACCGCACATGGACTCAGAAGAGTGGTTCTTCATTTCTCAACCCTTTCTGTAATTTGGCCAAACCACTGGGGCTGAGACCGGGAGAAACCCTCTAATTGGATGGAAATGCTCCTAAATGAAATGCTAAATGATCAATGTGATTGTTTTTATTCCAACTTATGTGGCAGGAGCAATACATGTATATAACTGATATGCTAATGTATGGACCACCGTGTTTATATCTATCCTTTAACAATCAGACAGGCTCATTAAGTGCACCTGTCATTTAACTCAATACATCTAAAAGCCAAATACTGCACTTCAGTCAGAAAGCTTTTTACACACAATAATGCAGCACTGCTAAACTGCATAGAAAAGAAAGCGCAAGTTAGAAAATTGAATCTATGTTTAATATTTTTAACCTTTATCAACCAGAGGAATCAGTTGCACTGCAATTTAAAGACATCCCTAAAGTTAACCTGTGTGCATACACATGTCAACCCTGTGAAACTCAGTGAGTTTGCAGCTTGAGCAGGCGGAGCTGCACATTGCATGCTCTGTTTATAAACCCCTGGTCGCTCTGTGCCTGCTGATTTCCAGCCGCTTTGGTCTGCAGGCCTGGTAAGTTTAATCATAATGTGTGATGTAGCTTCACAAGGTCATTAGCGCAGGCATATAGGGATGTTGTGTTTTGTATTTAGACTGACTTGCGTGGAAAAAACTGTATAATCAGAGTGAAGTACATATTTACAGCTGCTAATGACTGTTGAATTTGCAGTGGTTTCATGTATCATTTGATGTGAGGACAAAAAGACGGGCTGGTTCAGATTTTGAAACACCCCAAAGAAGACTCTTGAAAAGATTTGTTAGGTTATATTTTATATGGATGCCTCACTTTTGTACTTCTTCTGTAGTACTAATTATTACATCTGAGCATGCCATCCTCAACCTAGATTGCTTGAAAAGAGATGAAACTGAACAAATAGAACATAAATATAAGTGCACGGCATTCATTGCTAAAGAAACTAAATGTTTAGATCTCTATGGGAGACTTTCCACACAGAGATATTAGGATAACTTAATTGTGTTCCCTCAATACAAGTTTTTAACATCCTCAAGCAGAGACAAGAGTGGGAAAGAGGTTTCATGAAAACTGAAGTTGATGTGAAATATCTTTTTACACTGTGTTTATATTTTTATCTTTAATATTAGAAGGGAAATTTCATTGTTATAAAGAAAATTGATTCTACTGTATCCAAGCTGCATAGAAAAAGAACTCTAACAAGGAGTGACAGAAACAAAACAAGTCTCACAATCCCTTTTCATGAAGTAATTGTGAGCTTAATCATGTACAATTTGCTGGCGGGGACTTCTGCAAATAAGTGGTTTCAGCTGCCTATATTCTTGTTTTTCCTCCCTCCTTTCATGAAGCTTAGATACTTGCATCTTTCTGTGCAACAGAACGACAGAAGTCGAAGCCATAATTCAGTTTTAGTTTTCTGTTGCTCATATATTAAGCAGACGTCTGGCTGTGGACACACTGTTTGCTGTGGTGGACATGCCAAGTCGGCCTCCTATTCCTTAGATGGTATTGCAGATAAAGGCTGGACCACACTCGGTTGCAGTGTGCGAGTTTGTGACCGGAGGCTGATCTAGTCTGGGACTGGAAATGTGTTTGGATTTGAAGAGCATTCTCACTCACCCATCTTGATTACAGAAATCGGGATGACTTTGTATCCTGAAAGTGAAAACAGCTGTGTATGCACAAAATGTAAAAGATATTGTTAACGCATTTGACTTCCAGTCTTTCATATCCAGTATGCACAAATACAAGAGAATACATTCTCAGAAAGTAGAGCAATTCAGATATTTATGTTTAATGTTTAGCTGTGTATGACTTTTTTCCCCTTTTTAATTAGTACAGTCCAAATGCTATTGTCTGCATGGTGTCAACTGTGTCTGGATACAGATGGAAATACAAAATGTCTTTTGAGCGTGAACACATGGGAGCTGCTGCAGTTTGAGTTGAAAATCAGCCATTTAAAAAGTTGTGAATCAAGTCTGCCAACTGAGAAAGTGATACGGGAAAAATTCAGCTGCTGGTGTTTTAATGTGAGCACAAACGGGTCTTTGTGCCTCAGCAGTGGAGCGATTTGAAAGAAAAGCACACCGCATGGTCTCTGGTTGTACAGGTGGGGCACTCTAAATGGGAGAGGAAATGGTTTTCCACATGAGCAAATTACAAGAGGTTAAAGGGTGAACATTAGTGGCACTAATGTTAATGAAGTCATTCGTCAGCGATCAGTCTGCCGTACAGGAGAAATAGCATTCCAAACACCAAGAGAAGAATGATTTGGAGTTAGGAATCATTTCAAGGGTCCTGCTTTTTCTCATGGTCTTTTTTAATAATCACCCTTCCAGTTTGGGTTTTTGCCTCCCAGCACTATTTTTGGAAAGCTTATTCACGGTGATCACAATGGAAATAAGTTATTCCTGGGTTACCACTTTGTTTAGCAGCAGGTATTTTCTTGAGTAAACCACGATCTCTGTCCATGGCAGGGACATTACAACTAACACTGCCTGTGTACTTCCTTAAAAGGAGGCCAAGTACGCCATCTGAGCTGATGGGATGTGGAGCAGGGAGTGCACGTAGCTGCATCTATTTCCATTGAGTGCCCGGCTGAGGATGAAGCGATAACTTGGCTTTGAATTAGGATTATTTATTGAATTGTGTCACCAGACATATTTCATTCCAGTCAATGATCGCTCTCACTTTGCAATGTTTTATCAGCAATCAAACAACAATTTCCATCAGCTGATTATAAGCTATTATAAACCATTTGTTTAATAAAACCAATCGGTGCTGCAGAGTCAAGAGCTGAAGGGCTCGAATTTACTAAAGGCCCCTGTCGCTTTGCACAAAGCTGACAAGATAGTTGCAAATCTTCACATCAACAGCCACAAAACAGCACAGACTCCTTTTCGGCTCTTTTTACAAATATTTTAATGAGCAACAGAAAAGGTCACCAGTACAGTATGTTGTTGCTTGTAAACTGTGTGTGATTTGTATCCTGGTGATGGACTTTTTTGAATGTGACCATGTTTGGTCATGTGGAGTAAGCAGCTGTGGCTTCTTGATTGATTGCAAACGCCTCTCTGGCAGCTGTTTATCTACATATAAATGTGTTGAAGTACTTTTTTTATCCTTCAGTGAGAAACTTGTCTGTCTTTTTTGATTTAGTTTCTGCAGCGCATCCTATATGTGCTGTAGATATTTAGCTGATGCAGTTTTGGGCAGGTATTAAACAGTCATATGATCTCAGTTACCAACCTTACAATTAGCCAGTCAGACAGAATACAAGTCAAAGGAATCGATTAAAGAAATATTCATGTATAGTTATTCTGGCCTCGTGACTGTAGGCCCACCTAAAACACAAAGACTGGAAACAATGGGAAACGGCTACTTTACAGTATCTGTCACCCTCAGAGTTAACAATCTCAGCAGTAACTGACATGTAGCTATAAAGTCTGCTGGCATGTTTCTCTAAAATGATCATAATTTAGAAGAGTAGTATGCTGGAAAAGTTTATTTTCCTTTTTTTCTTGCATCCACAGTTATTGCTGGACTCATTGCAATAGAGACAGAGCTGTGCAGTTACTAGTATCCAGCTGTGTGCCTGTCTGTGGTGAACATTTCCTGATTGAAGATGTGAAGTTTTCTTTTACATGCCAAACCAAATGTTAATCACACATTAGGACCAGTGTTAAACAGAACAGAGTCTCTGTCTCAGGCTTTTTGATGTCTGACTGATACATTTGGAGACACTCTGTAAAGACACCATCAGTAAGGCAGTAATCACAAAGGCCAACAATATACAAACAGCACATGGTGTTTACACAAAACTGGAGAGCCAAAGGAGAAGCATGTAGCTGATGTAATTATGGGGCTTTTAGTGAAAGGCTTATAAGACTTATTACGAGCTTCGATGGACTACTTGAGGGATTCTCGGGCTAAATCCAAGTTGGCTTTCAGAAACGAAGAAGTCAAACGTGGGCTTACTTATTAACCGCTTTGGATAAGGGACACTGGCATGGGTTACTATTGTGTTTTTCCAGGACTGTTTTTATTACTTAAAATTTTATAGGTACATGTGTTCAGTCACATCTGTCTGAATATGCCAGAGACCTGCAGGCTTTCTTTTAATGTACTTAGTACATTAGCACTGACTGAATATTATTGTGATGTAGACTTTATGCCATGTTTGCAAAATGTGCTTCCTCATGAACTGCAGCTGGTTGTTTGGCTTCCTTTAAAGGTGAAGTTTTGCCATTCATTGCTGCTTCAGAAAGCTCTCCAGTTATCAGGTTGAATTCCCACTATTGGTTTGGGTTTTATATATTAGAACTACTAAGGTGGCAGCATGACATAGTGCTGCAGGGTAGCAGAAGATTGTGCTGTCATCATTTAAAGCAATAGGGTACCTAATAATGATTTGGGGGGACTTTTTTGTGAAAAAGAAAAAGCCCAAATTAGGATTAGCTTAGCTTGAGATGAAGGCTGGGAAAGGTAGGAGCTGTTGTAAGTTGTAAAAAAAATTCTGTTAGCTACCAACACCTGTAAATGTTTAATACACATTTCTGTTTAATTTATAGACAAATATACATGGTTTGACGCTGTTGACATTTTGGGATAAATAATAGCAGTGTAGACAGATATGACACGCACACTGAACAGATGAATAGTGACATATAAATATATAGTTAGTGACCTGTACAGGTGATGAGAAGGGATTTTTTTGTTTAGGTGTAACCAGGCTTGCTTTAGCCTTTACCTCCAGTCTTTATGCTAAGCTAGGCTAAGTACCTGCATATTCTGCCTGTCTTTGGTTTCGTTGGAGTAAGCGCATTCCCTCAGAAGTCACAGTTTTGTTTAGCTTTAAATGTCAGTGTTTGATATTTTTACATCTGACTTAATGCAAGCCACACATATAAGGCTAAATATTCATGAACAGTGTGTTTTTTGTGATTCTTTTGCTGCATGAAAGCTGTGTGCTCAAGTAGCGGGAGAAATATATCTAAAGTGCCAGTGTGATCAGTGCTTCCACATATTTTTGGGCCTTCAAACAAAATGTATATAACAAAATATAGAAAAAGTTATTCCTAGAGGTAATCTGAACTATACAAATCATCTGTCCATTTGCAGATAGCACTGTTATGGGGAACTCGGAGAATAATGTCTGTGCTGTTAAGTGCATGTCTCTCAGTGTAGACAAAAGCTGGGAAGAAAGGCAATCACATTAGAAAGTTTAAACATTATAAAGTCTAAAAACTCTCAAGAGATTTGAAACTTTATAAATAGAGATCTTCACTGGCATCGACGGACCAGTGAGGCAATGTTTGCGTTAGCCCATCCAAACATTCCTGCTTCACCATTCAGACATCTCTGAGTTGTTCAGCTCAGTCAGTCCTTGCGTGATGCTCCATAGAATCCATAATTCAGACCACCTTTTATGATGCTCAGACCTCTTCTGATCCCATGAGGCTGTGAGAGAGTGATGAACAGGTTGTCACTTGTGACCCTGAGAATAATTAAGTTAGTGAACAAGTGACAAGTGAGTTTAACAGTTAGTTCACACAGAAAAGAAAGTCATCCTCATTCACAATCCTGGCAAATAAGCTTTGGTCATTGTCAGCGTACATCAGCTGATAGCCCAACTCATACCCTGATGTGCATCCAATAGGTGAATCCTAATAAAGGGCACTTCTTTAGACAGGCCACAGTTTCTGAGAATCTCCAGTCTGCTTGACAACCCACCTTCTCCCCTGCACTCCCTTTCATGCTGCATCTGACCGAATGACTCATTGATCTGACCAAATATCCATCATTTATTTCTTTGTATAGCACATGGTTTGCAAAACATTACAATGTACTGTAGTTGCAAACAAATACAAGGCCTTTTGCTTGATTGCTAATGTGTAGTATACAATATAATCATTGTGCATTGGTGCTGACAGAAAATAGTCCCCAACAAAAACGTGTTTTATGCTGTTTGAATTACATTTCCTAATAACTGCACTTGCATGTGTTATTAAGAGAACATAATGTTCATTTTAGCTTTTTTTCCCCAATGCTGAATTTTAGCTTGTTCTTCCAGATTTTAGAGAAAGTCCTTGTTTAATTCTGGTCTCTATAGAGCACCGTCGATTATATGTATATATTAAGCAATCTATTAGAATAGCATAGAATAGAATAGAATAGAATTCAACTTTATTGTCATTGCACACGTCACAAGTACATGGCAATGAAATGCAGTTTGCATCCATCCTGAAAGTACTTTAGCAATAATATAGATATATTACAGAATATAGATCTATTAGAGATATGATACAATGTACACGGTATGAAGGTATGTTATGAATAAGTATGTACAGGCTATAACTGAAGTGAATGTACAAGCTATATACAGGCTATGAACAGGTTATACGTATGGTTATAAATATGAAAAGCTATAGCAGATTATAGGTAAACAATTGCAAGTATTAATAAATAGTTGTAAAACTATAATTATTGTATTGTACAGTATGATTGTCTATACAGCATTTACAGTAGTGCAATCAAGATCAGTAAGATATATGGCTAAATTATACAGTAATTATATAAAGTGCCAGTGGTTGTAAGTGGTGGTTCAGTCCATCATCATCATCATGTCAGTTTTTCGGTGCCAATAAATCTCTGTTCAGTTTCCCACAAGGGTAAAGTCTAAAAGAGTGTCATCCTTTTCCTGGGAAACTCAACAGATTTGAGTGTTTCAGGGAAAGGGACGCTTTTGGCTCATTTTGTTTGTAAGTCTAAGTGACTGCATATGGTACCGGTCACAGTACAAACTAAACTGTGACATACTTATGTCCCATTATGATGCACTGCTTACTGTTGGTGGGCTCCTCTGCAGATCTGAAAATCTTGAAACAAAAATACAGCGATGAGAGTGAAGTGGCCCTCTTTAGTATAACCTTATATGACCAAGAATGAAAGTAAAGCTAGCCGGGTTAAGCTTTCTTTGTACTGCCTTATAATGTATTGTATGATTGTTTCTAAGGCTAGAAAATAGAGTTGTTTGACCTTAAGTGAAAAAGTGTGATGTAATCTCCCAGTGCTGGCTCTTGTTCTGTTTCTATTGTGAAAGACAGGAATGCCTATTTGTCATGGGTTAGAGCTTCCTAAAGATAGTTGCAGTCTTTTTGGCTCAAGACTAAACTGATTTTATTTTCTATTTTCAGTACAGGGTGCATGACTTTCAGCTGCAGTCTCACAAAAAAATTGGTATGATGTTTTCTAAATCAGCACGGCCCAGCGACCGACTAAGTGTTGCTGCTTGCACTACTAGCAGTAGGAGGGCACTAGTGACTAGTTGCACAACTTCATGTTCGTCCAAAGAAAGAGCAAACATTTGGAAAACTATAATTTTATTGCATGCTGAACACTGGATTTGAGCAGTCTTATTCCAATAACAAATGTGGGATCAGCAGCAGCCCATTTATAAATCTATACTTTGGTTTATTCCCTAACTTTTCAATAATTTGCTGTCCTTCAGCTATTTTAACCAGCCAGGGATGTGATGACAGTGGAGTAGAAGCAGGATTTCACTAGACAGGTTCCTACAGGACTGGCAGACACTCACACACACAAAAGTTCCCCCTCACACTCACATTTTCAGCCAAGAACCATCAGTTACCTTAGCATCCATGTCTTTAGTGGGAGGACACTGTGGACACAAAAACTGCACGGTTTATACAGTTGTTTTTGTTACTGCTGAAAGCCTATACAATGTGTACATTATCAAGTAATGAATTTAAATTATGCTGAATGAGTTTGTTAGAATAACATGAGGAGGAAAAAAAGGTGATTTTTGATTTATTGGCAGCTGTTTGGAGTTAGTGTTCCAGGTGTTAATATAAGGTGGCAAGCTGTTAAAGTGCTATAAATGAAGGATTTTGTGTCAGCCTAAGAAGCCATTTTATCTAAGTCTGTGCATTTAAATGAACCCTCAGTTCTTTTCTCTAAGCCAGAAAGACTAGCAATTAGTTACTGGGCACAGGCTGTATGACGTTAGTGAGCTTTGGGAAACCCTACAGGCCAGATTACAGCTTTATTATTACTAAAATGGGGGCTTTGGTTTTCAGTTGATCTAGCTGAACAGTTGATTGTAGATTATAAGCTTTGGCAACCTTTTACAAGAACTATGATTTTATCTGTGATGCTGGAAACTCTAATTAGCTTTTAAATGCACAGGAATGCCCAGCCTCTGTAGTTCAAAGAAACCTGTTTGTAGATTGCGTTTCCCACTGGATCTCTTTATCTCTTTTCAATGAAACTACAATAACAGCATAGGGAAACACGAGGAGTCAAACATGTTTGAATAATTTAATGAGAGAGAAAAAATTGCACTCTTCTTCCTCTATTTAATAACAAATGTATGGGGTCCAGTACAGAGCCAGTAATTACAAATATTATTCATTATAGTAATCATTAGTTGGAAAAAAGTAATTAAAAGGCTAATGGGCATTTTTTTTCTTTGGCAACTGAAAACCAACGTCATGCCAGGCTAATTGCTGAAATATAAACCACTGCGCACTGCAAAGCTGTCCTGTGACCAGTAAGGGTTGTGCAGTGAGTAGCGTTTTAGAAGCACGGAATAATTCTGTGGAAACCTTTATAAATTAAAACCGACACATCTGACATAAGCTAGATAAAGCAGACAAGGTACAGTAAGCAGAATAAGACAAAGTTTAAGTCCAAATTCAGAGATCAGGGAGGGAAAAGTGAGAGTCAGAGGGAGCGAGCAGGAGTCTGCCTGAGGAGGAGGGAGGCTGAGAAAGAAAAAGAGGAGAGCAGAGAGGCAGGCTTTGCCTTTTCTGGTAGTTGTAGTCACTGCAAAGACAAGCAGGAATTCTTTTTGCGCTGCAGAAGGACTGAGATATAAACCAGACTGTGGGAGCTGATATATGACAGGAGAGGAGTCTCTGTTGTCCGTGGACTAAACTTTCACTATTGCTAAGGTATTGTAAACAAGCAGGCAAAGAAAGTTTTTATTGATTTTTTCATATGTTAAAAATAAAATTGCCTTGGGTGGGCCCTTTGTTATATTGCAATGTGTGTCTGTTAATCTGGACCCTACAAGCTGCTGTTAATTGAGTTTAAATTACCACAGTGATGAAATGGCTTTTTTTTACATGTGCATTAAAAAGTAAATGTCCATTTCATTTAACTTAGGATACTCATGCTGACATTATATTTGTGTCTTTTAGTGAAAAAGCGAGAACCTTTTGGCCACCATGGATGACGACTTTGACCGCCGCATGGAGCTGAGGAGGCAAAGGAGAGAGCAGATGCGCCTTGAAGCCGAAAAGTGAGTAATCTTGTAAAACCTGTGCAAAACAACACATGCACACACACACGCACACAAAAGACACAGTCCTGAGCATGCAGACTTAAAATTACAAGTGAAACTCACAAAAAAAGAGTGAATGCACTGTGAATATCAGAACGTCCTACACATATCATCTTAAATTAAAGCCTCATTAGCATTGTTAGCATGCAAAGCATTTGTGTCGGCTCACAAAACAAACCGGATAGATTTTATATTTGATTAGCAGGGCCTAGTCACCCCCCACGCCCACCCCGAAACACACACACACACACACACTTTTTTTTTTAGTTTTTAAACAGCAGCTGTTTCCCAGTCCCATCTGTGGTGACACTTTTAAACCCTTGGGTGCAGTGAACCATTCTGAAAACATTAAACAAGATGTTCCTCTTCTGATCGTTCTTCTGTGCCCTCCGATGATTGGTTCATCTCATGGACACATGCTCAGTAAGCGGGCCTTTCTATATATGCATACTATATGTTGTTTGATGTATGGAACAATGCACGATGGAGTTTTTTTGTCTCCACACGGAGCAGAAGGAAGAGCCGATAATGGCCCAATGATCTCCACACTATCCTGAGCTCATTAAGGGGACCGTCATCTGTGCTGCTGTTTGGGCTTACCTTTCATTCTCTGTTGTTTCATTCAGTCTCTTTCATGTGCTCAGTAAATTAAACAATAATGTTTAAAAGATGGTGCTGATATCCAACCCAGTGGTGTAAAGTAGAAGGTTTGTACTTGCTGTGACCTCAGGTGGAGTAGAAACAAAGTGAGAGATGCTGACACTTAAAGATGTCAGAAGTGTTTAATCACAGAGCTAATTAAACTGATGATTAAACACTGCAGTCACTGCATTTTACTCTCTGAATGGATTTGAACAGATTATGATCACTTTAATCCTTTATGTGATCACATAATCAAGATGTCCAAACATAGCCCAGCATGTTGTGTTTCTTCCAGTCGGGTGCTGTCATATCAGATGTGCCATCAGTGCCCAAGCAACGAAGAGCATTCCTTGCAATTTTCTCACAGCCGGCCATGCCAAACCAGCCTGCCCTTCCTTTTATGCCTTCCAGTTCCTCTCCAAACGCTGCCGACACTGGAATGTTTTGACTGTCATTTTTATTCCAGTGCATAATAGCCTGCTCCGAGGGCTTCAGACTTACACTGCTTGAGCGGAGCTTTTTAGTCTCTTTCCTTCATTTCACTCAGCACCTCTGTTAGCCAAGTAGCTCCCATCATATTTCCCCTCATTTATTATGTTTCGTGTCCCCCGGGGTGGTTGTCTGGAAATGTAACTGTGACATTTTGACAGCACTCAGTCAGGAAGCTTCAAGCTTTGGGTGGGGTTCTCTCTAATTGGATTGCTTCCTCACTGATTTCTCTAGGTGATCCGTGCCACTTGGAGAAATCTTTGCCTGTGGATTTATTGGATTTCCGCCTCATTTGGGTCTTTGTTGCTGTTTTAAAGACAGAAAGGATTCTTGTGGTTGCCTTCCACCTCTCGCAACATCTGTAAAAGATTGCCTCGCAGATTCAGGAAGAGCAGAGGGAAATAATACCCATGTGCTATCAATGGACCATTTCAAGCTCCCTCTCTGTCTCATAAAGCCTGGTAATACTTAAAAAGATACTCCCAGGCATGCTGAAAAATTAGCTGTGGAAGCATTCAAAGCAGGATGAAAGTCACTGACAGGAGATATGGGGTTGATGGAGAGGAACAGCATTGTTCTGCATCCCTATTCTGTTGCTTTTTCTCCCTTTTTCATATATTACATGTTGTAGTATTAAGTCCCAAGTGAGCCAGTCTTTTGAAGTACACTCATCTTCTTGGATGTGACATTTGCATGTGTAGCATGTGTGTTTATAATTATTTCTTATAGACTATTTTCCTCTCAGTTGTGGTATCTCAACTCTTCATCGTGTCTTTTGAAATCAGCTTTAGATGGTATGGCTTTAGCTTCTCTTGTGGTCAACATAAAAATGTCACATATCACATATTTCTTTTGGAGGAAATTGTGTTTTTAATTTATGTGAAGTTTTTTAAATTTTTATCAGGAAAAACACTTGTTTTGTCACTTTAGGTTTCTTAAAAACATTAAATAAAATGTGTATGGGAAACTCCACTCTACACTAAAGCCTTACATAACATGTCATAGTGTGTCACAAGTAAAGTAGGCGCAGCCACGAGGTCCATGGAGCTCAAAGCATTTACAGTTAGGTCCATAATTTGTTTTAATCTGTTCATCTACACAGTGTCAAAGTGAATTTACAGTCAGCTTTTAATACTAGTACAAATACTAGAAGAGGAAAGTACCATTGGGAACGATTCAGCGTTCTCACGTGGGCAAACGTGTAGTAAATGGGCAGAATCCATGAGAAGCTTAAAGGGGTGGAAGGAAAATGCAGAACTGACTATTTAGACTGACAGTGGCAGGACAGGAGGGAAAAAGACAAAGACAGGAAGTTAAACTAATAGGCATACATGAGCAAAGTGATAGGCAAAAAACAAAAAACAAAACATGAGCCGAAACTATATCACAAACTCCAAACCAAGGCATTTACAGATTCAATAAAGGACTAGATGATACAATCTCTGATAATGCATTGCTTTAAATGAAGAAAGTCTTGAGGGATGGCTACTATGAAGAAAGGCAGCCTGAAAGCTTTACCAGCAGGACGCATCTTCAGTTGTGGCTTAACTTCACAGGGTGTTTCGGGCCTTTTATCACAAATTATACCAATTTTATTTTCTGCTTCTTTTAACTTCCTTGGTTAGGTTTAGGGATTAGAAATCTGATCTAGAGTATAATTTTTAAAGACAGATCATCAGTAGTGGACCTTGGATTCATTGGGTGTTTTGGCCATTATCACTAGACAGTGATATTTTAGCACAAAAGCTGCCATTAAGCCAAAGTAGCTTTCACGTGGATTGACGTGTTTTCATGGTTTAACCCAAAAAACTAAAATGCATTTTAAACAAAACACTGTAATTCTGTACATGTGCTCTTTCAGGACAGGTAACACCAATGATGATGATGAGGAAGAGGCTCGGGAGCGAAGGAGACGCGCAAGGGAGGAGAGAAAGAAGATGAAAGACTCAGAGGAATCTGGTACGACTGAGGTGATCGACACTAACAGGTAAGATGTGTAGACATCATCTAGAATGAGGTTAAATAAGTAACTTCCCATTAGGGGTTTTTCTTAATGAAAAAAACATTTTTTTGACGTATGAAAAATAAATTTACACACAAGTTGAATTGTTGTGTATAAAAGCAGCACATTTTATTACCTTGGCCTATTGCACAAATTAACTGTGTCACAAAAAACAAAATTGTGTTTTTTCATTTAATTTTATTCAAATGCTTTTTTGTTCCTGCGTAAGCGTCACTGAGAGAGAGAAAAAGAAAAACGCAGCAGCTCTACAGCCAATCTAAGTGTTTGGTATTGATAAAGCCTTCCAGCCTTAATATTTGGAAAGCTCCAGCGGTTGTGAGGTTCTTGGATTGATGTTTTCGCTGGTTAGCCACAGGAGAAAATTCCACTCAGAAAGACTTGTGGGTTCATCACACTTGATCACACCAAAACATTTGATAGCAGCCAAGATTTTGAGGTTCGACTTGGATTGAATTTAATCTTTGGTGTTTTGTTTTTGTTCTTTAATTTTTCAGCGTGACAGAGACGGAGTCCTCCACGGCCGTAAACGAAGGGGCAGATGATGACCAAGCTTTGCTGGAGCGCCTCACCAGAAGGGAGGAACGCAGGCAAAAGAGGATGAAGGAGGCCATGGAGAGACAGAAGGAGCTCGATCCCACAATTGGCACCACCAATGGCACAGACGTCACATTGGAAGAACAAAATACAGAGGAGGAGGAGAAGAAGGAGGAGGAATCTGCCCAGGAGGAGGTGACAAGTACTAATACTAACTCTTGGAGGAAAGAAGAAGAAGACACAAAGGAGGATGAGGTAAGATGTGTTTCAGCCTTTTTGTTTGTTTTATAAATTATAATGTATTTACTGGGGAAAAAAGTTTTTATATTGTGATTTTTTTTATTGATTAATTTTTGGTGTGATTATCAGGAATCTGTTGAAGAATCAAGAACACAAACAACAGGAAATGAGGTAGAGTTTTATGTCTTTTTACCTCTTTTAGACTCATTAATCCAACTCCATAAAACTGACGGGAAGTAAATTTAATTTGTTTTTGTAGGAAGAGACTGAGGAGAAGGCTGCAGCAACAGAGGTGGACACTGAGGAGCCAGGTTTAGAAAAGAAAGATGCTGAAGATGAGCCTGCACCTGGTGTTGACAATGAAGAAGAAGAAGAAAAGAAGAGGCAAGAAGAAGAAGAAAGGCATCAAAAAGAAATGGATGAAAAGCAGAGGATAGAGGAGGAAGAGAGACAAAAAAGGGAAATAGAGGAAAAACTCAAGAAGGAGGAGGAAGAAAAGACGCTAAGGGAGGAGGAGGAAAGGAGGAAGAAGGAAGAAGAGGAAAAACAACAGAAGGAAACTGAGGAGAGGCTTAAACAAGAGGAAGAGGAAAAACAAAAACAAGAGATGGAGGAACAAATGAAAAAAGAAGAGGAGGAAAGACAGAAAAGAGAGCTGGAAGAGAGACAAAAGAAAGAAGAGGAAGAGAAGCAGAACACAGAGGTGGAAGAGAGACTGAGAAAGGAGGAAGAGGAAACACAAAGAAAGGAGCTGGAGGAAAAGGAGAAGAAAGAGGAAGAGGAAAGGCAAAAAAAGCAGCTGGAGGAAAAGAAGAAGAGAGAGGAAGAGGAAAAACTGAAAAGGGAAATGGAAGAAAAAAAAAAGAAAGCAGAAGAGGAAAAACGAAAGAAGGAAATGGAAGAGAAGAAGAAAAAGGAGGAAGAGGAGAAACAAAGGAAGAAAGAAGAGGAGGAGAGACGAAAAAGGGAAGTGGAAGAGAAGAAGAAAGTAGAGGAGGAAAAAAGGAAAAAGGAGGCTGAAGAGAAGAAGAAAAAAGAGGAAGAGGATAAGCGCAAAAAGAGAGAGATGGAAGAGAAGAAGAAGAAAGAGGAGGTATTGATGGGATTTGTGGGACTTTTGTGTTAATGTAACTATTTGCGAAGTAAAAAACACTCTTTATTTATGTGGGTTTGTTCTTGCCTTGCTGTGTGATGTGGTTTTGTGGTTTGGTCACAGATCACAGTGCAGTCGCAGTGTTTTGCTGGAGGTGGTGATATCAAGGATGCTGCAGTGTCATAGCTCTTTAGCTTACATCTGCTATGCATTCACTACCAGTACTCCACTATTGTTTGATGGCCTTTGTCCTGTGTGTGTGTGTGTGTGTGTGTGTGTGTGCGTGCGTGCGTGCGTGCGTGCGTGCGTGCGTGCGTGCGTGTGTGTGTGTGTGTGCGTGCGTGTGTGTGTGTGCGTGTGTGTGTGTGTGTGTGTGTGTGTGTAAAACACTGGATGTTTGCTGATCTTTTCTTTCTCTCTTATTTTCACATCTTCGTGTGAAGGAGGAGAAGCCGAAGAGATTTGGGTTTAAGGAGAAGGTAAAACAATACTAGCTGTCAATATTCAATATGTGTTTATTTTTCTTTTATGGAAGAAAAACTTTTCTTTTCCCGTCTTTTTTGAAAGATTGAGCCAACCAAACAGAATGGAGCTGTCATTGAAAGTAAATTAAAGAAAACAGAAAAGACATCAAGGTAAATCTTGGCAAACTGTCTCCACAATGTAATGGGACCACTGCTTATAGACAGTCAATGATTTTGATCACTGTTAAGTCTAATCTGCATGTTTTAACATGTGAATTAAATACACTGTGCCTGTTTGTGAGCAGGGACAATCCGCCCTCCACTAAAGCAGAAGACCTGGAGCGACAGGAGGCTGAGCGAAAACTGCAAGAGCTGAAGCGCAGACGAAACAATGCAGAAAGTGAGGAGTTTGAGAAGATGAAGCAGAAGCAGCAGGGTGCCGAGGCAGAGCTGGAGGAGCTGAAGAGGAAGAGAGAGGAGAGGAAGAAGATCCTGGAGGAAGAGGAGAGGCAAAGGAAACAGGCGCTAGAGGAAAAGAAAGCCAAAGAGCAGGCGAGGATGTGTTATTTGACATTCAGGGGTTAAATATACCAATTTAAGACAGTGCATGGGTTTGGATATGTGCTATTTATCATATGTGTGGCTGCAGAAATGTGATAGCAAAATGGGGCTTTTGTAACAGGAGGAGAGAAAGAGGATGAAGGAGGAAATAGAGAAAAGGAGGGCGGAGGCTGCAGAGAAGAAGAAACAGATGGAGGAGGGGTCTACAAAGCCCACCTTTACTATCAGTCCCAAAGGCTCCTCTAAGGTGAGTGTCTGAGAATTGGTTCGTACGGCTTAGAGTTGTCACACAAGGTTCACTGAGTTGAGTTTACACACACAGTCTCGGTTGTATTTGCCCAGATCCTGCAAAGCCAGCTAAACATATGGCCACTTATCCACAGTAGAAACAAAAAGTGTCTGTGTATCTTTTTAGAGTAATTCAAATAAATGCTTTATTATACTTTGAGCACTATAATAATAACAAACTTTGAAATCATAGCCAGATATCTGAAAACCCAGCTGAATAGAGAAAAATGCTTTTATTATAACTTGTGTGAGTAAACTCTTTAAAATAGTGACACTGTAATAGTACAGGCTGTAAAATATAGCTGTCTTGTATAAATAATGTATCTGTTTTTTTATAAACTTTTATGTAATTGAAAGAAATTCCTTGAGTTTTTTTGTCACCATGAGGTTGGAAGGCAACCAGAGACTCAAGGACATGTACTTAGCAAATAACACACAGTTTCATTTTCAAATCTAGGTTTTGTACAGTCACATACTGTGAGATGATTTGGATTGCTGCCTTGTTCATTTTGTTACTTGATGACAGAGCCAGCCAAGCTGTTTCCACCTGTTTCCATGCTTTGTGCGAAGTGGAGCACAGATATTGTTGTTCTCCCTTTATGGTCAAACATTTTTTCCTGGCTACTGTTTTTGTTCATTTGGCATTCCCTTATCAAGTTCTGGTTTTAATTCCGCTGATATAAGCTGTATGCTATTGATTAAAAAAAAATAATGACACCTTGTGGTGCAACGCTGCCGTAGCTTTTTTTGTAGAGTGTGTCTTTTGTCGTGTCCCCCACCTCACAGCACTGACCGGTCATGGCAGATTGCTGCCCCTCCCTGAGCCTGGATTCCTTCCTGTTTAAAGGGAGTTTTTCCTTCCCACTGTCGCCAAGTGCTTGTTCACGTTTCACTGTTGGGGTTTTCTCTGTATGATTGTAGGTTTTTACCTTACAATATGAAGCACTTTGAGGTGACTGTTCTTCTGATTTGGCGCTATATAAATAGAATTGAATTGAGTTGCAGAATGTGATTTGTGGCTTTGAAACGCTACCTGGTGTAAAAATCCACATTGTTTTGTGCAGATTGGGGAGAAGGCAGAATTCCTCAGTAAATCAGCCCAGAAAAGGTAAGCCGCAAAAAGATTTTTTTTCCAGTACAAGAGAAAAAGATAAATAAGTGGTTGGTGGCTTTTACTAATGCCCAGTGCCTGGTTCATCTGTGCAGCACCACAGCCAGAGTGTCACACACTCCTATTGTCTCCAAGATTGGCAACAGAATGGAACAATACACTTCTGCCATCCAGGTGAGAGCTGATCTGTATGTTAAATATTAATCACCACCCTTAATAAAGGTAGCAGTAATAGTCATGTTTTATTTGATCATATATTCTTTTAAGTTGCAACCAATGCAACAACCTTAAAATGGTCCATTTGAAGTCAGAGTATGATGCATCAGCTACACGAGAAACACATTTTTCTGGTGTAAATGGTTTAAATGGAGCAAGTCTCACATTATATGTATGGTTAAGTGTCATCGACTCATCTCTATTAATGGGTCAAACCAGGCTGAGAGGTGAAGTGTAGTGTTAGTTCAGACAGATGACAAAGTCAAGCTCAACCCACGGTTCATAATGACTCACATTCAGCACATCCAGTAGACCTATTTCATATGAAATAGAAGGTAAACACAGGTATTATTAATCACACCAATTAATACTCTCCACCTAATACGATAGAATCTACACATATTTAATTAGCGATGCCTGTTTATTTACTATTTCAAATCAAAATGATTACCTGGAAATAGTTCTATTGGCAAATCTCATTGCAGCCACTATTTAAGCTGCTTATCCTGCTTACTTGTGCTTTACAACCCACCTTCAGAACAGCTCATACTTCTCAAGTGTCTGACTTGATTAGCGTTTGTCTGTTGTAATTTTTTCCTCCTTTGCTCCATACCCTTTGGGAGATCTTTGCTGGTGGTCTCCCTGTCCCAGGCCTTTCTTACCCACACTTCCATGTATGCACATAGATGGGTGGGTAGGTCCCAGAACAGAGCAATACTTCTAAATATAGGTTGTAGATGAAAAGAATAATTTTCTTTAACTAATGTGAGTCTGACTAAAATGGTAATGGAAAAAAAAGCTGGACAGTAAATATTTGTTAAGACCGAGGAGTCGTCAAGATTTAAATTTAGATAAGATTTAAAATCTTATCTAAGTAAATGTAGCAGATAAAATGTTCAATGTTAACCTGTGAATTCGAATTAAATATGTGTAGATTAAATAAAAAAATCTTTAAAAAAAAAGCTGTATTTTCGTCACTTGTTACTAAATGATTAAAAGTTACAGTTAGTTATATTTGTATTGCAACATAGACCTAATGTCAAAGCTCTGAAAAGTGCCAATCATTATTTTGAGGCTTTTTATCTCAGTAAATTATAGAATAAAATTGATAAATTGAAATAAAGCACAGGTGTGCTTAAGTACATGAATGTTCTTGGGTAAATTTAAATCTATGTTGTTATTTGCGTCCCTGAGATTTAGTCAGCGTGCTCCTGTGTTTGCCCATGTAAATGTAACTAAATACATCTTTTTACAGGGAAACAAAGATGTAAAATCTCCCAAGTCTCCAGTGGCAGATATTCCTACGGGGGGAACACGCAGCATCAAAAGTATGTGGGAGAAAGGCAACGTGGGCAGCACCTCTGAAAGTCCCTCTCCTGCAAACAAGGTAACGGAGAATGAGACAGAAAGAGGTTTAGTGTGGTTTAGTGTGTGATTGCATATTTAAAGTGTTTCCTCACCAGGATGTGGCCGGTATCAAAGGAAGTGTGACCGGACGTGTCAACAGTTGGACGGGAAAGCCGGCAGAAGGCGAGAAGACAGTAGCGCCAGCACCTGCAGCAGCAGCACCGGCACCAGCGCCATCAGCAGCTGCAAAGCCCGCAGTAAGACCTGATAAATCCTTGCCGTGATCACACATCCACACACTATTGTAAATCAGACGCCAGTCTTCAGCAGAGTAATCCCTTGATATTCTGCACACGCTGATGTGCTCATTTGCACATCAACATGCCTGTCCTTTGTTGGCTGCAGCCTTTGGGTCTGCACTCCAGGGCTGGACGGTGCTGCTGTCTTAAGTCTAGCAACACCACATGGAGAGTTTACTGAACAGCATATGCTGTCATGGCTTTCTTTGAGTTCTTGTACACATGATGGGAAAAGCTTCAATTAATTTATTTGAACAGAAGCCCATGAGAAATCTTTGTACAGAAGCAAAAGTATTTATCTATTGCAGACAACAGAAGAGCCGTGAAACACCTGGCACTAGTTGATTGTCAGGTGGTTTAATGCCTGAGTGCCTTCTTTCTGCATTCCTTTTAACGTCATTTATTTTGTATTTAAATCCTATATTCCAGAAAACTGCAGTATTTTCAAACAGAAATCTCAGTTTTTTTCTGTTTGCATTTAACTCTCCCTGAAATGCATGTTTTAGTCCTACTGATGAGTCCATACTTTGAGTGTCCTTTGGAAAAGGAGGAAAGGGTCATATCTATTCATAGCTATCACATATTATGACATGTCACAACAAGTAGATGGAAACTTAATGATTTAATTTGTTCTCTTTGTGGTCATATAGCATAAATAAATGTGTACTAGTGTAGTCAGTGAGCACTGTGTCCTCTTCTTAAAGTCAGACACCAGCTGCTAGTAAAAACTGTCTGGAGACACATTCATGTGCAGTAAGGTTGGTAGATGACGTGTGACATTGTTCTTAAGCAAAATTTATGAGCGAGATAACTTTGGTATCAAATATCTTGGCCAGAGAAGAGCTGTAACCTTGCTGTTACTCTTGCAGTAACACTTCCCCCTGATGGGTTGAAGCTGTACCGCAGTCTGGTGCATGTGTGGATCTTTGCATCAAATCTTTACTGTGACTTTACTGTGCTAGTGATATTTTTCAGCCTTTCTGTCCTCTTTAATTGTACTCTTTCCTTCAGCTATCCTCACTCAAGCTTTTCCTGCTGCTTTTTGTCTGCTCGTCAAACTGGTAAAGGTTTTGCATATACTTCACCAATATCACCAGTAATAACCAGAAGCCTAATAAATATGTTTGGGAACTGTATTTGCATTCATTGAAGGGAAATCATTTGGTACATTTACTCCCTGGACATTGATGACTTTATACTTCATGTGATGTTAGTTTTTAGTTCTCCTTTGCTTAAACATGTCACTTAAACCCTTTACTAAAAAAATCACTGTCTTCTCAGGATGAAAGCAGTTCTATAAAGCCCTTCGAATCTGTTTGAGAACCGATAAGGAAAGCTCTCCAATGTTTTACAGACAGTCAAAGTTATTGCTACTTTTTCTCATTCCTCACCATAAAAATGGTCACACTTTCAGTTATCTGATTTAATTTAAAGTAGGTTGAGGAGAACATTTGAGACAATTTCCTCATAGCACCTCTGTGCTTTCTGCTGAGAAATTTTTTGGATAAAAGCTTCTTCTTTTCTATACTTTTTGCTTAAGTAGCTGGTCGAAATATTTCTTCTGGCACTTCCCAGGGCTAACAATCTTTTTGTGCATTTTGTTTGTAACAGGATGTGAAACCAGCTGATGTGGGCAACAAGCGTGGCATGTGGGAAGCAAAGAAGGGCTCTACGCCTGGAAAGGTAAAGACACAGACACTGTTCTTTGAAGGGGCAATGTAAGTGTTTACAATGATGTGGTAATAGTTGTTATTCTTGATGTAGTCTTTCTAATACATGAGTGCAAGTGGTCATTTGTGAAAATGTGACTCCAAGCTGATGTTACTGATTTGGAATCTTAAGTGAAAACATAAGATACACGTCTGCTCCAGTAATTCACTTGTTCCACATTTTGTCATGTTATAGCCTTATTTGTGTTTCACCTCAAAGTTCTACACACGATACACCATAATGACGAAGTGAAAAAAGGTTGCTTGAAATTCTTGCAAATTTATTACAAAATATAATAAATAAATAAAAATACTCAAAATTGAGCTCAGATGCATCCTGAGCATCTGTCACATCTTTCTACAACTTTCACCTGTACCACAGTTCACCTGTGGTAGATTCAGTTCATTGGACATGATTTGGAAAGGCACATACTTCTTTATATAAAGTCCCATACTAGACAGTGCACAAACCAATCCATGAAGTCTAAGGCATTGAGCACAGATCTGGGGAAAAGTGCAGAAATTTCTCTGGCCACTGTGATGGAGGCCACTGTGCTCCCTGGGAGCACAGTGGCCTCCATCACCTGTAAATGAAGAACTTTGGACTCTTGGTAGAGTTGGCTGCCCAGCCAATCTGAGCAATTAGGGTAGAATGGCCTTAGTCAGGGACGTGACCAAGAACCCGATGGTGACTCTGATAAAGACAGGAGAACCTTCCAGAAGGACAACTATTTCTACAGCACTCCAGCAATCATGGCCTGGCCAATGCCATTCCTATAGTGAAGCATGGTGGTGGCAGCATCGTCCTTTTGGATGTTTTTCAGCAGCAGGAACTGGGAGACTAGTCAGGGTCAGAGAAAAGATGAAGGCAACAATTTACAGAAATGTACTTGATGATAAGCTGCACAAAAGCACTCTGGACCAGGGCGAAGGTTCATTTTCCACCAGGACTATGACCCGAAGCTCTAACATCATATTGAAAAAGACTTGAAGCTGTAACTGCTGCCAAAGGTGCTTCAATAAAGTGTTGAGCAAAGGCTGTAAATCCTTATGTACATGTTATTTTTTATTTATTTATTTTTTAATACATTTCAGAGAATGTATCAAGCATTTTTTTTCACCTTCACCTTCATTATGGAGCACTGTATGAAGAACTTTGAGGTGAAAAATGAATTTGATCCATCTGGAACAAAATATGGAAAAAAGGAAGCGCTGTGAATACTTAGATGATAATTTGCCTGAATACCAGTAGATGATTTGTCCTCCCTCATTTATTTTGTTTCCTTTATTCCTTCTGCTTGCACAGGTGGCTGTGGGAGGCAAGTTTTCTCGTTAATGGTAAGCTTCTGAAGTGACTGTATGCAGTGGTCAAATGTAACTAAGTACCCTTACTCAATACTGAACATTTATCATTGCACAAGTAAAAATAAATAGTCTAACATACAGTAACACTCGTGTATAACTATAATATACCACTAAAAGAGTTTAATAGTTGTTCCTTGTTTAATGTCAGAGAAAAAGTTTAACAAATACTAAACAGATAGACTCTCTTATGGTAGAGTTAATATGAAGTGACACCTAGCTACTCGTTAGCTTAGCTTACAGAGATGGGAAATTAGGGCAAACAACCGATCATTTAAAAAACAATAGTTCAAAGTTCAAACTTATTTATATAGCACTTTTAAAACAACAGGTGTTGACCAAAGTACTGTACAATAAAATGGACAAGGCAATAAATAAATAAAAAAAACAGAATAGTGTTTTAGAAGAGAATAAAATCATAAAAAAGAGAATAAAATCATAAAAAGAGAATAAAATCATAAAAAAGAATAATAGTAACAAACTCATGATGAATCAAAAGCCAGAGAATAAAAACAGGTCTTTAGACGACTTTTAAAAGCATCCAGTGTTGGGGAGGATCTGATATGCAAAGGCAATGTATTCCAAAGTTTGGGGGCAGTCACAGCAAATGCCCGGTCTCCTCTGTGTTTTAATCTGGACCTAGGGATAACCAAAAGCATTTGGTCTGCAGACCTCAAGGATCTTGGGGGAGAATACCAGGTTAGGAGATCAGCAAGATATGTAGGGGCTTTCTTTGCAAGCTCCTTTGACAGCAAGATATGTAGGGGCTAGTCTATGCAACGACTTAAAAACAAGTGTTAAGATCTTAAAGTCAATTCGAAAGCTGACTGGCAGTCAGTGTAGTGATGCAAGTATAGGAGATATATGATCTCGCTTGTGTGTGCCAGTTAGGAGCTAGCTGCAGTCGGCCAGTTGATGAAGAGGTGACACCAGACTAGAGACTATTACAGAAGTCGAGGCGAGATGAGATGAAGGCATGGATCGCTTTCTCAAAATCTCTGAAACAGAGAAAGGGCTTAACTTTTGTAATTAGGCGAAGATGAAGGAAACTGGTTTTGACTACATTATTTATCTGTTTATGAAATGTTAAATTGCTGTCAATAAAATCACCCCTAAATTTCTTGCAAATGGTTTTTTATCACTTTCTAAGGGGCCAAGGTCATAATGGTCAGAAGGACCAAAGACAATGACCTCAGTTTTCTGTTCATTTAGATTTAGAAAATTTAAATGAACAATTTAAATGATTGTCTTCTAGACAATCAAACAGTCCCTTCAGAGGATTCACAGATTTTCATTTTAGTGGAAGGTAAATTTGAGAATCATCTGCGTAACAGTGAAACGAAATTCCATATTTTTTAAAAATAGATCCCAACGGGAGCATATAAATTGAAAAAAGAACTGGACCAAGGATAGAGCCCTGGGGGACCCTGCAAAAAAGGGTTGTCTTTGGAGACAATGTGTCTCTGAATCTAACAGAGAAAGTACGATTAGATAAGTAGGATTTAAACCATTCCAAAGCAAGCCCTTTAATTCCGGCACATTGTTCCAGTCGAGAGATAAGAATCCTGTGATCTACTGTGTCAAAAGCAGCACTGAGGTCTAATAATATTGTTGGTAAAAGTTAAAAGGTCATTAGAAACTTTAAAAGAAAATAAATCTGCGTGTGATTTCAAGTGGGTTAAATTCTAGACTATTTGTCTTTATCCAGTGACTTCCTGTTCATGGAGTCTCCAATGACCAGAACCCCTTTGGTAACCATACCAACTGCTAGCTGTAGCTTTCTTCCTTCCTTTCTTCCTTCACAGACATAGCTGTAGCTTTGTATTTACAAACTTAATTGTGGTATAGGTCACCACTTCCTTTATCAGAAATAGACTGCCTAGAATAAAGTAAAGGGCGAATGACAACACACATTTCCTAAAATATCAAATTAGTCCTTTCGCTGGAGATATTTTTAGTGTCTCTACACTGGGGTTAGCTCTACTTTCACTCAGGTAAAGTGAATACTTCTTTTAACACTGTAAAGCTGAACATCGTACATGTTAAACCAGGGCTTTATGTTGGTCAGTCCTGGGGGAAGCAAACTCGAGATGAAGTGTGTCTGCCCTTCAAAACATTTTCTGGACAAGTAGGATAAGCATTGACTGATTTATAGCCCAGCAGGAGCTCGTAACTACTACAACCCACCAACTTCTCTTTCTACCAGCGTAGCTGCTCACTGTAAATCAAATCTGCTGCTGGAGATTTTTGGGCACGGGCTCAGCTCTGTGGCACTGCGATCTATATTTAAAAAAAACCTCACCCTGACCTTGTTTCCCAGTATAAAGAAAGTTCCAGACTCCTGGGATGACTGTCATGTTTTTGCTGTGGGCTGTTCCCCAAGTTCCACCTGGACTTGGGGAACCGTGCGGCGTGTCAGAGAGCTGTCAGACATACCAGAGTGCAGCTGCTTGATTGTCACATTACAACTGACTGCTGAAAAGGATTACTAGCCATTTAAGAAGCAAATCGGGCTCGATCACCAGGCTTATTCACTCAGCGCTAATGATAAAAACCTAAGATAAGCTACCACAGCTACATGCGACAAGTTAAAACGTTTGACTTTACAACATAAATCATGAAAAAGATATTGACTTTGGCATATTAAAGCTGCCTTGCTTCTTCGTGTTCAAATATCATGTTTCTTCTGACATGAAGGCATCAGTGCTTGGGCCAAAGTGTGAACAATAGGAGTGGAAAAGTGTTTGTCGAGTGTCAACTTCAACTCTAAATAGCACTCCTTGCTTGTAGCCTTCCAACTTCTTCATCAGAAATAGACGGCTGAGTAATGAAGTAAAGGGCAAATGACCAAGTTACAGCTTTCAGTCACAAAACAAAGTGTCCTAACTCTGAACAACAACAGCGGCACTGAATATGCATTATATTGTATTTATAGAGAACAATGGTCATGAAAGCATTGATTAATGATGCTGAGGCTAATGGCTGATGATCTTTATGTTTTAAAGTTGACACACTTGAAGGAAAATATGCTTGTATCTGTGGAAGCATTGTCTGTTAAATTGTCTGTTAAAATGTTTGATGCTCATATCAAACATGGCCAAGTATGTCCTCCTTCATTTCTTAGTTTTTTGCATATTTGGTACACTTTCATGTTTCAGATATTCAACTAAATTTTAACAATAAGCATAAATGCAAAATGCAGCTTTTAAATGAAGATTTCATTTATTAAGGGAAAAAGTTAACCAAACCTACCTGGACCTGTGTGAAACAGTAAGTGCTCCCTAAAACTAATGATTGGTTGTGTGACCACTGGCAGCAGGAACCGCAATTAAGTGTTTGTGATACCTGCAAATGAGTCTTTCACATTGCTGTGGAGCAGTTTTGGTTCACTTCTCTTTGCAGAATCGTTTTAGTTCAGCCACACTGGATGGAAACGGCCTGCCAAAGCATCTCAATCTGATTTAAGTCCAGACTACTCAAAACCTTCATTTTGTTTATTTTTTTTATTTTGGGGGCAATTCAGAAGTGGACTTGCTGGTGTGTTTCTTATCATTGTCTTATTGCATAACTTAAGTGAGCCTGAGCTTCAGGCCATGAACTTATGGCCTGACATTCTCCTTCAGGATTTCTGCTAGACAGCAGAATTTATGGTTCGTCAAGGTCCTGAAGTATGATCCGCTGGTATGATCTGTTTGTGTTAGTTTTATGCCAGATGTAATAGGACTCAAACCTTCCAAAAAGTTCAACTTTTGTCTATTCAGTCCACAGAATATTTTCCCAAATGTCATCAAGATGTTTTTTGGCAAATGTGAGGTGAGCTTTTGTGTTCTTTTTGGTCAGCAGTGGTTTTCTCCTTGGAACTCTGTATTGTTGAATCATGACCTTAATCTAACGAGTAAAGTCTTCTGTTCTTTAGATAGTGTTCTGGGTTCTTTTGTGACCTCCTGGATGACTTGTCGATGTACTCTCAGAGTAATTTTCGTAGGCCGGTCACTCCTGGGAAGGTTTACCACTGCTCCAAGGTTTCTCCATTTATGGATAAAGGCCTTCATCATGGTTCACTGGAGTCCCAAAGCCTTAGAAATGGCTTTGTAAGCATTTCCAGACTGATAGATGTCAGTGACTTTGTTTCTCATCGTTTTTAAGTTTCTTTCTTTCTTTAAGATCTTTTAGGCTTCTTCATTTTGTGGAAGGTTGTTGACAGGTTCTGTTTGATCGACTTAACAGATCTGCCAAGAATCAGGCCTAAGTGTGGCAAGCTAAAGTGAACACAGCTTTCCAAAAAAAGTTAAATAAAAATTGTTCGATTGAGGATCTGAAAGATGTAAGTGTGACAATATGCAAAAAAGAAAATTAAAGAAAAAAGAAGAAATCTGAAAGGGGCAAATACTTTTTCACAGCATTGTAGAAATTGCTTCAGGTTGCTCTATAAAACACACCACTAAGGCAGAGTATACAAAAATAATGATTATGACCATGACTCATGCACCGTTACTTCAGTACAGTGTAAGCATGAAGCGTAGTGTTGGAAACAAGAAAAGCATTTTTTAGTTTTGTAATCTCAAGAATTTTACTAAAGTTTTTTCAAGTTTTTTTTTTTAAAGTTTGCTTTAATACCATTTAGAGGCTGATATACATAAAATAGTTTATACCTTAAAAACATGGCATTTTTTTCTACTTTTCTCTATTTTAAAATATTTTTTTTATTCATTAAGGGATAAAAGTAAATTTCCAACATCAAAGAAGATTTTTGTACCAACAAAATAAAATTTACATCATTTGGAATTTATTCATTGTTCAGATTTATATATTGGTTATTGGTTATTAAATAATGTATGTATGTATGCACATTGTTGTCTATTTTGATAAAATTTCAGAAACTCGCAGAAGAAAAAGTAAATTATTTAATGTAAATAATATTGTGGGATTTTATCAAGGTGATATCTGTTCTGTATGTATTCACATCTTCACCTGTGGTGTCTCACCTTACTCTAACAGTGACTTTATCAGCAATGGACACAATGAGAAACTGATCTTTAATGTCTTTCTGTTTCTTTTATAGCAGGAGTGAGACCCTAACCTTTGACATCCCAGTTACACCTGTTCAAACTCACACTTCTGCTGCTCTACGTTCACACCTGTTCCCCTTCAGCACGCCCGTATTTTGCACATCACAATGAGGGAAAAGGGAATGACATAATGGGATTCCTGTGTCAAAGTCTTCCAGCTCTATCTTTACAGTATCAGTACCTTTGCACTGCCACCTATTTTGACTTGCTTCAAGAGTTTCATCAAAAATGAAAAGATGATGGCTTGAAATGATATGTGACTATAAGAAATTTAAAAGAATATTACACTTTCTAATTGTTTTTACATGGTTAATACTCAGTAGTAAACTAAAACTGTCCATTAGCTGTTGTTGTCACTATTTTTCATTCAAGCATTCTGCAAGTCGGTTATTTTGCTTTCAGCTCTCATTAGCAGGTCTATAATTCATATGGTGCATTTGGGCTTTGACATTATGTCATATAGCTTATACCCAGTAATTAGTATTCTTGCTTTATAGTGATACATGCACACTGCTTTTTGTGATGAAAGTCATGGTTTTGATTCCATAGAAAGTATACTGTACTCCACAGCTGGATATTGGATGAAAAGCTTGTATATAATTGACTTGTTTTGTAGGTTTTAGTTTCTACTGAGGCATCCATCATAAAGGGTTTCTGACATATTTAATAAGGCCTTTGCATGTACTTAATATAGATCAGTTAGACGTAATTAACAAGTCTGTGGTTGTGAAGCAATAAAGAAATCTCTTTGGCTAATGTTTACAATTTTGATAAAAGTTTTTAAGATTTTTTAACAATAATAAGTTGTGCACAAACACTCATAAATAAACCATTAAATGAATGACTTTGATGTTCGCAAAGGATGGCAAAACTATCCGAGTGATTCAGCTTTTCAAGAGAGAAATATATCAACATCTATGTAGGGGTGGGGAACGCCAGGCTTCAAGGGCCAGTGTCCTGCAGGTTTTAGATCTCACCCTGGGTCAACACACCTGAATCAAATGATTAGTTCATTAACAGGCCTCTGGAGAACTTCAAGACATGTTGATGAGGAATTTAGCCACTTAAATCAGCTGTGTTGAATCAAGGACACATCTAAAACCTTCAGGATACTGGCCCTTGAGGCCTGGATTCCCCAACCCCTGGTCTACTGGATGGATTAATCTATTAGACATTCATGTTCTGTTAGTCATTTTTAAATACCTTGTCATGCAAACTTACTCACTAAAAATGGAGGACGTGATAAATATTTTTACCTGAACATTGTAATTTATATTCCTATTGTGAGCATGGCATCAGTGTGACTCTTCGGATGTAGTATGAAGAGCACACAGAGCAAACATAGACTATCTGATCACTCACCTCGTGATTAACTCCAAAATGGATGATGCACGATAATAGTTAGAAAGCCGATAAGCCTTGATAAAGGCGCTCTTATTAAAATTCTAATTAAAAAACACACAAGGATCCACACCTCAAATCATAAGTTAATATCATTGGCACATCCTGCCTAGGACTGCTACAGCAACGTGAAACATTTTCTCGAATAACATCCAGCTTTGTTACTTTTATGGCTTTTTTTTTTTGCAAAAAAAGTCTATGAATACTTGTATCTACTGTAACAACAGTTCAGTGAACAAATCTTATTGTATTCAACAAACAGGTTATAGTCTGGCTGCTTTGCTTATCTATTGTGCATTTACATGCCACCTACTTCAGCTTTTTATGCGTTGCAGAAACATTAGAGACCTGCAAGACAATCGCAACATGCACATGTTTAAAAAAAAAAAGCCTGTAATTAACAGTGAATGTAACCCGGTGTTCCTGTCAGCAGTGCACATACGTTCAATTCTGCCTAAATGTATTGTGACACTTTCAGCATTTTTTTTATTGATTGCCTTGTTTGAGTTGTTTACAAATATTGTATGTATGGCTTCAGCAATAAAATAATGGAGGAAAAAAAAGTTCTGGTTCTGTTTTAATTTTAACCAATGAAAGGAAATGCTGTCATTTGTAACCATTTGTGAAATTATGGTGTGTTGAAAACACAGTGGAGGGTGACAAGGCAGGAATCTACCTGCAAAACATGTAGCATGTATGTGTGTGTGTGTGTGTGTGTGTGTGTGTGTGTGTGTGTGTGTGTGTGTGTGTTAGTGTTAGTATCTAGTTCCTTGTGTGTCTGTAATGTCCAGCTCTCTAACAATAGACTGATCAGCCATAGGGTGTTGCAGTCACATGAGTCAGAAGGGCTGGACTATGTATCCTTGATGCTTAACCTGTTTGTTAAGTTCAAGGAGCTGGAGTCTGTCGCTCGCCTCTGAGCTCCTCTGTCTGGGTCACAGGTAAGGGCACGCATACTCTGTGTGGGGAAATGTTATCAAATAAATCAAAGCCTTGTTTAACCTTAAATATTGAACTGAATTAATCGATCAGTTAGTTTATCACTGAATGAAATCTGGTCTTGGATTGTGTTCGCAGCATGCTGAAATCTTTTTAAGCCACATTACAAATCCATCATAATTGTTTCCATGGCATCTTTATAACATCTTCTGTGACTGTACAGCAGCTTGTACATGTACTCACACAGACACTATTGATAAATTCATCATTTTTACTTATTTTTACATTTTGTTATAATAAAAACTTGTTATTGGCAGAATAATAAGCAGACGTAGAAAATAACACATTCTATACATGAGTAGAATTTCAATGTTTTACTTCAAACTTCAAACTTAACTGGAGATATTAACTTCACATTTGAAGCCATTCTGCCTACAGCATCACCATCTGCACAGTAATAAAACACGTTTTTATAGTTGTCATCAGTAATGTCAAACTTGTGACAGGACTTTGATCACATTTAGTTGAATAACTATGTGTACCTTTTAAATACACATACAGAAGTGTTTTATTTGGGCATACTGAGTAGGAGTGTTTTCCAGTTATTGTGTTGCTGCTGTTGTCCAGTTAAAGATCAGAATAGACATCTTCAACTCTGGCCAGGCTAAGATATCTGATCCAACGCTGACCCTCATTGTAAACTGTGTGAACGGTTGCTATCTCAGGATCTACTATGCTGCTTAATGATCAGAAATAGTTGTTGGTGTAAATATAGGCTAATAGGGTGTCCATTTTGCAGAGCTCACCCTTAACAAAATGTCTGACACAGAAGAAGTCGGGGAGGAAGAAGTTCAGTATGTGATCAATTTTACACTTTTTTTTAATCTTCATGTTATTATGAGTGCAACATTTCTTTATTGTGTAATTAAGAGGACATTTTTAATTGTGTCGATGTTTCTGCTCTCTTCCAGGGAAGAAGATGGTAAGAAAATTGCATCTACCCATTATTTTATACACCTGATTTCATTTCCAGTTTACTAATCATGTGTGCTCCTGGTCATCAGCACAAGATGACTCAAAGCCCAAGCCTAAGTAAGTTTCTTAACTTTCCTTACGTTGAGCAGTTGAAACCTCACTTAGGACGAATCATTCAACTATAAACTGTTCACACCTGCAGGTTTATGACAAACATTTCGGCCCCGAAGATCCCTGATGGTGAAAAGGTGGACTTTGATGTGAGTCAGCCTCATCAAACGTCTCTCCGTTCGAAACTGACCACATTTCTCACAATGTTTGGTTTTTTGACGCAGGATATCTACAGGAAACGTCAGGAGAAGGATTTAGCTGAGCTGCAGTCTCTGATCGAGGCTCACTTCGTCCAGAGGAAGAAAGAGGAAGAAGAACTCATTGCCCTCGTTAACAGAATTGTGAGTTGGTTGCAGAGCAGTCACGGTGTCTGTACCCGGCTGAAGTTCACCGTGACTGCGCGCACCTTTGTGTGTTTCTTGGTTGTTGTTTTTTTTAGGAGAAGCGCCGTTCTGAGAGAGCCGAGCAGCAAAGGATCAGGGCGGAGAGAGAAAAGGAGAGACAGAACAGACTTGCGGTACGGACGTGGATTTACACCTTCAGTCTACTGTTTATTATTCCACCTGCAGATAAAACAGTATTGAATGATTGGCTTGTGCTGCGTGCAGGAGGAGAAGGAGCGTAAGGAGCAGGAGGAACAAAGGAAGAAGATGGATGAGGACGCAAAGAAGAAGAAGGCCCTCTCAAACATGTCTCAGCAGTACGGTGCTGGACAGAAGGTCTCTCAGTTTCCTGTGAATGACAGAACTAGAATAGTATGAAGCAGACATCTGCTTGCTTGACTTAATGAGAATGGATCACCTGAGTGGATAGTCCACTGTGATGCTCCTACTGCAGTAGCTTTGCATGATTTACAGTTAAAAGTACTGGGCCCCTCAGTTTATCCACAAAGCTGGTTTTATCTACTCCACCTTTACGACTCTTCTTCCATTAAGCTCTCTCTTTTGATTGGCTGTCTCTGATAAACAGAAGCCTTGAAGGTGGAAAAAAATGTCTGAAACTGAGCATTCCCAGCTCTCTGAAGACTTAGGTTTTGGCTAACAGGGAGTACTTGTACATATGCTGGAATGCAGTTTAAAATAAGTTAATAATAATAATACACAGAGAATGTTGAGGCGGACTCATGCTCATTCTTTATGTTATGTTACGCAGAGTGACACCAGAAGAGGCAAGAAAACAACTGAGAGAGAGAAGAAGAAGAAGATACTGGCTGAACGCAAGAAACCTCTTAACGTTGATCACCTGAGCGAGGATAAACTAAAGTATGACAACACTATGCAGGGCTTCTTCAGTATTCATAGTTCATTATGTTTCTAAATATTGGCCACAGATAACTCGTGTTAATACTGCAACATATTTAATAGTAACAGGTAATTTGATACGTTTTTGGTATGAATTTCTTTGTATGAATTTCTTTGTAATGACAGTTGGGTTCTTCTTCAGGGATAAAGCCAAAGAACTGTGGGAGTCACTCATGGGGCTGGAGGCTGAGAAGTTCGACCTCAGTGAGAAACTTAAAAGACAGAAATATGATGTAAGTCATGAACTATTAATCCGTTCTGTGATATTATTGTCATTATTTAAAAAGACAAAATAGAACATTTAGTGTATTTATGACCAACAGCACGAGAAATACCTGAAGGCAACCATCCTGCATTTATCATTTATTGATATTTGTTGGTGTGGTTTGCTAGTTTCACGATTCACGTTAGACCCCGTTGTGTAAGATTATCAGCCTTTTTATTTCGAAACACTGAGGAGATGTTTATGTGCCGTTGCAGATCAACCTGCTTCTCTCTCGTGTTCAGGATCACCAGAGGTAAGCACACAGCTCCCCCACTGGATCTCTTCCTATTTTGATGACCTTCTAAGGTTTCTTGTCTTACATAAAGCTTCTGTTGCTCCCTTTCACACTTTTCTAAGATACGATTTCACCACTCACAATCAGAAAATAGATCAGAGACCGCAGTTATGAGTGTATTATGTTCTAAAAAACACAGTGTCAGTCAGCTCAGCGGATACCCGAGAAATCTATCATCTGTGACATTATTAGAAAAACACATCACGTACCCTGTTCTTATAGTTTGAATTTATTTTCTGTTAAACAAACAGCATGCAGCTTGACAGCATACCCCCATAAAGTCAAAAGAAGCCTTAAATGTTTGCGGTTAAAATTTCTGCACTTAAAATATTACCAACTTAATCATTTCCACATCATCTCATGACTCCCACAGTCTTTGTATTTCCGTCTTTAACATCTGTACCCTGGGTAATGGTATGTCGAATTGCTAAATAATGAAACTATATGATATCCGTGTTTATTAAACTCATTGGTATCCCGAACCTTTTCAGTGCCAAAGGTCGTGGAAAAGGCAAGATGGGCCGGGTGAGATAAAGCTACTACAAGATAGAGTCGAGGCAGACGGTGACACCAGCGATGGACCCTGGTGTCTATTGTCCATGTGTTCATTCTTCTATTGTGTAAGGTTATGTGTCAGTTGCTATGGTCATAAAAGTACAAAACAAGTGTTTCTGTGTAAATCTGTCCACTATAATAACTCTTACACAAAAATTCACACTGAACAGCAAATGTGTCTAATTTTGCATTGTTCTTGTGTCGCTTTAAAAATAAAGAAATAAAGAAATAATGAATGTATGATGTATTGGTATGGGGTATGTTAACAATTTTAAAAAAGTGCATTTCTTTTGCAGTGCACAAATTACTTCAAAATCCAATAAAGAGGGCATATACATGGTGTCACATGAGTTTTCATTTGTAGCTTTAATCAAAATCTACAGTTAGAGCACATATTCCTCAGCAAGGCTCCACATAGTGGTGATGTATAATATTATTTATGTACTGTTTTACTTACATTAAGAAAAATATAATAATCTAGGACAGAAGTATATGTGATGCCGATGGCGAGTGACTAAAATGTACTTCCCCTGATTATTACTTCCTTGCTGTACATTAAAACTATGTTTCCATATACACATATCCACACCAGTGCATTTCTGAGTTGTCTCTACAGCCTGAGCTGCTGCATGACTCGACAGGGAGGTGGATGGTCCACATGAAGACGGTGAGGGTCCCCACAAGGATGAAGAGAGCTTGCTGAAGATTGCTCATCCTCACCACAGGTGGGTTTCTCTGATCTCTGCTATCACCTGGCTGGCTTTCTGCAACGCCTAGACACAGAGATGAGAAGACAGATGTAATCTAATAACTGATTTTAATGTCGTCATCACACCGCATTAGGATCATACTGGGATGTACAGTTTCTCCATCAAGTCACACAAGAGAATCACAAGTCTGATTTACTGCGGTAAGTAGAGGGATTTTTATGCTAAAAAGATTTGAAAAGTCATTTGCTAGATTGATTCATTTCTCGTGCCTCATATTAGCTTCAAACAAATGTCTAAATGAACGTTTGTACAGAAAGATGCTGTATTCACAGAACAGTCAGTGCAACAATAACTTCAGAGCACTGAGGAACCACGTATATCTCTAATGCTGCCATAACAAAGCATGCTAAATAGTTAAGGCTTTTCCTAATTCATAAGACATTTCTTTGTCTTTAGAAAAAGAAGTTATATATTGTGGCATGCAGAGGAATCTTCACAAGGAAGCTCCACACACAGATTGAGCTTGCTGTTTGACCCCAAGCTGGTAGGGGGAGCTCTTTATTAAACACTTGCTGGTGCTACACTGTGCTTCGAGGGTCAATAACAGCGTAACAGAACTCATTTATGGTACTGCATTCTTTCTATGAAACAATAACTGTCAGTGACTTTGTACTGCAGTATAAACACAACATTTAAGATAACAGTTAAAAGTAACGTAACCATAAACAATAAAACAAGAACATCTAAACAGCAGCACATGTCCTAGGGCATGATGAGAGAGAACTAGCTGCTCCCTCATCACGCCACAATATTATATTTACTGGATAAAATATAACTTTGTATGACATTGGCTCATGCTTTTTTGTGATGAATCTGTCACCTTGAGCATGTCAGCAGCCTCATTGCGTCTTTGAGCCATGTCCTCGGACTCTGTCAGCAGGTCGCTCAGCAGCGTCGTCTTATATAACTGACCCACCAGCTCACTCTGCAGGCAGTCCTTCACATGGTTCACCAGGAAGTGCATCACTGCCTTTGGTACACTGAGGCCAAACACAGTAAAACGTATAGTAAGGATTAACGATGTTAACATTTACTCTGTAGCAGATGAAAAACCGTGAATCCTTACCTGTCTTGGATGTTTTTCCGAACAATCAGGAAATATGACTTGATGAGTCTCTCGATGACCTCACAGTCTCTCTGCTCCCGAGCAGACAACTTTCTTGATACTGGAACAGGCTGACAATGAAATAAGAGAAACTCTAATAGCTATAATATTCGGCAGATTAGTGCACTTACAATACATCTACAGAACATTTTACCAATACCAGATATTGCCATCGAGCAAAAACAATTTTTAAACCTGCTTATACAAATGCAGAGTTCTCACCACATCTAATAGGTTGACAGCATAGCCCTTCTGGGGACTTGCAGTGATAAGAAGCTGGGGCATGGCCCTGTCACCAGCTGGAACCTCCTCGCCCTTTCTCACCATGCTCCTCCAGTTGCCTGTGCCACTGTCTGTCTGGTCACTGACAGAAGAGCTCTGAGAAACACTGGCTGCTCCCTACAGAGGGGAGAGATATAAGAGGTAATGAAAATAAGTAAAATCATCAGCTGATCCAACATAAAAAAAAAAAAACAGAGCACATCCAGAAGGAATTTCCTGATAATTTTTGACATGCTTCAAATATCAGCATGCCATAGGTCTTCTTTGACTTCAGTACAAAGACATTCATCCAGATTGGTGCTCATTGTCCTGACTGTGAACTGAGCAAGCAAAGGGAATGTGTGGATAAAATGACAGGCAGTGTGTGACTGGGTGAAGCAATCATGACACAAAGGCTTTTTAAAGTTATTTAACTATATAAAATTTGATATAAATCCTGAGTGTAATTGCTCTTGGCACAAAATGTAACAGATTTACCTAAACCAGATCTTGAATATCTTTCTTTGGAGTGAATATATAATAAAATTACAAAGAGTGTCCATATCATATAGTCTACCAGTGCTAGTAAGGTTTTCTTCAATTCCCCATTAAAAGAAACCCCAAAACAAACAAAAACCTCATGTCATTTCAGTTGAGCTGGGAATTGTGCTTTTTCTATTCGTGCAACCAGCATGCAGAAAATAGGGTTAGATGCAAATCAAAGTGTAAGGGCCAAAGAAACACAGCTTGGCTGATTTTAATGGAATCAAAGAAAGTCTGGGGGTGGGCAGATGTAGACACAGGCAGGGGAAATGAACAAGACACACCTTAGTGACCTCGCCCTCATGGGCAGAAGTTTCGGTGGGGGAGAGAGACTGCCCCCCAGGACCTCTAAGGGACTAAAGAAAGACATGAGGAAGAAAGGAGAGGAGCATGGACAGGAGCTATAAGCGGAAGGTGTGCATGAGCCTTACATACAGTAAGATAGAAGAAATGCCCGACATACAATTTGGGGCAGCTTCAGGTTAAGCAGACTGAAAGAACATAATTTTTTTATTTGTATATTTTATTATATTCTTATAACTTTATATATGCATGTATACATGAACAGCTGGTTTTGCCCTGACTAAATAAATCTACATATGCAGGAAAGAAGAAGTTAAAGTGCGTTACCACAAAGCAGTTACTCTCAGACAGACAAACTGTACCTTATCTCTGGGAACGGCAGAGGGCAGATCTCTCAGTCTATTCCGTCTCTGCTCCTACAAAAACAAAATTTTGAAAAATATCACAAGCAGAAGAAGAGAAAATGTTCTCCCTTTTCTGGAAAAGAAAAATCATAATTAAAAACAATCAGTGTGAGGTGACAAAAGAGGATTACACAAACACTGCATTAAATAAATGTAATGAAAGTAGTGGCCAATCTCTTACTTCGATGTTGTTGTTCATAAGGCCACTGGCATCAGCAAAGTCGGGGTGTTTGGTGTTGATATACGCCAGCTCAATGGCAACCAAGTTATGTACCTGAAAATCGATTCAGAAAATAGGTTTTTCAGATTAGGGGCTGTTTGTTAACTTCCTTTATAAATACCACAAGTGTGAGGAGTTCCTGACCATTTCATTTGTGACTGGGAGTCTTTTTCTGAGAAGGGATGTGACCACCTCTACTATGGCATCATGAAGCTTTGGAAACCTCAGTAACTCCTGCAGAGATGATGAACAATCAATCAAAATGAAAGCCTAATGTTACAACCTTCGGCAATTACAGCACACCTCTGTGCTTTAGTCGCTGGTGAGGGCGTGTCTGACCTGCGTGCTGTAGTTACTGCAGTGCTGGATGATCCTCTGCATCTCCTCGTGAACGAGCTCCACACAGCGCAGGCTGGGCTCTTCCAGACGCTTGACCTGCCGCTTCACGAGCAACTCAAACGAAACCTCGGGCACAAACAGAGCCGGCCTCGGGCCCTGACAAAGGCAATTAAAGTGTAAGCTTTGAAAAAAGTGCCTTTTAAGACAATCACATTACATCACATGTCACAGAAACCAACCGTTGCATTTCTGATTGCAGTGAGCACGTCAATGGTTGTCAGACCGCCCAGAGGATCGACTGACTCCAACGTGCGACCGAACGTCTCGTGGAATATATAACAAATCCGTGCTCCACCACACCTGAGGAGGAGAAAGTACCACATTAAAGCACACTCAGATGCAGAATGTGCTTTCATTAAGGAGAGTATGATGCTAGCGCCCCTTGGTGGCATAACAAAGTAATTGCAGTTTAGAGTTGTGTAACTCACAGTTCAGCTGTCTCGATGTACTTGGCCGTGCCCTCTATTGTGTTGCAGTACTCTGCAGCAAACTTGGTGATAATCTGCAGCAACGTGGCACTCTTATCCTCGACAGGTTCACCGTAACTGTTGAGTAAAGACTGATACTGCGCTGCCAGCACATTGATCCTCGTCTTCAGCTCAGGGAGACAATCTCTGATGTGGTGCATCAGTAACCTGTGGTAATAAGAAAGGAAGTCGGCAGGCTTGTTACGGACTAGTGTAGCCAGTGCTGTTTCATCTTGTCAGGAAGGGACTAAAACTCAAACAATTAGGCTAAAAAAAGGGTCAATATTTCAAATTTAAATACATACATAATGTATCACTTTCATACCTGTTCAATGTTCTAGCCAGATATTTGGTTCCATTTCTGTTTGCGAGGGAGGGGTACTTCTTTTGTAAGAATGCATGTTCATCTCGAATAGAATCTGCCACCAGCTTCTTCTGATTGATATCCAACTGGCTCCTGATCAAGTGCACAAACAAAAATAACTATGAGGCTGAGTTGAACTTAAAAGGTGCAGTTTTGCCTTGTGTGACCACTCACTGCACCGATACCTGTTTACTACTCCAATAATGCCCAGTTTAACAGGGATGACTCTGCCCATCAGGACATCCATGGCGTCCGTACCAGCATCCATCAGGTCAAGCTTGGTTATCACTGCTAGCGTCCTCCTACCTAAACACAGAACGCACAAACTCAATGTTAAAAAACCACTGCTGAGGAAAGAAAAGCAAAGAGCACGTGAGGAAGAAATGAAAATAAAGGCTTGTGCTGATTTAAGTAAAAACAACCAGAAGAGAAGAGGAAACCAAAGCAAAACAGGGATGCCATTTACCATCAGGGTCAACCTCACGGGCCACCTTGAGAGCCTCTGATGTCGCCATATCTGTGTTGGCAGCAGTCACAGCCAAGATGATTGAATTAGGGTTGGAGATATACTTTAAAATCAGCTCTCTAATCTGGATCTCTATGTCTTTTGGCTGATCTCCCACTGGTACCTGTTTTAACAAATACAAGTAGACTTTATCCATGGCAGATGACCACAGCTGATTAATAAAATACCAGTAGGGTATTAAAACCTACAACCACATAACTACTCATGTAAGCACATTTATTTAACACTTATCAGTCCTTCCAAGCTACATGTAACTAGCTTTCATCTGAATAATCAATGAATGTGACCTGGACAGAGATACATGAGCAAGGAGAAAGAAAAAATCATTAAATCAGCTAATGTACAATATGGATCAATATGCTTCCTAGTTCCTGTTATAAAACGTACAACTAGCTTAGATCCAGCACAAAGTTAAGACTTGAATTTGCTTTCAAGGACTTTTTTTTAAAGGAAGAACTATTCATGGTTTTTAAACCTTTTCAAAACTTAGAGATACCCTGTATGAAATGTATCTGCTAGATCGTTTTATCTTCTTAGATCACACAGGTCTAGACTTGGAGAAGCAAACTTGTCTTACCTTGGTGATGCCAGGAAGATCCACTAATGTGAGATTCACAACTTGTGGAGAGAAGATTTTTAGGTGAATGGGTTCATCGCTAATTCCCTGCAAACATAATAAAGCACCTTTCAGGTTGGTGTGGACATTTAAAGCCCATCCATTTTCTCCATTCATGTTTCACACTCACTTTGTTACTGCCAGAAATTCGTTCTGTTTCTGTCTCGATTTCGTGTCTGATTTCCTCAAAATCTGCGTAGATCTGAAAAGATGATTTAACCATGAATATTAAGGGGGTAAGAATGAGCAACATTAATTTTAAAAAGCATTTGTTGACACTGAAACAACATGGACAGCCGAGAGGAGCAGAAAGTACATGACAGGGAACACTTACAAAGAAATCCTGAGAAAATCCAATTGATATCACGAGGCTCTCAGCACCTCATAGGAGCTTATTTGTTCAAACATGAAGAACTACAGTAAATGAAACTCAGAAAAAGACACAATGTAGCTTTGGAGGACATTAGCCCTGTGGCCAAAAAGATATTTTTAGCAGCTGAAAGGGTGTGTGTGCCTGATCCTGTAACATGTTTTACATTTGAGGCATGCCGCAAAACCAGAAAATGTCGTCCTGTTCAATGCATATGTGTCAAAGTAAATATGGGGCAAAGAACAAAGATATGTCTTGGTTCACCTTTGTATTTGAAATATTCAGATGTTTCTAATACACAGTACAGCATGGGCATGAGAGTGTTAACCTTGTGGAGAACAGGCTGAAAAGTCTACCTTGTTTTTGGTGTGTAGGAATTTGCCCCATTCTTCTCCATCGATGCCTGCAGAAATACAAAGTCGAGGACAGATGTTTTAGATACAGATTACGTGACAGATGTGGCCTTGAGACAAACGTTACTATTATTACATCCCTGATTTAAATGTGTTTTCTGCCGGCAAGGATGTGAAAGATAAACTCTTCAGAGGAGAAGGCGCCACAGCTGAAGAGTTGTTCTCACATAACAGTAAAGGAAGTAAATAACCTAAAGCAAAAATAAAGTGCATTCTGGAAAGCAGAAACCTAGCAAGGCTATTTAAAAAAACAAAACAAATCAAAGTAAGCTGATTTTTGATGCAATAATCAACAGGTTGGGGTCTGTTGTTCATCTGAAGGAAGCTGCTCTATGAGGCCCTTGTAATTATTTTCAACACAATTGTATATTTTTTGACCAGAATATGCCAAGTCTCTTTAACAAACTTCAAATGACAGACACCAGCCTATTTGGGCGGAAGGGCATGAGATGAAGCCACATGGTTTTGCAGTTTTGGAAAAGCTATACAAATACAAAGCAAGATGGGGACAAATATGGAAAAGAGATGGGTGGTGGGGAGCGTTGGATTCGTTGGGGGGCTGATTACATAAGATACAAACACAGTGGGATACAGAACATGGGAAAAGGAGACCTTTGTAAAGGCGTCCGTTTTTCTTGGATTCTGCGGTTAAAGAGAGACGACAGGAGAGAAAAGAGTTAACTCGGCAATCTGCAGCCCCTGCGTAAGACTCTGCAGTAATGCAGAGTCACTCTGCAGTCATTCCCAGAGGGCAGGACAAACTACATGCAGGATCTTGGCACATTTCAGTTCCTTGTTTTTGTTTTTTACTGAGAAGCAGGTGGCATCTGTTCTCAATCAGAGATAATAACACTATTCATCCATCAATACGAAGTCACTCTAACTGCTCTAACAATAAAAAGCAATTAAGAATCTGTTTAAAGAGCTCCCTTTATTTTACATTTTATTAAAGCTGTAAATTTTGTCAGTAAATGCGAAGCATAGTGGACTAATCCAACTACTAAACAAATGCCAGTCAGAAAAATGCGTTAGCAAACACCAAAGGCTGAAAATGTGTAAAAAGTTGACTTTAAAACTAACTATTTAGAAAAATATAAATATTCATTTTCGACATACAAATTAGAAGAGGGGACAGTTATGTTACCATTCTCTTCTGTGGGTTTTCTGCGGTCTTCTTGGTCGATGTGCACTAGCTGGAGGACGAGAGGCCGGCGTGTGACAACACCAGTCCCTCGTGGCAGAATATCCCTGCCAACCAGGCTCTCTAAAACCGAACTCTTCCCGCTGCTCTATAGAAAGTAGCAACAACAAGATCATAAACAACAAAACTCCCCCCAAAGGGCGTAATCTTGACCCGATTTTCACCAAAATTAAATCAGCTCGAGCTTTTATTGGTATCTACCACCATGCAAAATTTAAACACAGTACTTAGAAAACTGTGGACACTAGACTGGTAACAAACAGTCAAACAAACCCAATTACACACTCCCTCCTTTTGGGTGGAGAACAAAACCACCTCATATAAAAGGCTCAAGTATGAATGACTCATTCATTGGCCAGAAAAAGTTGTTTTCAGCATATGGAAAACACTCTTCACTGACACAGAGATTTTGCATTCACAGACGAGATTTTGGTGCCCCGCACAAAAGAAAAACCTCCCGACCATAATAAATGTATTTTACCGGTGTGGTTAATCAGGGCTTCATTTAATCGAACATCGTTTTTAATTATGGTCAGAAACAGCAAAAAGCATCACTTTGGTCTGATTCTCTTTACTGTACATGAACCAATACTCTCACACAGGAAGCCCCATGAGAGGTTAGCATTACACTATTTTTTAAAGCCCATTTTCGCTGAACAAATGTTTTCAGGCATTAGTAGAGGAACTAGTATTAATTTAGGAACTAAAGTTTGGAGTTCTGACAAACATTCAAGTTTTTTAACCTGTGCACTATTTTTGTCTACACAGGAGGGAAGCGCTATAATGCATTAACACCAGTATAAGGGATGGTGTTTCTATTGATACAGGACTGTGTGAAAGTCTCAAGCCACCCCTCATTTCTTTATGTTTTACATGGAAAGGGGGAAATAAATGCAATGATTATTTAAACCTGCAAAAATATTTGGAAACACAGAACATAAGGCAGAAACAGAATTTGTAAAATTCTAATGAGCTTTAAAGTCAAACTTTCGTATGACCACCTTTATTCTTCTTCACAGCCTGAACTCTCTAAGGCAAACTTTCTTGCAATTTCTTTAAGTAGTCTTCAGGAGTAGGATTTGAATGATTTGAAATTGAAGACCCGCTGATTTTCAGTTCAGTTCTTGTGTAATGTTGGCATAGCTCAGCCTTTCTACCCTTTTCAGTTCCTTAAGAATTGCTTCTTGACAGCCACCATTTCTGATTGGTGAACACTAGATGTATCAACTGAAGAGCCAGATGCATCTCTCAGGTCACTGCTGGACTTTTACCCTATTTCTTAAGGACATGACTTTCAGATACTGTGCATCTGCTACAGGTAGGTTTTTAGGCCTGTGACGACTTCTTTTATTCTCCACTTGCCCAGATTCTTCAAATATTTAAGGAGACACTTGGATAGCGCTGTAGGCTTGATTCAGTTTGTAGTTGAGTCATCTCTAACGAAACTGTGTGTCAAGTGAAATACTTCACATAGCTAGCAAAATGCACATAAACGGCCAGGTAATCTTCCACAGTAGGAGCAGCAGCTGTAGCAGTAAACCTAAAGTTGATCTGACTGCTATAAGTCGGTCTAATGATGGACAAGACACACACACAAAAAACAATTATTAAAACCTTCAGTGTAATCTCTGAGCTGCTCTTAACTGAAGCAGAGCATTGACAAGGACAAACATTAAAAGAACAGACACAAGCACGTTGCATCCGGTCTTAATGGGTCAAAAACATCCTTTGGCTTGCCTGGTTTTACTCTAACACCCTCACATCCCTGCCAATGCGTCTGAGACAGTCACATCCCATTAGCCTTAGGCAAAACCTCCCACTTTAAACCACTTAGGCTTCAATGTCTCACTACTCCACAAGGTAGTGAGAAACTGTATTATAGATGTTGACTTCATGTCAGTAATAGTTTTTGTGGTGCTGCTAAATTGCACTTGGGTACAGTAGGGCGAAAGACGTTTTTAATTAATTGTTCACCGCTGTAATATTAACAAAGATGCGATAAATATAACCAATAGTATATTAAATCTCTCTAAAGAATTGCCAGATAAAATACTGATGGGATGCACTAGTTGTAGATAGGTGTTCTTCAGAAATTGGCAAACTTAAATTTAGTCTAGGTTATTCATAAAGTCGTAAGTATAAATTGTGTTTTCCATAAAAACGACAGACGGCTGGTCAAATTGTTTATGTAACTAGATTAAGAAAAACAGCACTTGATTTTGTTTTCTGGAGACTAACCACAAGGCTAGAAGATGTGGATAAACACTACTGTAAACTGTCAACCGTAACCCTGCTTAGTTTACTATGTCAGTAAACTAAAACAATTAATCCACGTTATGCTTTTATGGACAGTTAATAGTACTGTGTCTGCGTGAAAGTGAAAGAAAAACTGCGGTGAAGACAAAGAGTCAAAACAATAAGTTGCTGCAGGCTAACTAAAAGTTAGCTTTCAAGCAAAGTGACGTCTCTCACCTGTGTTCCCACAACAACTATCTGCGGCAGTTGGATTGTGTCTGCGCCGACAGTTGTAAATACGTCTTGCAGTTTGTTTATGACAGGTATAAGTGCCTCCATTAGCGCCGATTCTAAACCTGTCAAACAGAGAACTTTCTTAACGCACACGGGTACAAAGTCATTCAATGTCCCGCAGCTAAAAGCTACTGGTTTGTCTTCGGATCGGACATCTACGCACGTAGTTAGTCACAGTTGCATTATGGGACTTGACGTTCACGACAGTCAAATGCAGCTACGCCTTTCTCGGGATTCGATTGTTGCCGAACTACATTTCCTAGAGGCTACATCGTGAGCCGTACTCCCACAATAATAATTATGTTCCCGCAACGCAACAGTAACCACGGTGAGCGTCAAAATATTTATAGGAACACAGAAAAAAATGTAATTCTAATTCAAAGTATTGTCTGGACATTATATTATGCGCTGGCTATTGCTTATTTTACTACATTATAGCAGAGTGTCAAGTGCACTTCATACAGGAGCGAACTAATGAGGAATATTAACAGTGTTAAACTCAACCAGCACTGATGCTTGTAGTACACAAGAGGCATTAAAAGCCTATATGCTTCCGAGTCAGTTCAGTTTTAACAGTCCTTCCACAATTTACTTTACACATAGCCTAACACAACAACACGTTTTTAATGGAAATAACACAACCAGACTGATGCAACATTGACAATTTATTTTTAAGCAATAAAGAAGCGTTTTAATTTATGACAACTCAAAAAAAAAAAAAGAGTATGTTAAGTTCAGCATACTAGCGTTTGCTGATACTATTGTGCTAACTTCTTTAAATATAAACTTTAGTTATTAATGATTAATGAATATTGGAGGCAATACATTGTTGTGGTATGTTGTGTAATACATGTTAGAAACATTGTGGGTCTCAGTGAATCAGAGAACCACTGCTAGGCCTGCAAAACCTTTGTGAAACATATTTTATTTGAATCAACATCATTTGTATCTGACAAATTATCTTGAGGCTTGAAACATTAACATAGATGAAGCAATTTCCACTTAAATCCAAATCCCAAACAATCCTCTCTTACTTGTATTTTCGGCTTTCCAGCTATCAACCAATTTCTTTCATGTTGAACTGGCTGTAATTTCATGATCATAGTGTTCATAAAAGGTCCAGCATTGTAGAGTACAAGAATATTTTATTATTTCAAGTAAAAACTCCAAAACACAAGTTAAACAAACCAACATGTGGAGGTTTACAGGTTTTTTGTTTCTGCTCATTTGACAGCTGCAAGCAAAACACTGCTGGCTGCCACTGTTTCTGCCAGTATATGTGATTGTGGAGTTACAATAACAAACCCTTTACAAAGAACCTGTACAAAATAGTGGTAGGCGAACTCGTAACACATATATTTCTGTGCAATATTGAGCAACATATATTTTTTCTTAAATTTTATGTTATTTATTTTTCCACAATTGTAACAAGATAATGTTTTTAAACTTCATTATCAAAAGAAGGTGCTTGGAAAAAATACTGACAAAACTGCTTACTTCACCACTAAGCAAAAAACTACAACAATCACTCACAAGTGAAAATATGCTGGAAATATGTTGGAAAAAGATAGCTTATTTAATTTTAAAACTAAGCTAAATTGCCTGTTTATTCAGTGCCTGTCATTCCTGAATGTCAGTGCTTAACACAAATGTTCACGCTTCACAGTATTTTGAACCAACTGGCTTTCTTCAACTTGAAAAATACAAATATGTTGTATGCTTGTAAGGCATTTTTTTAAGCCATTTACATTGCACCCTATGATGCAGTGCAGTCTGTGTAAGTAGTTACCATATTCCCTCTGCGCTGCGTTACTGTTCTACAGTGCTGTTTCGACGTACCATGAAACCGGTTTTCAGTCTGTTTGGTGTGTCTGTCAAAAGTAAACATTCTCTCAATATCATCAAACATATCATTGATAACCCCGGCTCCAAAACCACCTTGAAAGTGTCTTTTATGTCTGCTGTGGGACCTGGAGTGTTCATCAAAGTGTCTTCGGTGACGGGCGTGCCTGTTCTGGCTGTAGATGTCAAAGTCCTTAAATATGTCATCAAAACTGAAGGTGAAAGGTTGGTGGGCACCCTGTCTGTGTTTGCCTTGCGTCTCCCCATTGAAGTACGCGTCAGTGTCCCCGAACTGATCATACTCTCTTCTTCTTGCCTCATCTGATAAAGTTTCATAAGCTGCACAGAAATACAGAAACACAAAATTCAGTCAAAGTGAGGGAGTTTTATTATCTCAACATTAAAAAAGTTGTGGCTGAAAAAGCCCCGACTAAAGGCATGGCTAACCAAACTGTAATATAGGTAATTGGTGATCAATTAAAGGACAAACTTATCCATTGGATCAACATGTGCCACCAAGAAAACCCCAACATGCATCAGTGTTCCTTATCATTAATTATTATTAGTAGTATTAGTAATATCAGATTCACACATTGTACTGTTCACATTTCATTTGTCACTCATAAATATAAATTTTAACAGTCTAAATATCAATTTTCCTGTTTGATAGTGAATTAAAACGCTACATTACAATAACAATCATATCCAAGACATGCCAGATAACTACTAATTTTCCCAAAAGACGCCAAAATAAACAAATCAGCTGTACCTCCAGCAATTTCCCTAAATCTCACTTCAGCGTCAGGGCTCTTGTTCTTATCTGGGTGATATTTCTTTGCAAGCTTGTGGAAAGCCTTCTTTATCTGGCGCTCTGTGGCCCCTTTAGGCACTCCCAGTATGTCATAGTAGTCCTTCTTGGCAAGTATCAGCTCTGTTATCATGAGGACGCACACTGCAAACGTTAGCACAGACTGTGCAGCTGCCATGGCTCCAGTGTCCTGTCATTCAAGAGAGAAAAATACAGCACAATTAGTGAGTTTCAAGCCAGACAGCACGGTGTAACTGGTAGTGTCACATGTCCTAGCCTCTGAAGAACCACCGCCTTTTAAACGCAACATCTGTCTTAACCTACATTTGGAGAATGAAAACTTAGCCAATAAGAAAAGAACTGGTACAGGCTACTGCTGCTTGAATTAGGATTTTTTTTAATTGTTACATTTTTAAACGGCGGCACGAACCTCTCTTAATACTAGCCTACCGTGGCTAACACATGCTAGCGGTCCCCATCACAGTCTACTCACGCTCCGGCTCAATCAATTACCTGTCTGGGTGTCGTCTGCCGCTTCCTTTCTACACAAGCGGTCATTAACCGTTTAACCAACACCAAACATCATGGTATTAAGTTGTTATTAGTAGGTGTTATAGACGAGTAGTGTGAAATGAGACTAGTTCCATGTCTTCTTCGCTAGTTTTGCGGTATCTCTTTAGACCTGACGAATTATATCTTATCTGCCCTCTGTCGGTCAATGCCGTAAATATTCCTTCTTAAAATGTCCATAATTAGTGTTATGAGTCCCACAGGCACTTGCATTAGTTACTAAACTCACTATAACTATTTGAATACGCACAAGTGGTTGTATTTAATTTTGATGCAAAGGTTTTTGCTGTTTATGTGATTGAACTATTTGGGTAGCATCTCTTTCATTGCACCTGCAGCGCTTCAATTTTTAACAGCAAATCCCGAGTTTCAAAAAACGTGTGGGGACAATTTCTTCATAGAAAATGCTGACTCCGCTTCCCCTAGACACATTCGGCATACACCGTAAAGCATATTAAGTGTACCCTATGCAGCCGTCAATGGTGGGGAGAATCTGCTCAACCAATCAACAGAAACTATTTAGAGGACCAAAGGACAACTGGCCAATCGCAGCGAAGATGGAGGATCATGTGACCATTGTTTTTCTTTCGACTGTTGATGTCACATCACTCTGGAAATTAGGCATCGGGTCGAGCGACCTATTACTCTCCCGTAAGGTGTTATGCTTTTGTGTTATGGTTAATCAAGGATGGCCGTTTAATAGAAGGATTAAGTGAATCTGGTCTCTCGTGAAACAGCAAAACAAAGGACTGGTATGCCTTGTTGTTTTGTGTGCGGCCTGTATAAAAGCTAGCGTTTAGCGGTACTCTGTTAGCTAGTTGCTGATGTTGACATAGTTAACAGTGAACCTGTTGTCCTCTCACTGTGATTGTTAATGAAATAGTGTGCTTGTTAAAAGTTGAGCGATACTCAAACACCAGATTAACAAGAACTCTTTTGGTATTTTTTTTCTGTTATCCAATTGTTAAAAATAATTTTTCTCGTTTTTATTTTTAAATCGATTCATTCCAAAGGGCTTTATTGACTTGCAAATTTAAGTCAACAATTTACTATAAACAGTGTGTGATACAATGATAGATTTGATATAGCATTACGCTCTGTGGTTATTAATTTTATACAGTGTTTCCCTTATTGGGTGTATGTAGTGGTGATGTAAACTTTTTTTTTATCATTACCAGGTTAATGAATCGGGAAAGCACTGGTGTACTCTTGATATTTCTTCGAATGGGTTAAACCCTTGTGGACTGAAAGAATATGAATCACAGATGGGCTTCAAATACCTGGGTGAAAATAAGTAGAGCATTGCTTATATGGCAGTCCCATGCTCACAAACCAGCAGCATCATTGCCTTTGTCTGGTGCGTTTCACTGTAAGAGTCATGCACAGCAGCCTGTTTTCCATAAGGAATGCTATCTCAGCTGGAGGCACATTCACCACCTGAGGGCCAAGGGTCGCAAGGTGGGGTTCTTTAAAGGTAACCAAGTTAGACATCGGCTTGGCCTCCACACCAGCACCCTGTATTTGAACACTTCAGCTTCAAAGTGGTCTGCTGGCCTGAGCCGACATATGTCTCGTGTCAGGAGCACGCTGGACACAGTTTCCAAAGCTGTGAGTGGGACACATACAGAGCTTATGTCAAAGATCTCCAGACTCAAACCTAATGCTTTAAAGGCTGATAAAAATGCTGAAGCCAGTGTTGAGACAAGGCCCAAACCTGATGAGAATACAGTCACATCCACTTACGATCCTTCTAATGCTGCTCTCTCTCTAGCATCAACTGCTCAGAAACCTGTTGTTCAGAGATCTTCTGCCAATCCGTCCCTTTCCACTTCTGCCACATGTGATACAAGTTCCATTACCTCTACTCATACTCAGACTTCTATCCAAGAGACTGTCACTGCTATAGTCCCAACTGTAACTGAACCGAAGGAGAAAAAACTGAGACGTATTGCTCCTGTCGTCAAAGCTACTCGTTCCAGGAGGCAAGAGGAGCTCCAGCCTTCACTGAATGATTTGGAGAGCAAGAGCACAATGCCCAAACAATCCACAGACCTCTTCCATCCGAGCACCTTTTCAGTGAACCTGGGTGAGACTTACACCTATGTAGCAAATCACGTCAACTCATACTTTGGCAGCAGCATAAACACTCAGGACAAGAAAGAAGAGCATCTTGAAAGCTCTTCCACGTCCTCTCAGGATCAACAAACCTCAGACCTCATGCCGGTGTCTAATAAGAAAGACCCTGCTCCCCCAAAGAGGGGTTTAGGACAGTACCTGTCTTATTCAGCTCCAACTGTGCAGGCATTTGTTGGGAACTACATAGCACCTCTTGTTCCTAAGTTCAGAACAGGAGAGTCCACGAGCGCTGTACTGGAAGAAAAGAAATCAGAGGACGTGTCAGTGAAACAGGCTGAGGTTAGTAACGAGCAGAAGGCTGCGGAGGAGAAAGCCAAGAAACTTCTGCACCAAAGGGAAAAGGTAGGGCTTACAGCACAGCAGTATTTCTTTCATAAATTTTTCCTTTTGTAGTAAGCCATATATTTTTAATAACCTGTTCCTTGAGAATCCTACGGGTATGCTATAGGACTTTCTGCTTTCATTCTACTCAATATAAACTTTTTTTCAGTCCCAGATTTTGTCTATGTGGGTTACGCTTTTTGTCTGTGTTTGAGTGAAACATTATATGCATATTAAAATGATCCAGTATAGTATAGTGTAATATAACAGAGCATCCACAATTCAAACTCAGACCAGCACAATTGTTATATGTCTACTGGAAGGATGTCGACTTGCTGTTCTGGGAGTTCTGGTAAGCTATATTCAAAAATAACCCCCTTGAGAAGTTACAGGGCCACAGAGAGAGGGCGCTTTATAGGCTTACGGGGGCCTTTATGTTGTGGAGATCTAAGCAAGTCTGACATCTAGTTTGTGGCAATGCTGGATTGACTTAAATGTGCATAACATACATGGTCTTAGGTATTATTATAACATATTAAATAATATATCAAGCACATACATAATATTCACAGCAACCATCATACCTGCCTAGTGAGGAATTAATGTACTGTATTTTTTATTTATTTATTTTTGCTTTTATGTCACAGATTATTGCAAGAGTGAGTGTGGACAATCGAACCCGGGCACTGGTTCAGGCTCTCCACAGGGCATCAGATGTAAAGGTCTATATCAACAGGGTGGAGGACTTAAGTTACCACCTCTTGGAGTTTCCAGAGACTCGTGGCGTTGCAGTGAAGGTGAGAAATGTAGCAGTATGTGGCGAGGTGTGGTCTGTGGCTCAGCTGCAGGGGAGGGGTGGTGCAGTGGGTTTATGGGGCAGTGCCAGGGGAGACTGACCGACACAGCTGGAGATCATGCCTCCCCTATTTGGGCGGCACGCCAGGATCCGAGAGGATGAGGGAACTGAAAGCAGACAGTTGCAGGCGCGCAATTGTCGCAGCAACTGTGCGAACCAGCCAGCAACAACAGCCTGAAAAGGCAAAACTGAAAATAAAGAGCTGAAAACACAGAAACACTGTGTGGGTGTGTGCGGCGTACTCCGCAGCAAAAGCAGCCAATTGCGTTACACAGTAAAGATGGTTTTTCTTGTTCATTTTCCAGCAGATTAACATCCACAAGTGGGTGATGTTTTTTTATAGAGAGCTGACAGTGTTGTCAAAACTGTTTTCAGCAGCATGTTTCTTTTTATTTACATGTTAATTTCCATGTTATGTATGTACGGTCTGCATATGCTGTATGGTCAGATGCTGAGCTTCTGCAGCATTAGCATGAGAATCATATACGTTATGCTTTCTGATTGTATTTGAGAATTCTCCGATGCTTGCAAAATGTCAGTCTGTGAGCTGCGCTCAGCAGGTTACACACGGCTCTAAATGCAGACTGCACACTGTTACATAGATTTATGTCACATCAGTGATACCACAAATACTAATCTAGAGTATTTTAAACCAAGGTTGTTTTTCTCTGTAAATCCAGTTTTTGGTTTCTCATATTGTTGAGAGCCTCACTTTGCAAATGGCTACGGAAATAAATGTAATGATATTTAAGTTTTCATGCACTCATGCTGTGAGGGGGGGGAAAAAAGAATCTCTTCAGACATCTTCGGCATTTATTTCGGTCACATTGCTCAGTCTGTTTGCAGTACCTTTAGCTGTCATGTTTTATTTCTGATCAAGGTTTTACAGATGTGCAGTGGTCACACCAGTATCGACCCCCATCCATTTTTAACCATGACAACGAAGGTCAACATTAATTTCTCATTGCAAATTGATTGCACTGTGTTTTTTCGCTAAATTCAGTCTGAATAAATAATGACCGGTGAACGAGCGAAACTGGTTTCAGCCTTTTTCATGGAAACAGTGGGGATGACCTCTGATTCAGTAAGCGTCGATAGTTTGTGCCCTGGTTTATGTAACTATGTGCTGACTGATATCAGGCAGCAGAATTAGATGGGATGCAGGGTGACAAATACAAGGAAAGAGTAAATCTAACAGGAAGTAATCATGATGCATTATCAAAACAAGGAGAATATAATGCACGATCAAAAAGAAGACTGTTTATTCATGCATGCCTGAACTTTGCTTGTTTTGATATTTGTTCACCCGTTATGATTTTGAAGTTTTGGTTTTGAGAGCACAGCTACGTCTCGTAACAGAGAGACGGTTCACCTCTACTTTCCTACTTTCTAGTCCACACCACTTCATGGTGGATTGACAGCATTTTCTATGTGCTATGTTTGTATTTGTCAGGAGAAAGTTATCCCTTGCCTCCTCCGTCTGGAACAGGCTAACGATCCGGGTCTGAGAGCAGCCGTTAGAGAAGCACTCGCTCTGGTGGGCTATCATAAACCTGTCAAAGGCAGAGGAATAAGGATCTTGTCCATAGATGGAGGAGGTTTAAGGTACACGCTCAACTCCACTCCCCTGCCCCCCACACTCATCTTTACTTTAAGATATGAGTTGATATCAAGTTTATAGTGTCAAAGGTTGTACACTTCTTCTATTAGTCTTTAAATCTTGTGCTCTTGATGAAGAGTTGGTTACTAACGTCTCATGCATGTATCCATGTATTTGTCTGGCTTTTTACTTTCAGGGGAATTGTTGCCCTTCAGACGTTACAGAAGCTAGAAGCCCTGACTGGGAAACCCACTTACAAACTGTTTGATTATATCTGTGGTGTTAGCACAGGTACGCTGTCCTCCTGCCCTACTTCTGTATAGTCAGAGGCATGTATATGGATTATCTGAACAAAGTGCAACACTTAGCAGAGTACAGGCAGCACTGACCTATTTGTTGCTCTGCTCGGAATTTTGACCTCAATTTCACCAGCAGCCCCTTTTCTCTCAGCCTGGGTGAGAACTAATATTGTACAATTGCACAATTAATTTTGCTCTCATTACAGTTGATTTTAAATTCATAAAATGAATTCATAAAATTTACAAGTGTTTTACTGTCAAGAACATTAGGCGCTTCCTTGCTGTTAAATCACCACAAGGGGGAGCTGTGGACCAACCTCAAACTGATTAAAAATAGATTAAAAGCCTGCTGTTTATTTGCAAAGCACATTGGGCTTTAATCACTGTTAGAAGTTTCTGTTTGTCCAGCATTCTCTCAGTTATATGTTTTAATCTCCACCAGCTGGTTATACTCCATTTTCAGATTTAGTGAGAGTTGTCAAATGTGACAACATGCCTAAATCAAATGGTGTTCTCACACATTTAGAAACCTATTGGGGCCACATCTGGCACTTTTGCCCACATTGTGCCATTGTGACTCGCTAATCCTGTTGGGAATACTTGATCAGTCTTCTAACCATGTTATTCCTATTCACATCCTGTAAACTGATCTCCAAAGCATCTGGTTATAACAGATGATCCTTCAGTAAGTTTCCTTCCAGTAAACCTGGTTCATTACTGTATGAACATCATCTTTGAGGACGAGAACAAGCTGTTCCTCGATGCTTTCTCAAAGGATTGTCTGAACCTCCTCTACCTCCTGTTTACAGCAGCTCAATTAACAGTACATCTCAGTCACTCTCATTTGAATGTTTCTGGTTGTTTTAACTCAGGTGCTGTGCTCGGGTTCATGCTAGGCATGTTCCAGATCCCTCTGAAAGAGTGTGATGATCTGTACCGAAAGCTGGGCTCAGATATTTTCAAGCAGAATGTATTTGTCGGCACCATGAAGATGGGCTGGAACCACGCTTTCTATGACAGTGAAGCGTGGGAGAACATCCTCAAGTGAGTTTTGCTGTTATAGCTCATGATCAGTGTCTAGATGAGCGCCTTGTCTTTCTCCTTTATTGCGGTGCCATGCAACAACAATGGATCTTCGACAGCTATGGGAGCAATTAAAATACAGAAATGCCTAAAAAAAAAACAACAACAACAACAAAAAAAGCTGCTTGTTGAAAAAGTCTGAAAGCTATATTACAGAATAAAGATTACTGTATGATTAATCACAGTCAGCATTCCTTTGAAGGGAACTCATTTACCTTTAGTCATTATGCTACTCTAAACCCTTTACACTAGAAAATAACATCACCTTTGTGAACCTCCACAGAGAGAAAATGGGCTCTCACCTCATGGTGGAGACTTCAAGAAACCCTGACTGCCCCAAGGTGAGCCTTATGAGATGGTCTGACTCATTATTCCCCCAGCGTGTTTTTTGCCTCACCTTGTTTACTTGTATATTACTCAGAAACCTTCTTTCTCCATTTCTCTCGCATTTCTTTTCTGCTTGATAGATAAAAATAGTCTCTAAAGCCATAAGAAAGTGGGCCTAAAGAAGAGTATATGCTTTTCAGATGTCAGCGTGTCTCCTCTGAGGCTCAGAGCTCAGTGATGACATAAAATTGATCTGTCAGAATGTCGACCTAGATATTATGCCTGCATTTCTTGTCTGCTTTTGTTCAACTACAACCTGACACTGAAAAAGAAAGTCACCCTGTATGTTGATGCCCTCACCCACAGGTGGCAGCTGTGAGCACCATTGTGAATCGGGGCACTCCTCTGAAGGCATATGTTTTTAGGAACTACAACCTGCTGCCTGGGATGTGCTCACACTACCTTGGGGGCTGCCAGCATCAGCTTTGGCAGGCCATCCGCGCCACATCAGCAGCCCCCGGGTATTTCCAGGAGTTCCCTTTGGGGAATGATCTCCACCAGGTCAGTCCCATTCACAGCTGTTACGAAGTGAGAAATCCTCCTGATACTGGCTGTACTGACAAATTTCGCCAAACTGATATTTTTATTTATGTCAGATTTTAATTTAGCTGGTTTTATATGAATGCGAGAATGAGGCAACATAGGATTTTATAATTTATACCTTTGCTGTGTCTACTTGGAGGCTGAGGGCCACTGGTGGCCGCCAGTATTTTTGTTTTTATTTATTTTATTTTATTTTAAATGTTCTTTCATATTTAGCTTAGTTTTAGTAGACAAATAGCCTCAGATTTGGCATATAAACTGTACTGTTGGTTCAACATGAATACAGTTTGTATAATTTGACCAATAGGTCAGGGTTTATAGTCATTTTAGGGAAAACAGAGATTTTTCCAGTAAAGTTTGAGTGTTACACGTACTTCATGCACTCAACCAGAAGTCATTGTTGTCACAGAATTTGTGCAGCGTGCCATATCGAAAGACCTTTGCTGGCCAGCTGAGAATTGCGCTGATATTTAGTGTTCATGCAAATTCTTTTTTTCGACTGCAGTCCGCTGATGCAGTATTAAAGCTTTTAGTCTTGGTCTTCTAGATTAACATGCCCCGCACAGTCAGTGTCAATGCTGGAGAGTTTCGAAGGATTTTGAGAATTCTAATGAGAAAAATTCTCTGCAGAGCAAGTGAGAGGGAGGAACTCTATTTCCTTTCTGTTAGTATTTATTTCCAGTCAGCTACATTTTGACAGAAGAATGAGGGGTAGAGTCGTCGTGAGACGCACTTAAATCCATCTCCACTAAACAGGTTTGCATTAGCCATTAGCAACATAACAAACTGCCAGTCCATTTTGCCATTTTGCTGATCAATAAATCAGCAAAATTATTAAGCCTCTGTAATGGAAAACAGAAGTTGCTCTGTTAAGCAAATGGAATGGCAGAAAGCACAGACGATATAAGAAACCTTATGAGGAAAGTCACACCAGAAACTGGGAAAATGTCTTGTTTTATTTTATTTAGAGTAGTCATGCTGCTTATTTTAAAAAGGCAAAAACACAGGTGGGAAAAGGTGGGGAATAATGTTCCACTACAGTCTAAGTATTCAGTTGACGTAGCCTGTGTTTGATTTGCCACATACAAGTGTGGGAATCTCCTTAAATTTACATTAAAAACACAGATGAACAGACTCTGATGAACTTAGTGTAGATCCATCACACGTGAATGAGAGTGTGTTTACATCAAAGGCAATATCCCACACGGGCGAGCTCCGGCACTCCTAATTGGAAGCTGTGTTAGGTGTGCAGGTGAATAAAGTGCAGGGGGAGAGAATGAAAGAGACTGGATGATGAAAACCCACCTGTAGTGGGAGATTTCCCCAGCATGTCGTCTAGCAGGTCTCCCTCTGATGCATAAATTATCCCAATCCAGAGCTTCCCTCATCACACAAAACTGTGTGACTGCTACATCTGCTTCATTGGAAAGAAAATACAGACAATCTAATTATGGAGCTGCTTTTGCAAAATCACTTAGTTGGCGGCCAGCAGGAGGCCTCGTACTTTGAGATGAGACGCCATCAGTAGTTTAATATATTTAACACATCTGACATGAAATCAGTTACAGCTGTTTTATTTTTATTTCAAGTCTGTCAAGAGAAAATTCCAGCTGAAGAACTGAGTAAAATTAGAAAGAGCTCTTGGTAACAAGAACTAGGGTTAATTTTAACCTAATAAATCTCTGAAGAATATTCAAAGGCCTTGACTGAGAATTCATGTGCATACGGAGCGTTTGCACAGCTCTTGCAGTTTTGGGAGTGTTTTTACTTGTATTTACTATCCTGAAGATGACTTACATTTGTATGTAACACCAAGATATGTCTGGCTACCAAACGTGTATATTTTAAAGCACACCTTATTTGTGGTTCCTGAGACACTGAGTTCATGCTGTTTAAGCTGACATTTAACTCACCCGAATTCCGTGTTTTGATTTTTCATTTCAAATTTTAAGATCTATTGAGATGTAAGAGGATAAAATAATTTGCCCAAATCAGTCAATTTAATTTAATCCTAGTGTATCAAAGGCTTCATGGTATCTTTTTGGTAATTTCGGATTATGTTGATTTTGATATAGGCATCATATGAAGTTAGACTCACAGATAAGGACAAAATTATTAGCAAGGGATTTTCAACATTGCATTTCCCACCATACTAGTTTCTATAGGAAAAAATAAATGATATCAGAAAAAAACTCAATTACCAGGGTCAATATTATTAGCCCCCTGAAAAACAGGAGATGGATATATGAAGTTACAGTCACAGTGTTTCCAAATGTCAACTAGAGTGTGAAGTATCATGAAGAAATTCAAAAGAGAGCTACACAGTACAGAACAAGCCCAGCAGAGGTAGGAAGTGAAAGATTTCAAAGACTCTGTCAAGAAAAATAGTGATAGATGTGTCTAAAGACCCCAGAACAACTGCCAACACACTAGTGACAGACTTGACCGAGACAGGTGTTGTAGTCTTGAAGATGACAGCCACTAGAATCCTGAATGGGCTGCAAAAACAAAACTCTACTTCTGAGAGACACCTTTAAGTCAAACTGAAGTATGCCAAGAACAACCTGGAGAAAGATTATGTAGACTGGTTATATCTGGAGAAAGAAAGGAGAGGGGTACAATCGAAACAACGGCGTCCCCACAGTAGTGGGAGTATTATGCTGTGGAGATGTTTCAGGGCATCTGGAACCAGGAATCTGCTCAATGAATGAATCAAGAAGAAAGCAGGATATGTGAAGATTTTGAAAGGGAAATCTCCAGCAGTCAGCAGCAAAACGCGGTCCAGTTCATCGCTTTGTCTCTTAACACAATGACACAAAATATGTGCCGCTACTGGTGAAGATCAACCTCCAGAAACAAAAGAGAACATTTCTGACTGGCCTTCACGAAGCCCTGACTTGAATGTTAATGAAATTCTGTGGGGTGAACTGAAAACCTGAGGTTCATGCCAGAAGATCAACAAATCTGGAGTAGCTTGAGAGGTTCGCCAAAGAAGAATGGGCTGGGTCACTCAGGTGAAACTTGTTGAAAACTAGTACATAACTGCAGGCTATTATCCAGCAAGAAGGGTACAGAATTAACTATTAGCATCTGGGAGGCTAAGAATTTGACCCTGAAATTTTGGATTTTTGTCAAATCAAAAAATTTTGTGTGTGCAAAATAAAAATAATAGAAGCACCCAAAATAAAACCAGGATGTTTGGAAAAGTTCTCAAAGCGCTTAACAGCAGTCTGTCCAGGGTGTACCCCGCCTTTTGCCTTATGGGAGCTGGGATGGGCTCCAATCCTGAGAAGGATAAGCAGAAGAGGATCAGCAGATGTTTAACAGCACTTTAGAAATACTTTTTAAAAAATGACTTTTTTATAGAGAGCTAATAATTCTATCCTCATCTATTTGTCAGTTTTCTTTACTGAAGCAAAGACTACTTTGCTCAAGCTAATGGAAACCTGAGTGATGATAGTTCAGATGTAATTTTAATGAGTTTCTAATTATGATTACACAGTAAAATCCAAGAGCAGGACTTGTAACAAGCTCGGTTTCTTTTAAGCACTCTAATTTCCATGTGAATGTTTGACCATCTTCAAAATGCCACCCAGTCTGATGACTTATTTGGTGCCTGCTTGAGACCAGTTGTGAACATAACATGCTGTGTGTATGATGTCAGGATTCCCTAGAGAGAGAGTCATCTCGCTCTTTTCCACCAACGCCCACAGACTTTCCCACTTAATTCAAGCCCTCAGACAATCAACCTTTTGTGACAGCGAACGCAAGAGTTGTAACGGCATGTGCTGAACGAAGGTTGGACTTCTCAAGCAGCTTTCGAAGACAGATGAGTGTTTGTTGATGATTCTGTGAGTCTGCAGGCTGGAATGGAAACCTGATGGAGAAGCACCTAGATTCTATAGATTCTTTCTACTAACACTGGGAAAATTGTAACTTGGAGCGAGACCTTTGAAGCAGAGCCATGGCATTATCAAAGCCTCACACTCACTACCATAGCCGTGGAGAGCATCCTTTAGTGAGGGGGGAACAAGGGGAAAAGAGGTGGGGTGGGGGATAGATGAGATGAAGCGAGAGAGGAGGCGCATGTTCCACATTAATGCTCGCTCAGTTATCTCGACTCTAAAGAACACAGAAGTAAAAGACTTGAGACATTTCACAGTGGATGCCAGGGCATGCCAGGAATGGTGGTAATTAACTAAGAGATAAACAGTTAAAGTTTGTGTTTTATACCCATTTTTTGGTTTTTTTTGGCCTAGTTGCCATGGTGTCTCCTGAGGCGATGGGAAGGAATGGGAGCTTGTTTTGTGCCCACCCCTGCCAGCATTTGATGGGAGACATTGGACTAGTGGACCACCACCCCCAGTGCGACCCCTTGGAGCCCCAACGTGGCACCATGCTCAGCCGAAAGGCTTTACTCAGCCACAAATGAATAGGTCACATCAGCCCTCCCATACGTATTTGTCACTAATGAACAAGGGAGTAGACATAAATTAGTACAGGAAGGCATTAAATGTGGCATCTGTGACTATGAATGACGTGAAAGGCAGAGGCAGAGGGGCTTTCATAATTAAATGGCATTCTAAGGTGCGACTGAAGAGATCCTAACATTTTAATTCATTTTTTTTCTTTTCTTTTTTCCCCTCTTAAAAGCCTCTGGAGATGGAATTATTGGTCATAAATGATATATTTGTATATGGCACTAACTCATATGAAGCAGAGAGGAGAGAGGAGATGTTGTAGATTCAGGGTGTGAATCAGAGCTTTTAAACGCTTTCTCATCCCTGCTTGCTCTTCCCATGTTAAGCCCTGGGAACTTGGCCTGCAGACTGTTAGAGGATGGAGCTCACATTTTAGCCATGCTGCAGACAGCTTCCTCTTCTGAGACTGACTCAGGATCTTTGTCCTTTGAGGACAAGTCCCATCTCCCATTTTTAACAGGGGTGGCTTGAGTGGCTCCAAGAATGTACCTAAGTAGAGCTGCCTTATGAAAACACATACTTAAGCAAAAGTAATCGTTTCAAAAGATGCAAATTGTCTTTAGTTTTTATTTATTTTTTGATATAGCCTTTATTCATGCAGGTAATCCCATTGAGAATCAATGTCTTGTTTACAAAAGAGACCTGTTTCAGACAGCGTAATAAAATTACAACAATAAAAAAGCTAAAATTATCTAACGTTGCATCTCGGCTACTGTAATAAAATACAATATGAAAATAAAGCTTTAAACTAAATGAATCAGTTTGTTATTGTAATAGCAAAAAAAGGGTGTGAATAGGTTTCAGCATAACACAGACTGATGCGAGCCACACAGTTCACTTGATTAAAGTACGGCAACTCATAAAACAGACACTAAATAATGACAATGAGCGCAGCAGTGTGACGCACAATGAGAGCTGCTTAATTCTGATTTGATAGGCAGGCATATGTGAAAACCTTTCGTAGCCAAATAAGAAAGTAAATCTGACATTTTTGATTGGCGATATTATTTTCTACTGTCTCATTGAGGCTCAATGAGACATAATAAGGTGATATTTCATTGTTAATTTTATTAATCTCTGCAAACAGCATATTTGTTCCTTCACTTCTCACATGCACTGACTTCAGAGCAGCGCTCACTCATTCACTTACTGCACTGCAGTTATCTGTTAATCAGACCTGCCAGTGGTGTTGGATAAATTCAAAAGTGCTATAATTATAATTAAATGGAATTAAATGCAATATTATACAATGTTATGAATAATTTGGCTGTTATTTTGTTCTGTCATCATTAATAGAAGGGCAGGAGATAAATAGTAAAATAGTCAAGCATAATAGAGTTGTAGGAGTGATAATTCTGCAAAAAATGACTCGAGCGAGAGTGAAACCTATGCTTCTTTAAAACTCCTCTAACAAGTGCATTTTAGTTGAAAGTTACTCAAGTGCACATAGCTCAGAAAATGTAACTTGTTAGCACCCACCTCTGATTGTCACATCACCTCTGTTTGCTCAAATGGCCGCCTTTTTTTTTTCTTTCTTTTGTTCTGTAGAACACACTTTTTCTCACATGCACAAACACTCGATTGAGCTGGCACACTTGTTAGAGGATTATGCTGGTCCACTTATTATGTTGACTGACTGCTGTGTGGAAGCTTCAGCAAATCTTCCTCGTCTCTGACCTCCCTCGCCTTTTCACAATTGCGCATCACATTCAGATGACTTCTTTACTGCAGACCCTGGAAAGAATTCACGGCTTTAAACCTCGCGTTGCAATATATTGTCACAGAGGTGCATCTTCCATCATCCTCTTAGCAAAGCAGCAGGGGAATTTAGTCTAAATTGTCCAGGGGATGAGTTTTGAAATCATGCTTTTTAATATGAATCTGTCAAATATGTGCATAACGCCTAGAGTGACTTTAGGCTGAGTAAATATGGAGGAGAGCTTCTGAAGGCATTTATATCACTTCATGAATTGTCACAGTTTAATCTCAGCGGCTGCGGTCGACAGGGATGATTCATTGTTTCAATATTGGGTGTTCATGTGTGGTCGTGTATTCACAGAACGTGTGGGAAAAGGTAACTGTCCGCAGTATATCTCAATTGTTTTGGCTGCCTGGGGGCAAAGCTGGCACCCTTACAGATGAGTCCTTCTGTTTATAGCCTGGGAAGATGATTTGAACCTCACGGTGACCTGAGGGGCCCATAAAGCTATAAGGTCAAGTGAAGAGCTAGTCCATGGAATTACTTAATATGGCATGAAGCCCTTTGACTTGACCTGGCCACCATTTAGGACTGGTGCTCACACCGTTTCAGTTCCATCCTTGCAGATCACAATGATGCTTTTTATGTGTATTGGAAACCATTTGGGGAATTCATTTTGGTCAATGAGCAGATTTATTTCTCTGATTGCACAGGCAGTGACTGGGATGGCTTCATTTTGTGTGCAAATGGTATGAATTGATTTGGAAGATTCATAGTTGTTTTTTTTCCCTGGCAGCCTAATTATCTGCTTATCAAGTGAACGACCATCTCTGGAAAACATTCTGGTATTGTGACAGACGTAATCGGATGTCCATGACTTATGTAATTCTTCCCTAATTAATCATTTGTGAGAAGGGAGCCTCATTGGCGGGGCGTCATAACAAATTACTACAGAGCTTAGTGCTCCTCAGTCCATCCCTGTCAGAGGAGCAAAAGAAGAAAGTGTAATGACTAAAGCTTCTCCCCGGAGCTGAGATTTGAATGCTACACCAGGCTCTATTTCAAAAGGTTCACCTCATTTAGATTTAAGCTGACGCTCCCTCCTTTTCTGTGTTATGGTCGTTCATAATGAACCCTTGCACAAATGAGTATTGAAGGTTTACCCACGGGTTAGAGAGGGAGAGGGATGCAGAGGCGCACAGGCTGGATGAATAGGATGAAGTTTGCTGTCCCAGCTAATGGGAGCTGACATACATTGGGGCGTGAAATGACTTTTAGTGATCTCACGATAGCACCTCTTTGCTATTCAAATCAGCTCTTCCCCCTATAATGCAGCTTAAACTGACACAATGAAGATAAGCTCCCAAAAGTTAATGACAGTGGAGACATTTTTTTTAAGCAGCAGTGTAAATAAATCATGCAAATCTCAATATTATTCATTTAACTGAGAGAAATTTTTATTCCAGAATATACTGTAAGAACAACATCTTTTTAAAGCCATTCGGTTTTTTGAAAAAATGTCCCCTTGGGTGTGGGAGCCCCAATTAGGTGAAAACTTGGTATATTTGCATACAGACTCATAGAAGTGATGAGCACATTTGTGAATTAGCCATTAGACCCTGAAGGGCAAAGGCGAGGCTAAACGAGCTTTGATCCTCAGAGTAGTAACTAACGCATAACACCGGAAGAAAGACTCAAACACTGTCACAGGAAATCATTAAGCTTCTATGAAAGCCAGAATTCAGAGTTGGCATTCCTCTTTATCTGATAGAGAATTTAACCTCAAAGGGGGTTAAATGTCGGTCAGATGATTGCTACTGACAGGGGTGTACTCTCTGAGGACATTAGTCTGTAGACACATGGCATTCCTGTTTACAGTGACATTGAGTCATTTCGAGTATAAGCAGCATTACAGCTCTAAATCCTCGTAAATGGAAGTGACCTTTGCCTCGCGTCATGCGCGTTTGACAGACAGCTTGAGTGGTGCCATTTTGCATGCAACCTTATTTGCAGTTTGTCCCAAGTGGATCATAGTTTCAGCTTAATTCATCATCCAGATGTGCTCTGGCCTCAAGAATCTTTGTGTGAAAATGTAGTACTGGCCAATGTAAAAAGGTAAAGTATTGGTATTTGTATTGGCCAATGAATGAAAATGGAAAAAGTTAAAGAAAAAAAAAAAAGACTCTTCACCTTTCAACCATGTTATAAGTGTTGATGTTGTATAGTTTGTCCACCAGAGGGTTCTCTGCGACTTTACTGTTGGTTTGGAAAGCCGCAAACACAACAGTCATCTAATCTGAGCAGACTCGGGCAGAGCGTGAACGAGTGAATAAATAATACGTGTAAGAGTTGTTAGGGAAATTCGTGGGAAAAAAAAAGAAAAAAAATTGTTGTCCAGTACATTGGAGTATTGAATTTTTAAATTGCCAGATCTCGTTATTAGTATAAAAAGTCCTCTATCGGTTGGACTTTGATAAAAACAGTGTGTAGAGTATCTTAGTCTATCAGGAGTTGCTGCTGTCCTGCAATAGCATGCAACAAATCCCAAGTAATGCTACTTTTTTCTTTTAGCAACACTTTTTAAAAGAATTTTGTGTAAAATTATTGTCAAAGCAACTATTGTTTGTGTCTGCCATTGCCTTACAGTACTGTCGTATTCAAATAATCCAACAACCAAACCTTGTGATGATTGGCTGCAGACGTTATGCAGTCTCAACTTGCAAACTCACCTGGCCTAGCATTCCAGGAAGCATAAGTACAGTAAGCATTGCAAGGCTAAAATCAAACTCTAGCTGACTCGCTCATCTTCTGGTTCTAGCTTTTGCCATTCAATTTATTGGCTTCCTGCCCTTGACTGTAGGACAAGAGGTCAAAATAGTAGAGCATATAAAAAGGCAACATGATCTCTGGGCAAGTCTGCTCCTCTGGTGTTGGACAGATGGACAATATGTATGATGTCTTGAGAAAATTACATTAGAATGCAACCAGGCAGTAGCTCGTAAGCATGCCAACTTCATTAGATTTTTCTGCAACACACTACATTATAGTCTTTAATATAGTCATGTCTGTTTCTTCTTAACATTCTTTTCACAGTTTCACTTATTTTTAAATGGTTAAAAAGTTGTTTTTGCAGTAATAATGTTAAATAGTGCTCCTGTTGGAAAGTTGGGGTACTACCAGCCTGTTTGGACACCTGCGTAAAAAAGATGACTATACAAATGACATTTAAAAAAAAAAGAGAGAGAATACAGAAAGAAAGCCTAGCAGTCTTTCAGTGGTGCAATAGGTCTTTCTATCAAAAACATATTTTTCATAATTGCCTTGACCATTTTTACCCGCTCTGGGCTCCTCCAGCAGGTGCACTGAGATGTAGACAAGCTAAAGCATTAAGTCCCTCGCTCAGACAACCATTGCACAGTCTGCTTTTAAAGTTATATGCCCTGGCACTGTGTGCAAGCGCGACCACTGCGCCTCTGAAACTTGCCCCCAGCTATTAAGCACAAAGAAGCCATAACTGGACCCGGACTGTTGCCATCATTGCCGCAGAGTTCAGAAAATGGAGCCTCTCACACTGGGGTGAGTGATAAGAAAACTGCTTAGTTGTTTTGTTACCAGCTGGGTTTGACTGGTGCCCAGTGCAGCAAGTTCCCCTAAGTCTCTATTACGGGCACATCCAATCCAGACATTTTCCTCTTTCTTTTTTTTTTTTTTATGTGATTCATTTCTCGGTCTGCCAGACAACCTACTGGTGCATAATGATGTGCTTTGGACAAACAGCCACCTCAGCAGTTCTTCTATGCTCTGTCACAGAGTGAAGCCTTCTTTGTATGACTTCCATCTCAGCCAGTTAAATGGTGCTCTCTGAGGCTCTGGCTCTAATTATTATCTCAGCAACTAACTTTTAGATCATCGTAGTAATGATTGATTATGCATTATCATAACAGATTATTAGACACACGTGTCTTTGTAGTTTTTCATGTTAGTTAAATTTTAACCACTGCAGTAGTTTAATGCTTGGACAGTGTCTTTCTATCTTCATGTCTGTCACTCTGCGCATAAATAGCAACAAAAATTTCTGGCACAACTTCACCTACTTCCAAGGTGCATGGAGAGGATGAGAAACTAATAATGCAGGAAGGTAAAGAGGAACAACTTTATTAACTGACCAACGTGTTTCGGCTCGTAGCCTTCATCAGGGTCATAATAACATATAAATCAATTTGTGTTTAAATAAAGGAAAAAAAATTCCCTTCCCCCATTTTTATCGTTAATGGTCTAGTCCAGTATTCACTTGGGCTGTGACTTAACCAGTTAACCTATTAACCAATACTAACCTGTTATACGTCAGCTGGTTTACTTACTCTGTGCATAAAACCATAGAGAGCTATTGCAAAGGTTATCCTGCCATTCTTTTGTACAGACGTTATTGACCTCTAATCGCTCTTTGACTGAACATGTGTCACATTTTCTCAAGTATTTCATTCGTCCTTGATAAATACATCTGTATTGATGTCTTCAGAATGTATGCTAGGTCCAAGCAGGTATTCAAAACCTGAAAAAGTTTAGTTTACTATCACAGAAAAGTAAGGAGATGAAGCGTGTACATAATAATTTTAGTGATATATAAATCCATTCATATCTCATGAAATTAGTCAGTTTTCTCTTGATCTGCTTATTGGTGTGGTATTAGCCCCCTGCATTGTTTATGAGAGAATCCCTGAAAAAGTGAACTATACAAACAGGTAGAATAAAATGTTAGCAGCATTGTGTAAAGCTTCCTCCTGCAATGGGTTTAACACACTAGTGTCAAATGAAGATGTTTTATTGAATCATGTAGGTAGTCTAAATAAATTTCTTCCCCAGATTGATTTACCAGAGTCAGTACTTCACGCCTACTCGTGGTGTTGCTTCAATGAAGATAAAGTGAACTGAAGTCTGGTGAAACTGAAGAAACTTGCTGAGGAGAGTGGCAATAATTAAGCAAAGAGACAAGTTGAATAATGGAAATAACACACAGAAAAATTGTGACCATAATATGGTGAATAAATACATAATTTGTGCTTTTTGCAGTTACACTATAGGGAATTTTTTTTTCTTGATTTCTTTTCTTGATATCAATGCCATCATTAATAATTGGCGTGCAATATATAAACTACTGTAATAATCATAACAGAATCATAATTATATCAATACTGTGATAGGAATGAAATGTAATGTGAGTTCAGCAAAGTGTTAGTTTCCCCATCTGTGAGTATGCACGGGTCTGCTTGAGCCCAGCTAAGCTCCGTGTGGACAAACAAATGCCTGAACGTTTTTCGGGAATCCGTGCACTCATCCACGGGACAGTAGAACACAGTAGAAACTACTGTCTTTGTGTCCTCCAGGCAGTGTGCAGTACTTGAAATTAGTGTAATGGGAATTACTGCTCATGTCTGCAGCTGTCTTTATCCACCACCTTACTCTGTGATTTGACCTTCCAATGAAGATTTTTTTTCACTTTTTATTTTACAACAATAAAACCAGAAGTTATTTATCCAGTTGATTCATTATTACAACACCAGCTATAGCCTGTAACTCATGATATCTGTGGTCAATGAATGCCTTTATGATTAATACAAAGGCAGCTGGCTCTTTGTCCAAACTGAACAGATCAATCATAACCTTTGTTTCTACTCAGATATCATTAAAATGTTTTGGGGGGTTTTGTGTGCCTTTCTTTCTTTCCTTTCTTTCCTTTCTTTCCTTCCTTCCTTCCTTCCTTCCTTCCTTCCTTCCTTCCTTCCTTCCTTCCTTTTAAATGGAAAATGTGTCTTTTAAATTGTATTTATTTGCATTTCTCATTATAGTATGAACTGATGACACACAGACTTGCTTGATCTGTGTCAGCACAGCTTTTATCAGTGCAAGCGAGCTGCTGACAGTGCAGTTGACGCAGAGAACTCTGTGTCTAAGTAAATCACAGCTGAGCTGCAAGTGTGTCAGTAAACCCTTAAACTTGTTTTACTGTTATCTAATGCCAAATCAATTCTCTTTAGCACTCCAGGTTTTCGTAGAGAACTTGTACATTAAGTTTTTCAGTTGTAACGGGAGCTTTTCCTCCAGTCCAGCTACAATAGCCAGAGCTTTGCAATTTTATGTTGGATTGATGGAACAGTTTTCCATATCACACTCTCAAATTTATACACACGAGGTGTTTTTCCCCCATTGCTCTGTGTGTGTGTACATATGCCACACGCTATCAGAAATGCACACATTATTGTATGCACTGAGCATGTGCTCTCGATCAAACATGTGTGTACACACGGCCATGTAAACAAGCACCATTCGCTCTACTGTGTCCCTAGACATTTGGGGCCCTGCGGCTCCCAACCCCCCCAAGCTCGGCTTCCTTAATGAGAACGGGCCCTTGTGTGTTTGATCCTGGTGCCAGCCCTGCGGCCCCTCAGCCTCATGCCTATTCAACAATTCTGCAGCCTCTCCAGTTACTCCCCCCACTGCCTTGGGTACAATATGGATCCAAAGCGAAAGCACTCATGGGCAGTTGTTCGATATCAAAGCAAGTCTGACTGAAACTGTGAGGGAAGGGGAAATGCTGGGACTCTTTGTTTAATAGACTTACAAGCAGCACTAAAGCTGCACATTGATTTATTTATTTATTTTCTTTTTCCTCTTCACTTTATCAGATGTTCTTCTGAAATTTTGTCTATTGACTGTTAAAATCCATGAAAGGTTTCAAACCCCAATTATTTGGTTTTACTGACTTTGGTCTTGGCATGAAACACCAAACCTAGCCTGTAAACAGGTTGCCTAACAGCACTTTTGGGTTTTTTGTTGTTGTTGTTTTTTCACAGGATGGAGGTCTACTGATTAACAACCCCACAGCACTTGCTATACATGAGTGCCAGTGCTTGTGGCCTGACACGCCTCTGGAGTGTGTGGTCTCGCTCGGTACGGGTCGCTTTGAATCTACTGGCAAAAGCAACGCTGCATATACAAGCCTCAAAACAAAACTCACCAACGTCATCAGCAGTGCTACAGACACTGAAGGTAAGGATGCACCGCAAAATGATGGAGACCTATTGTGGTCGCCAGTGTTTCACAGCTTTGACAGCTGCTAAATGTACAACTAAATTCTAAAGCACACCTGTGTCAACCAAGGAGTGATGAAAGCCTGAAACTTGCCGTGACAGATTTAAGTCATAGTGTAAAGATGGCTGCAGTACAAAAAACTATGAACTGAACTGCCTTTGTTTGCAGTGCTGTTTCAGGTCTGTTTATAGTATTTCCTCTACACAAGAAGATTAAATAAATGCACGTTAGCAGTGATCATTCCCTGTTTCTGTTTCTGTTTCTTTTCTAAGGGGGAGATTTAGGATTTTTGATGGTATCTTTTTAGAAAACACTGCACCGCAAGTCGACTTTGTTCTAGATAAATCCCACTGTGGCCCTTTGTAGCGGCAACCTCTTTGTCTCCTTATCACCTCTAGACATGGGCACTTCTGCTGTGCCTAAATTTGGCTTGTTCCCCTCCCTGTTGCTGCTGTGGTGCAGTGTGTGTGTGTGACCTAGATGCTTCTCTGCACTTGTTCGTCCTGTATTTTGGGATTAATCCATTTCCTAGCTCTCTTGCGGGCTTTTGTTATTTAGAAACAGCAGATTAGAAAGAGTGTTTATCACAGATTTCCTCTTTTTCAAAAGCTTTAGTGCTCGCAAGCCTCCTAGTTTGTCTTTGGTGTATCAAGCTTAGCTGTGTTTGTTGTTGCGGACAGATAAAGCAGATCTAATAGGGTTTCAGTGACAAAGATGGAGAATATTATTTTTTATATATCTTCAGACGTGTTTTGGAAAAATGACCTTGGGCCACTCGTTCTTGAAACAGCTGTTCCTTTTATAAAGACCTTGTACATCCAATATACGTGCAAACTGTTTGCTTAAACACAGTATCCTATGTTTAAGCAAACAGGTTGCATGTTTCAGTTTGTTTGGTGAATACATGGATGTCTTACAAGACACAGAAACGAGTTTGAAAGGTTTGCAGCAATTCTGGAGTCTTTGTGTTATTGTTTTGTGTTTGGATTTCCATATTTGGTAGGTAAAAGGTAAAAGGGACTTTCACTAGGAAGGTGATGATATCACTATCTAACAACTAATCCTTTCTGCAGAGGGAAAATAGTAGAACACTTTTTAGCAGTTGGCATCCAGCTCACTGCACAAGACCAAACTGTTTATGATTGACAGTATAAAATTTTGAATAACGAGTGATTTATTAAAGTAATGAAAACAAGGTTCATCTCTGATTTAACCACATGCATTATCTCTTGTGAGTAAGCTGTTCTTGTCACACAATAGTCTAACACTGATTTGCTCTATAAAAACTCTCCAGATCACCTCCAGATAAGTTACTCCTTGTAGAGTTTTGCAGAGCCTTGGAGACGGTTGGTTTTAATACTGTGGGAACTCAGACAGAAACCTTTTTGGGTGCTTCAGGCCTGTTTTGTTACCCGCTGCCTGTTTGTTTGCATTTGTAGGATGTTGATTTTAAACTGCTCATGCAAGGCAGATGAAAACAGCCGTGATAGACAGGCTAGACATTTTCACTTGGTGTTACCTCACACTCTAGCCCTGAGCGCTTACTCAGTGACACTTGTAATCCTATAACAGTGCTGATAGATAGGGTTTGACTTTGCTAGCCCCTCGTAAGGCAGTATGAAGTGAATTGTGTTTTAATTTTTTTTTATTCTCTCTTTTATGACCTCACTCTTACTTCTCCTTCCCCCTCCAGAGGTTCACGCCATGCTCGACGCCTTCCTTCCTCCAAACACTTACTTTCGCTTCAACCCCTACATGAGCGAAGATTTCTCCTTAGACGAGAACCGCCAAGAGAAGCTCAACGCGCTGCAGACTGAGGGCTTGCGTTACCTAGAGAGGAATGAGGACAAGCTGAAGAAGGCAGCTCGTTTCCTGACCCGAGAGAAAAGCTCCATCCAGAAGATGACTGACTGGGCCAGGCTCAGGGTTGATATGGTATAATGGTCTGTCCTTTTACTCGTCCAAGTTTTAGATTCCACTCGAGCCACGTTTTTCTGGTCCACACGAACATGGAAACTTACCGAGGTCCAAGTGTCATATTTATTGCCCTGTAGCTCTGAAGAACATTATGTATGTGCACAAGTAGGTAATGTATACAACATGCCAAATGCCACCTCCTCACTCTCACTTGACACTGTGATGTGATTTTAGTTTAAATGTGCCAATATCTGTGGCAATGAAGATTTATCCGATGTGTAACACTTGACTTGGCATAGCATTTAAAGAAGATCTTTTAAATGGCTTGTCGATTTAGAAGCTCCCTGAGTAGAGATTCTACAACAGCTGATGGCAGTAGTTTAACATTTAAATTACTTCTTTGCCAAAATGAATGCTGATTTTGTGTTGCAGATGCTCAGTTATCTCCAGCCGACAATTGGCTTAGGTTAAAGACTGAACTAAAGACTGAAATTTGTCTGGATTCTTCAAAAGGTAATAAAATCCAGAATCTGCCTGGGAAAAAAAACTACCTGTTCTCAATTTAAGACTTAAAGCTAACGTTAGCTAACTAGCTGCTGGGACTTGATAAATATTGGTAAAAGTGGTGTCGATGTTCTAACTTAACATTCTGATAACTTTATCTGCTTTGATGTTCCTTTCAAACATAGAACACAAAGACTTTATTTCGCACATAAGCTAGTAATGGTGGCATTAATAATGATCTTCCCACCATGTGGATATTTACTGATCATTTACTTTTGTTTAAAATACTGAAAACCAGTACATCCTCACAAACCAGTATTTATATTCTCACATAAAAAGAAAAAGAAAAATATAGATGGACTCCATGTGTTGTTGAGTAAATGTATAACCTGTAAAACTGCATTGTTAAGAAAAAAAGTCTAAAATTAATAACTAAAATTTGCACAACAAATACAGCTACTGCTAAACTGTGTAATTGTATTTTGATAAGAGTAACACTGATACACGAGGGGCCCACATGAAGCGTTACAGAGCTATAAAGTATGTCAGTACAATTTACATATGATGATAAAAAAATAAAGATGTCTATGGGGAAAACACCTCAGTGTGTTAGTAAGGTGCTAGGCTACCACAGCAGCTTCAGTGGGCTTTGGGATAAATTGTACATGTCACTCAGTTGGTATTTTGTTGATGAAGTGCTGTTTAACACTTTGATCCAAAATGTCCTCTGGCTGTTAAGGAGTATTTTTCTACAGTTTTTCATTCTTATCATAGATAACTTGCATCCGCACAGCCATCTTCATCATCTCAAAGTGTCTGCAGTATGTTTAACCTGCAAAAAAAACAACACAGCCTATCAGAGAGGCCCTAGGGGTCAAGGGTTTTTTATGTTGTTTTTTTTTTGTCACGTGTATGTAAATTGTGATAAGGATCCAGCTAGAGCCTCACTGTCATAAAGCGTGAATTTTTATGTCTTATTTAAACCGCAGAGTATTTTTAGTTCAGTTGTTTCAAGCGCTTTTATCATTGTGTGCTTTTATTGTTCAGTTTTCTGGAATCCCTGCAGGCTACTCACATTTTCTCCTCTGTCTTTAGTGTGCCCTCTTTCCCTTTGATGCCTGTTCTCAAAAGCCGCTTTCACCCTTTCCACCTTGAAGTGCTGTGTTTTAGTCCCGAGTCTACTGCACTGTACCGTTTGTTGAAATCACACAGGGTTTATCTGATGGGCTGGATTAAAACAGATGGCCGCTTATTGATTTGGCTGGGATGTAAAATGATTTTCGTACGCTGCTACTTTTGCTGCACATAAATGCATTGCAGGCGTCCATTTCGGTGCCTAACCTGGTCACGTACCGTATTACTGATACGACATTGTGTCGGTTACTCCCAGAGGGCCTGCAGCCAACACAGATATAACCCAGATTAATATAATTCCACTCATCTCTTGTTGGTCCTGTGTAAAGAATGTTTGAGAGTGTAATTAAAACCCACTACTGAACTGTGCTGCATTCTGCCTCCTAATTGTATGAAGATTAGATTATTGTGATCGGAGGAAAGCCGCAGCTTCTCTTTACTTCATCCCAGGAAGTGAGGAGGTGGAGGGAAGAGGCTATCAAGTACTCACGACTGCGTAATTACGACTGCAGAGATCTAAAGTGATATTCACCCCCCACTTTCTTGGCTCACTGTCCAGGGTGCTTGGCTTGATTAGCTCATTCTGATTTGAAAAATTGTTACTTGGGCACATAATACAGTATCTCTCAAAGGTTTCAGGTCACAAACAGAAAATTTCACATTTTCCATGGAAACACGTGAACAGGATATATATTTTAATATGAGTAGTTTAGTTCTTTACATGTAACTTAAAGAATTGTTCTAACACAATTCTGCACTCCCATCCTAGCTGTGAGTTTGGTGAGGAGATCTGGAGACATTTAAACCCTCGATCATGTAAGTGCCTCCCACAAGCTGTTCCCTTGTTTCAGATCCCTTTTATCCCGCACAGATTTCACACATTACTGTAGCCAAATTGTTGCATTTCCTCCACCATGCTTGAAAGATGAACTCAAGTAACCCTAAAGCATCTTTTCCTTTGTTCTGCATCTCACAGATGGTGTTTTGTTTGGCCCAAATGCCTCTAACTTAGATCTGTGTGTGTAAGTAACACTTTCTTCCCAGTATCTGGACTCGCTGGCCGGCCTTAATCACTTCTCTCAGTGGCCGGTCGCTGATATGGCTTTTTCTTTGCAATCCTGCCTAAAGGACCAGCATCGTCTGAAGTTCCTGTTCCTTGTCTATTTTTGCCCAGTTGTGCACCGAGGCCTCCCCATTCTTTTTCTATTTGTGTCATTCTGTTCTAGCCAATTGGCACTGCTCAGTGAAGAGCACACATCATTGTATGAAATCTTCAGTTTGATGTCAATTTCCTGCATGGATTAGCCTTCATTTCCTCAAGAATACTTAACAGGAATATTGTGATGGCTTTCAAAGGCAAAGTCTTTTTGTGTTTTGGCATTTCAAGATTACAGTCATAACTTAGAAATACTGATGCTCCAGAAGCTCAGACAAGAGTTTGCAGTTGTTCCAGTATAACTCGATTTTTTTTTTTTTTTAAATGATCCACTAGTATTTTAGCATGATAAACTTGAATTAGGAAAAACATCTTGGCTTTGTGAACTAACCATTTAATTCAATGCAATTTAATGTTCTTTCATGGTAAAACAAACACACTTTCTTTTCAAGAATGAGGACATTTCGTGACCCCAAACTTCTGAGCAGCGGTGCGAGGAGAGATATACGTGTGGTCAGTGTGAGTGTGCGCTTTTTTTCTCTCAAATATATCTATTTTTTTTTTTTTTTTTAAAATAGGGGTGTATTTTCCATGGGAATATAATTTGAAGGCCTTTCCCTGAGCTGCCTGTCATAACAGAGAAGAAGGTGAGCCGAGATGACTGTACAAGGCTGTGCTCAGGCACCTGGGTAAAAGCTCTGGCCAGTGATGGATGGTATTTCCCTGCAGCATAAACACAGTGCTCTGACACAGCTCTCCACCAACTGCTTACACGCATGAAAACATATCCGTGGCCAAAGACAGTAGAGGACACAACAAACAGTGTCGCTGGTAGTCTGAAATGGTACACCTTATAGGTCATTCAAATATGTTGTTTTATCTAGAATTTAACAGAAGGGCAGAGCAAATAAAAGCAATATGGTGGCGCTGAATGAATATAGCATAAAAACAGTTTCATAAACAATCATGAAAATCACTATGTAAATCATCTCTGGCTTCCTGGATTAAATAGTTAAAGTAATTTCAGCTTTTTGCTTATAGTGTTGGGAGCAAGTCATTATGCTGGATCTGAGTCTGAGGAAAAGGCACGAGTTCTTTCCTGTGTACAAAAACAGCCTTTTGCTTTTGCTACCAGATGCTGATGTTTTGTTTACTTTCGCCTTATGCAGATTCTACCGAAAGCAAGGATTTTGTGTTACATCTAGTATGTAAACAAGAAGACTCGTACAAGTAAATCCCATTCTAGAAGTTTAGAGTGCATCTAAATTCCTGAAAGGCAAAAGCAGTAGATTTGTTTTTGTTTTGGGGTATTTTTTTTTTTTGGGGGGGGGGTGTAAATTCACAAGGCAGGTCTTTTCACATCAAGTCTGGTATAGAGCTCATACAGCAACCCATCGTTAAAGCTAAGCATGCCTTTTATACTCTAGTTGTTTTTATTTAAGTACTGAATCTGGTAAAAATTGACTACTTATACTTTTACTATTGTCTGCCATATACAGTTATGCTCAGACGTTTACATACACTCATCACAAGCTTTGGGAATTGGGAGAACAATTTGAGTTTATTCCACACAGGCCAAACGTAAACATACTGACTTATTAATAAGTGTTGCTGAAGGCTCTACATTGTCTTAACTTGACAAGATCACTTCACCTCGAATCAGCTACATGGTTGAAACTTGAACCCAACTGGGTGTTCCAGTAGCACAATGATACCAAACGCACATTCCGAACTGATTTGGAAATGGATAAAGCAGGCTAGCATTAAGCTGCTGGGATTGCCTTCCCAACAGTCTGACCTCAGCCCTGTTGACATTATGTAGATGTGCTTAAAAGCCAGATCTTTATCAGAAAACCAAACACTTTAAATAAACTCAGCCAATTCTGCCCAGAAGAGTGCTCAAGTATGCAACCAGAATTATGCCAGAAGCTTATTGATGGCAACCAAAAGTCTTCTGTCAAGGTGCAACCTGCTAAGGGACATTTAACCAAATATCAGTGTGTGTGTGTGTGTGTGTGTGTGTGTGTGTTTACCTTTGACCCTGTGTGGATTAGGGAATATCCAGAATAAATTCAGATTTGTGCACCCAATTCTTCTTTTTAAAGGTCATTAAATATGTAATTAAAGATGTGGTATCCTATCCTGGATATAATAACAATTTAAACAGTTTAAAGAAATCTTTAAAAGCCTTTTACCATGACATTCATGCCATGATTCCCATGAGTGTATGAAAACTACTGACCATAACTGTATACTGTTAAAGTGGTGGATGCTCATATTAAAAATAGCAAAAGTTTCAGATAATAAGATCAGTGTATCATTTATGTTAAAAAAAAAAAAAAAAGCTTAGGCTGCTCAGAACTCAGTTTCTGAAACTCAGGGTTTTTTTGTACTCTTGGCTCTTTGTGTGATATCAGTGAGAGGGGAAGTAAAGAAGGTGGCCTTAAACAGGAAAAAGGATAAAAAGGATGAGCAGAGCTGCACGTAGGCACAGTAAAACATAAATAAGGATTAAACCCCCAGAATAAAACTGGGATGCCAGGAATTTTAAGTTTACGTTTAATTTTATGATTGTTATTATTATTAGGGATTTTTTTTTAACCATTTTAAGTCCTCTTTAGCCTTTAAGATAGTTAAAAAACCCATTCCTGTGGTTGAAACGAGTCACCACAACAAAGAGAATTTTTTCTTTTATTTCAGCAGCAACTTATTTTACTAATTTTACAAGGAGCATAGTGATAAATGAGCAAAGGTAGCTTTCTAATGGGAAATCCAGAACACCATATTGAATGGCCATGAAGTCACATGAAGACTAACATCCACAGGTTGTCCCTATGTTGTATTTGTAAATTCCCATCAGGTTTTTGCCCCCTGTGTATTAACATGGTTAGACAGACTTTAAAGGCTGCTCCCTCTCAATATAGAGAAGTCATGTAATGTAATTACACAGCAGACAGAGAGGAAATGCATCCTCCTCTGATGTAAACAGCTCTGACTCATGAACTTGTCCCGCAGCTGTAATTACATCAGTAATTTGATTTCTTTTGCACCTTTGGCCAAACCTCCAGACTGTAAACATGAATATGTTTCTTTGGTCTATACCCGAAATGGATCCTGAGGAGATTTTGACATCATCTTTGCTTTCATGTAACAACGGTTTATCCTCCAAGTGGCTGCTGCTCAATTACACCTCACATTTATCTGCAGCTAATAAACAGAGCTCATTAGCACTTAATTAGTTTTGGAGCTGACGAATGATGTTAAGATAAGATTTAAGCCGCTCAATTGCAAAAACATGATAGCAATGTTTTGAAAGGGAAAAAAAGCAACTGATAGAGTGATGCACAGCCAATACACCGAGCAGAGGAACAGTGTTAGGGGTTCATCGGCTCTTTGTATGACGGTCAACAACTTACTTGAAATTTAAAATAAAAATATCCAGTGGAAATAAATGAATAAGTAACATTTATTTCAGCAATAACAAATCATATAAATTTCCCCGTTCATTCCCAGATAAGGACCAATCACATATTTTATTAATATCCCAGCTTTAACCTGAGAACAACCAAACCAGTGCAAACAAATGCCACTGCACTGCATTCAGTCACACCCTATTTGAAGCACTGGCACTGACTACACTTACAAATTGTGAATAAGTTCGAAAACTTTGGAAAAAATGGAGCATCTGATGTCTGATGCTGTTTTTTGAACTGCTGTGTTTTCCTATAGGATTTGGGCTGCTGACCTGTGTTCAAGCTCTGTGAGTTAATAATTACCTCTGATGTGGACAACATCGTTTCATGGTTGGCTTGTTGGTGCCGTGCACGGTTTGTTCTGTACAGAATAAAGAATAATAGTGGAGTAAACACGCAGAGAGATGACTTTCTCTCCCGCACAGTATCTGTGCCGTAAAGTTTTGCATCTGAGTGAGCAGAGGACTTCAAGGATCCACTGTAGTAAAAGGCACCGTAATTGGCGATGCCAGTGAGGCAGACACAGCGTCTCCTCTAATGGGTTTTGCTTTTCAACACAAAGCCTTGACGGCGTTCACTTTGCAACTTTCAAAGTGTTATATACTCTGCCTCAGTGGTGCTGTATCCTTGAACTTGTGAAAATCCCTTTGAGTATTTTACAGATAATTTGCATGGGGGAAATTAAGAGAATATTTTAATGAGATTCAAGACGTATGCAGACATGTCTGGAGGCAGTTTTAAATAAGAGGCAATGACAATTACAGTATTTTCCCCGTGTGGGGAGGCAAATGTTGGTGAGAATTCCCTGGCCCCCTTAAGATGATGACGGGGAGGATATTGGAGCGTTTGCCACTGGGGAATCACGCCCAGAAATGACACTCCTCTCTCTGCCTCAGTTTTCTGTCTTTTTCTAACACTATATAAGCAAATCAAAGAAACTCTTCGCATATAGCTAAAGAGGGGATGTTGGCTAAGTTGGAAAATAGTGTACTGCGGTGGGAGACTGGCGCCTTCCAAGCTTAAAGTTGATCCTGTAGCTCTTTAAGCTTTTTACGATCATAATTGGGGGGGTTTTTCCCTCAGGTGATTTCACATATACGTTATAAACCCGTTTTCATCTTATGCCACAACCTAATTTTAGCTAATCTCAGTCAACCGGCTCCTGCATGGCAGACCACAAACTGTCTCTTTGCCAAAACCGGGCTTAAAACTACGTCACTTGCTCTTTGTGTGATTCCACGGCTGCAGATGGATACCATTGCTAAGCCTCGGATAATGCATGTGTGTAATGCAGAGAGAGCAGTCCGAGATAAAAGTGTGCCTTTTAACGTCACATGACCTCATCCGGCAAAGGTCTCAGTTGATCCCACGGGCTGCTGCTACATGGTTATAAGCGCAAACCTGCCTGCAGGAAAAACTATCATGCATCAGAACATGCAACTGTCTGGAAGCAATTAGTTTCCAGAACAGCTGGAATTTTTCAGCCCGATTAATGAAAAAAGAATTGTACGTATTTCAGTGTTGAGCTTTTCTTGTACTTGCCGCCTTTTTAAAGCAAACAGCGAGAAAGCAGTTAAATGAAAAAGCCACTCCCCGCTCTTAGATAATAATAAAAAGGATCATCGTTTGGCCTTTAAAATATACAGTCTGGCTTTTTTATATTACAAGAAAATCTTAAAAAAAAAAAGCTTGTCCAGATGTTGTCCATCTGTGATTTTGAGGCTTCGGGGGGGGGGGATAAAGCACTATTATATGTATTTGTATGACAGTTTTCTGGAATGGTTCACTGCCTTTAGGCCACCATACATCAGCAGCGGCGCTGCAGTGCGCGCAATGGGCGTGCGCACGCCTCCGGGTGCTGCTGCGCGCCCCCGCCTGTGTGTGTGTGTGTGTTTGTATGTCGGTGAACTGGTGGGAGAGAGAGAGGAGAGGACCGGTGGCTGAGAGAGGCATCGGAGGCAAGTGCAAGAGGTTCGGCGCTCTGAGCGGGGACTCCACGTGAATAACCGCAGCTCACGGCTTCGCTCTGTCGCGGGAGGCTGAAGACACAGAAGGGGTTTTGTATTTCTCACCGCCCAGGGAGGAGGTAAGGTGAGCTAAATTAGACCATTTATAATAAGCACGTGTCGTGTGGCTTACAGTTCACTGACAGGAGTTTTGTGGCACGTTGGAAGGATGCCGATAGAAAAACTGCCCCTCTTTTAGCTCCTTCTCGGGGGGTGGGAGTGTGCAGGAGTGGTTTATTTTAAATAACACGCCGCGCTGTTCTGGGTGATATTTTACGTGTTAGGTGATCGTCAGAGAGAGCGAAAAGGTGTGGGACATATTCCGGTGAGCGACTGTCAAATCAAAGGGTTGACACGTACCGTGACGCGTTAAAGATGCTGAAGGGAAAAACACAAAAAACAAATCATTGGCACTTATTTGCGAATATTGTCTTTGGACTTGATCTTTTTTGCTTCGATCATCACATCACAAATCACATGGTGTAGATATAGTGGATATTCCCACAGATAGATCGACAGCTCTACTGTACTTGACAGTTGCTTTTTATTGTCCTGTGTTGATGAAATCGCTGTCTGGATACACGCACAATCCCTCATAAGCTGATTTGCTTCCCACATGTTTGATTCCCCTCATATTCATGTCACAACTCTGTGTTGTTTTGACTGACCAGTCACTTTGAAGAGTCTAATTTCCCTTCATGGGACTGAATCTGATTATGATAGGGCCCCCCTGAGATTTCACAGAATTCATCTCACACCATTTTTCCACCAGTCAAAACAATTCATTTGCTGGAAAAAAACCCAAACATATTTTCACACAATCCTGTCTTCCCACTCCACCTCCTCCTCCTCCCCCGTCTGTCTGCCCCTTGGTCAAAGCTTCAGTAAGGGGGGAACTCACCATCATGCAACAACACCCCTCCTCCTCCTCATCCCCTCCTCTGCTCATCCCCAGACACTCTCACTCATACATACACCCAGACACACATGCCTTGACTGCACACTTTCGCTGCCTGCTCAGCTGGCCAAATTAATGCAATGCTAATGACCCCTGTGTTATTGTCTGAAGCTCTTGCCTTGCGCTTACTGCTCTGAAAAGCCTGACACACTTTCTAGTAATGTTTATTCACTCCAAGCAGACTATAGTTAATCTGGTTAAGACGATAACAATATCCCTCTATCTTTGCCTTATGTCTAGTTTGCATTAATTCATAAAACTGGCGGCAAAAATGTACGTCCCAGACAGTTTGTGTGCTTTGTGGTAGTCTCTTGATCAGGTTGTAGTTTGAGCTCAGAGAGGCTTTAATCCACAGCTACTGGAATGCTGCTAACATGACATCTCAGCCTCATTTGACAAATGTGGAGAAATCGGGACAAGATAGCGACCTACATTGTGCTGCCTTCTTTACTTTCAAACTCATCACAAATGACTCTAGACGGGGAGATTTGCATAACTAAGGGATTATCATGACACACGTTGGCCAGAGTTATTGTGAGAGCACCAGTCAGTCACACTGCACGCTGACCTAAAACCAGCGACGGGCAACTTTGCTCCGGGGGCTATGGGAAAAGCTTGGGTGTTGGAGGGAAAATGCCACCAATTTCTCTCTGTGGGCTGCAGAAAAACGCAGGCTATTCTGTGAGAAGTGATCAACGCGCCTTCTCTAAGCAGCCGTCCGTGGACATTCACAGGCCAGAACAAAGTGCCTCACAGAAAGGAAGATTTGTTCTGTGTCACTTGTTGTAATGATGACATAATTTCTTTCAGGAACTGGTCTGAACCCGAGAGCCTGCCATTTCATCAAGGGTACATTTGAGTCATGTCAGAGTAATGCTTGTTTAGGGAAGCAGCACGTATTCCGAGATGAAACAATAACACGATTCCGGCAAAGTGAAGCTGAAGTCAGGGTGGGAGATGGCTAGTCTCAGTAGACGTTTAGAAAGAGGGACCTGTCAGTGTAAAGGTCGCTTCTGGTTAATCACAAGTGTCTCTTTTTTCCAAGTCTTGACAATCATTTATGTGACATTTCATAGTTTGTATGTTCTGAATTAACTAAGTGCTAAAATCTGGAAATGGGAATATGAAGGCATTACTACAATTAAGGCCAACCGAGCATGAATCTAGGCATTAGAACCAGGAGTAAATGATTCAGTAATCCATCAGTGAGTTGATATTTGATACAAATATAGCATGCATAGCAACTTTAGATCATACAACATTAACAACAATTTTCTGGGTGCAGTTTCTCAAATGAAATATTTTATGCTATATGATGATGAACAGAAGATATTTTAGACCTCGGTCTGAGCGCTGAAAGCATGAAGGAACAAGAAAACATCTCGAGTTTCTTTGACATTTGTTTAAAAAAAAAAAAAGAGTTCACTGATTAATTGAGGAATAATAAATTAATTGGCAATTCATCTATTTCAGTTTTTACCTAAAATCTGGTATCTGCACATGCTATACACACACACACACACACACACACACACACACGCACACGCACACGCACACACGCACATTACATATATATATATATATATATATTCCCAGATCTCAGCAAATATCTTGATATTGATTCCAGTTCCTGTAGAAATTATGACTGAGGCGCTGAAGCCAACCATAAATACCCCCTGCAATAATTTCTTTTTCATGCAAAAGTGCACACGCACTAATCAATAATTTACCATCATAAGTCACTCCAGCTGATTGACTGAATGATTGAGTGAGTTCTGGCGACACGTGTTCTCGTGTCACGAGTGAAGAGGATCCAGCAGCCATTGTGAATAGAAATGCCGTGCTGCTCGGCTGTGATGAGGCTAAATTCCCTGGGGAATGATGGAGGCCCATGCCTACCCATTAGTGTCACTGCGGTCTGGGTGTTTCATCCCAGTGGAGCTATCACGCACAGCAGCGCAGCACACTGACATCATTTGGACCTCCTTGTCATAGGCATGTTCGTCTCATTTTGGGACTGATGAGTGCCTCATTATCATACCACAGAGGGAACGGTGCTCTGCCTGCTTCACAGCTGCCTGATCACTTTCACTGTTTGTAATTTGGACAAATGTATGCAGAAGCAAAGAAAGGCATTCATACATGTTCATTACATGTGCCCATGTTTTACTTTCCTTCTCTCTCTGTCTCTCTCTCGATGAGTTGGCTTGGTTGCAAGCTGGTGGGTACAATTAGAGTTTCACAGTCAGTTAAGCAGCAGCTCTAATGGGAATTGACACATTCCTGTGAATCCCTCCACACAGCTGCAACTGTTGGTGTTTACACCGTAGACTTGTATTTTATTATCGGGACTAAATGGCAACAGATGACTAAGAAAAATGGGTAAACGAAGTAAGTAAAAAGTACAAAGTGAACCTCGATTAGATAGATGTCTTGGTTTCGGCTTCTCCTTTTACTTCTTGCTGTTATGGATATTGACGAGAATTTATTAACACCAGTGCCACTGCTGAGTTTTCCTATAGGTCAGATTTTTTTTTTTATTGATCCCCATGTTGTTTACTGATTGGATTTACATGTGAGGAAAAAAAGTAAGCTTGCACAGGTTTGTATCATCAATTCAAATACCTGGACCTGACTCTAATTACTGTACAAAAACAGACTTGGATGTGACTTTGGTGTGCAAAAGCTTTGACACATTTAACTCATAATGGATTGGTTCCGGGTTTTAACTGGAACCAGTAGTTGATTCCTTTCATTGCTTGTAATAGCACATTAAATAGCTGACACAAGGGTCTGATAATTTGATCGATTGGTGCACAGACAGAAAATTCATCATCAGCTGTTTGGACATGTTTCTAATAATTTTAATAAAAGTAAAATTATAAAAATGCTTTGATTCAAGCTTCACACATGTTAAGGTTTTCTCACACTAATATCTGAAACAGAGCAGTCTAAAGCCTGAGCTTTTGGCAAGTAGGGATTACTTAGCACATACTGGCCATCTGCCTTTGCAACAGTATATGACAGAAAACAATGAGCATCCTTTAAGCATGTTTGTTTTTGCGTAAATTCAAGCTTTTCAAATGTGAGGAATTATTATTTAGTCATCTTTTGAAGTAAACTAAATACCATTGGCTATGGTTTGGATAAAAAAAAAAGCGAGCTGTATGTTAATAATTATGTTGGATTAAGCTCTGGAAACAACAAAAAAAGAGGCATTATTGTTACTTTAAGGATTTCATAAAGCAAATAATAATAAATCACTAAATGAAGATCAAATGAATCACTGATGGAAAAGCTGTTAGTCATAGCCCCGACTCGGAAGCCCTGCTGATCAGAGATGCTGTGCTCAGTGAATTAAAAGTTGATTTGCTGTTAAATTCGGCTATAGATTTTGGACAGCAGGTAGTTGGACAGATGTTGGATGGATGGAGGTCAGTGAAGACCTCCTTGGATGGCCCCCTGTGACCAAATCATTACGTTGGAGCTTCACACCATGACGGTCATCAAGCCCAGTCACTCAAGGTTGCCAAGGGAACCCTAATATTACTCATGTCAGGTTATCAACCCCCTTTAATAAGTACAAAGCATTTAAGGATGTTCTTCTCCGTCCGAAGTAAGTGCCAGGGGGGTGACAGCAATAGACCCTTCTGAAATGGGACATTGCGATAATGGAACGTAATGTTGCAGGTTTTATGCTCTGTCTCTGTCCCCTTTAGACCTCCTTGTTAACTAGGTGATCTGAACCACTCAACCTGGAATTTAGAGATCCAATGGGAACATATGGAAATTCAACTCGATGTTTGTTCCAGGAGTGCAATTTCTGAGATCTCATCAGATGCGTTGCTTCGTTGCTACTGGCTAGGGGAGGAGGAGGGAGGAAAAGGAAGAAGTGGGAGTGTTTTCAAGCTTTTGGGGTTCCAAGGGGGAGGAAGGAGGCGTGGATCATGTACCTCCATGGACGCTGAGAATGGGCAGGGGGGAACAAAGGGGGTCTGTTTTCTCTTTCTCTACTGGCAGGGAGGCTTTTATTGCCTCTTGCCTTGCAGTATGTGTGTGGGTGGGTGGGGGTGGTGATAATGCTGGGGAGGGGTGATGCAGGGGTTATGCTGAAGGAGATCCACAATAGAAACTGTGGTGTTGGAGCCTCTCTTTGAACAGCTGAAGAGGGCTGGAGAGGCAGTCCTTGCTGGAGCGACAGCCTCGGGCCTGTTGAAGCTCTGGCCAACTTTGGATGGGCAGCAGATGTTGGAGAGGTAGCTGGTGGCCGAGTGGCAGCACATAACAACGACCGGTGCTTCCCTTTCCTGTCCTGAAAACAACAGGAGGTGGGCATTGCTCCACTGGCAGGGTGCAGGCTGGCCAAAATTTCAGGGAATACAGGAACAGTGTGCACTTGAAAGCTTTTCTGCTCCATTCTCAAGCTTCCATCTTCTTCCTATTTGCATAGAGCTTAAGGAGAAAAAAAAACAACGCGTTGCACATCCCACTCTTTGTTGGCACTGCGATGCAGCCCACTTGTGTAGACTAATAGCTCAGAAAATACATCACCACAGCTCTTTCTCTGCTTATAAAATTGGCCTGTACCGTGCCAAAAATCCACCGCAATCCCCAAGCCTCCGCAGCGTTACTAGTCTCTTGTTGAACACTGCATCCAACAAAATTTGCAGAAGTGGGGGTCTGCAGAGATAAGCAGAGCAAAGGCTTAGATTATCTTTGTTGCCCCAGCGCATGATGCAACAGCGAATCAACAGGAAAAGAAGGAGACACTTTGCTGTCAGCTCATGAATAAAGTTGACATGGAAACACAAAGTGGCTTTGCCATGGTTCAGGACTCGCTGACCTCGAGGTCTTATTTAGGCCAGGCGCTCTAATGCCCTTACCCTCTGCTCCACCCCTCTACCCCCTCCCACACCCTGACTGAGGGTAAGATACCATGTTAGAAGCTCAGCAGCCACCACTGAAGGGCCCTTAATCCAAGTGGGATGACAGTTTGGCTCTGGATGCCGTTTCTGCAGTGCTGAGACCAATGAGCTTTTCTTCCCCTCTTTTTCATCCCTTAAACCTCCCAAATACAACCACAGGAATCCTGGGGAAAAAAAGCAGTTCTTGGGGAGACAGAGGAATAAGATGGCAAACAAATCAAAGGGAGGATCTCCGATTCCTCCTTTGTAGAGCAGATAAATGTACACATTCACAGAGATATCAAAAGCACACAGTGTTGACTTCAGCTGCTATTTTTTTCGTCCACATGTAGTGTAAAAAAACATAATCTATAACCAGATAATCTTTGTCCAGGCTTCAGAATGATTAGGGAAGATTGAGGTCAGAAAACCATTAGACTCATCAAATTTAGTGATGCTGCCACATCAAATCCCTTTTCCTGCCTTTAAACCAATCGGCAGAGCGATCCGCGGACCACATGTTAACAGAGGTTCAAATGGGCCATCCATTATTTGAAACAATAACGAGCATCATGCATGTTTGCCATTACTGTTACTCACTCTGCATTGCAGCTGCAGCTGATTCTGCTTTTCCACACTGGTCACAGTCCCACTGTGATGTGCAATAATCTCTGGGATGTTGGCTTTGTTAAGTTTTTATAAAATTTAGTTTGGAAATTTGTCAGCTGATCCCTTGACACAATACGATCACATAAAAATGTCAAATATTTTTTTATTCAGAACCTCGAATGTTAAAATGTGTCGAATGCAGTATGTATTTCTGCCCCTTTACTCTAAAAATGTTAACACCATCAATACAGAAAATCATCATTTAATCTTGGACTAGAATATAATGGTGAATAGCAGCACTTGTGTCCCCTGCTGGACCCAAGTGCAGGAAGAAGGAGCCTGGAAATATTTCCTCTGCACGGAAAATTTTTAAATCAGTTTAAATTCAAATTAAATCTCAAGCTGCTATTACTCAGTATATTCAAGTAGACTCAAGCATTTTAAAATTCCTGTTATATCAAAAGCATAATTTTTTCAACTATGGGAAGCCTGTGAATTTGATTTATTAACTAAAACCCAAGGTCATCCTCTCTGGTGTTCTAGGGTATTATGCCAGAGCAATTTAGAATCAAATGCGAGCAATGGAATAGCAATCAGTATAATCTCTGTGTGTTCAGTCCTGTGCTGGATTCTCAGTGCTGTGCATCTTCAGAAACTGGAAGAATGTAATTGTCAGTAAGATCATTCCTTTCTGTGGGCTAGTTCGGCCCATCTGTGAGGAAGGGAGAATGGGCATGGCAACTTCATTTATCAGGATCTCCGCTGTGGCTGGCTGGCCTGATAACCCAATCAAATGTCTAGTGTGACTAAGAGCCGTCTGGGCGAACACTAGGCTTTTTTCAGTTCTCCATGTGGAAATATCAATGAGGCTTTGTCAATGTGCCATTGTTGACAGCCAGAGCCCTGTGGTGTTAAAAACCTAATGCAGACTCTCAAAGAAAGAAAAAGTCTCAATAATAATCTTTGTTTACTATTTTCTTTACATTTTCACACTATATTTGGACCTTGGCATTGAATGGCATTCCTGGTGTTGGTGTTGGTCAGCATTGTGCCGGTACAAGCTAAAAAGATTCTGGTTTGAGGCAGACCTAATGCTCGGGTCTTCAAGGTTGGCTGGTTTTTGGGCCTCTCAGGGGCTCAAGGCACAATGACCACATCTCTCAATGAGTGGAGCCACAGTGGACATGTTACTCAAAGGGCTTACTGCATGACAGGGAGCACGCCTCCACAGATACAAGAGAAAAATAGCACACTTTCACTCTGAGGTGGATTTCATATAGCTCACAGTTCTGCTGTCAATATCTTGATTGTAGTTGACATTTAAGGGAATGCATAAGGCAAAGGGCATTCTTTAGATGTTCTCTGCTGCTTTCATGAAATGTGTTTGGTTTGGAATAATGGATTAAATTGTTAATGTACTCAGAGGGAGGTGGGGGTCGGATCATTCTGAAGTATTCCTAGATTTCTCTATACATTTATTTTTTACATAAGCTGTGCACATCAGAGGCTTTTACATAATCAGTCAAGCTGCTATCTGAGTTAAAATCTCAGTTTTCCCCGATTGAAGGATCATGATTAAAACTGTAGGTTTCCAAAGCCTGTGCCTGAGATCATGATATGCACAGTGCTTATGGAATTATTTAAACCTGTTTTATAATCCGTGATTGTAGGTATGGGGTTTAAAAATAAAAAGGAGCAGTCGTGCCCTGAGAGCAGATTATGCATGGATCTCCACCACTCTGGCTTGGTTTCTGCCTCTGTTTTTTTTCTTTGTTTATTTCATTTCCTTTTTAAGTCTTTTCTATATGACTTTTCATAGATTTCGTTTCTCCATTTGGTAACCTTTACTTTTGTTTGTCATTATTCACACATTAGATGAGACCATTAATGATTTCCCAGAAATGTCTGTAATGCGTACTTGCATTTGGATCTGGGTTAGGTTTGCGTGTATCTCAAGAGCTTACAAGTTTATACAATGATACCCAGTGGTACAGCCCAGTAGCATTCATTATATGCTTGCAGATTTTATGAATTTAGGTTTTCTTCTTCCACTGCTGCCTTTTAAAATCAGGCGTTGTTCGCTGATGTAGCGCTTAATCAGTCCACAATAGGGCAACTACATGGAGGTCAACTTGATTGGATTCTCCACAGTCATCTGCAGTGAAAAAAAATCTAATTAAGCTTCAGGCACCTAAGTCAAACTCCGTAGGATTACCCTGGCCCTGCACCCAAAACCTGGTCCTGGGAGATTGTGATAACTCTACTCCCATAATCTGAAGCCGGGGAAGACTAGAGGGGGTGTTGGCAATGAAATCCATACAAACCGAATCTACCCACCCACTCAACTGCGTGGATAGCTGAGTCACGTAAAAAATATATGGTGTAAATTAAGTTAAAATCAAACATCGCAATGCGAGATTTACCAAAGTCGAGTTTGTGTTAACATTCAAAGCCACAGCAGGACACAGTGCAAATAGCTACAGTGTGTTTCGAAGAGATAATGATAGAAAAAAAACTGATTTCATGCAGAGTTTCATCCGTATCGTTCACAATCCCCTGAGCTTTGAAGTCAAATTGGAAGTGTGTCTGTATGGGTGGAAATGACAGACAGATTAGAGAACAGAAAACATGCTTTGAAAGAGCTTTTAACCCCCCACCCCCACCCCCTACCCCCTCCTACTCAAATCTGCCTTTTTCAGAGACAAATAAAACCCACCAAAGTATCTTCTCTTTTGTCCCAACTTTAAGATGTGGGTTGGATGTAGATTTTCCACTGAGCGCAAAGTCCATGTTTGTTGTGGTCACCACAGTCCTCGAAACAGCTTTTTTGTTCGGAAGATAACTCACAACGGGAGACCGCTATTGACCAGTCGTTCCCCTAAAGGAAATGGGGATGAAGGGGGAAAGAGTGGAGGACAGTGAGGGGGTCAAGATGGGGTAAAAGACACGGATGTGCCAGTGACCAGGACATGGTCTCCATCTCACCAGGATGCAGCTAAAATATGGCTCTCTTCTTTTGATCCTGGAGACAGTGCACCTGCTGGAGGTCTAAGGATTTGTCCTTTTCCCGTCTATCCCCAAGGTATCACTTTATGTATGCGAGTACAGCTCTTGGTATTCCACTATCATTACATTTTCCTTCTTTTACTCATAGCCACAAAATTAAAAAGCTGCAAGAGCTTGTGATCTCTTCCCGCCTTCTCGCGGGAGTTGATTGTGATTGGGTTTTTTTCTCCCCTCAGTCTCGCATCAAAATGCAGCCAGACTGAAAGCTAAAAATGCTCTTTTGGCCCCAAAACAAAAGCCTCTGAATTAGTTTCACTCAGCCTGTTTATCTGAGCTGTGATTCAGCTGAAATGGGACTTTGGATATGAATTTTGAGTGGAAGCAAAGCGCTGGCAGAAGTGGCAGAGCCTTGTCCTTGACAGCCTTGTTGAATTACTTCCTTCCAAATGACTGGTTTAAAGAATGAAAAGAAGAGTGTTGAATACAAGCTAATACTGATCTGATGCTATCTACGGCACAGGTTCAATTTTTAACCGTAGTGTCTTTGTGAAACCATCCATTTTTACCCATGTGACTCATATTGTGTGCGGAGTTAAAGCATAATGGAATAGGTGGCCACCCAGGACAGCTTGTCATAGCACTTCAGTTTGATTGACATGCCACTTCTTTTTTCACTTCGGACATGGTAAAATTGTATAAAAGTGACTCTTTAGCATAACATTGGACAATTGCATGCTTAACCTCCTTCATTCTCCTCTGGGGCTCAATTAATTCAAACCGGAGCAACTTCAACATACCTGTGTTTTGTAATGCTAAAATTAGCAGAATCTGAGGCATGTGCTTGATATGGTAATAGGGGAGGTGAATTTGTTGCTGTGGGCTATGTGGATGTGTACGTCATTGTATATAAATATCTTGTGATATATTACATTTTCTTTAAAAAATCAGGTGAGAAGCTGGAGTTTGAAGTTTCACTCCTGACCTCGGGAATAACAGCATCCATTCAATGTTTTTTCCAGCTTTCATCGACATCCTTGCTTCCTTCACATGCAGGTTATTTAGTTTTTATGAAACAGTTATTACCCTATACATTGGGTAGAATATTCTAATAGGAAATAATGAAAAAAAATTAATTGCTGTGGTGGTTAGCCCTGTTACCTCACATCAAGAAGGCCAAATCCACCATCTGTCCAGGGCCTTTCTAGGTGGAGCAGAAGTTTTCTTTGAGTATTCTGGTTTCCTCCCGCGGTCCAAAAACATGCAGTTAGTGAGGTTAAGATAATTGGTTATTGCGCGCAATGCGATTGTCAATGTGATTGCGTGTCTGTTTCTGTGTTAGCTGCATGACATGCTTTCAGCCACATCCTTCCAGAGTACACCTTGCCTCTCACTTGATGGTAGCCGGGATAAACTACAGCACCCATTGCAACTCTGAATTAGATAAACCACATATTTCTGGGTTTTAGACTGATGGTGAAAAGAAACATGTCAACATGCACACTCGGACCTGAAAAACTGCTGAGAGTCATTTAATTTAACAATTTAGTGAGTATCGCATCAGATTAAAGAAACCATTTATCATAAATAAATCAATCATTAGCAGCAACTCTAATAGACGTTGTTCAGTAAACACTGTATGTGTCTTCATATTGTTCAGCTTTAATGGGAATGTTTTGCGTTGGCTTCCAGAGTGTCACTTCAGTCCTGAATACTCATTTGCTGAGTTTTAAACACGAATTGCTATGATTAGTTTATTCCCTTTGATCCCAAGCATGGCAGTATGTGGATTAAATATAGCTCAAGATAACATCAGATTAATCTGCAAAGGCTAATTTCAGTAAGTTCTGTCGTTGTACTACATCTACCTTTTCCCCTCCTCTCCTCCATAACCTCAACTCCTACACAGAACTAACCCATCTTAGAGGAAATGCTGAATGCATTATTTGATATAAACAGCTCCACGTAAAGATGCATTTATTGGATCGTTTATGATAGCGGGATACGAAGAAGTTTTCCCACATTTCACACAGTGGCTGATCTCAGTGGTTCCAAGTGCAAGAGTGCCGCTCTAAATGTTTAATGGCGAGTTAAAGGAAAAGGGCCATCTTCTGTCTCTTTCTGCATAGTGTCTCATTCCAGTCTGGCTGAGCTCCAGTGCTCACTGCAGCATTCTGACTCACTATGTTGCTGCATTGAGCCTAGATACAAAGCATCTCTGGAGACCTTTTAGCTCCGCTGGAGTTATGCAGTATATTGAGTAGGACAGTTTTCAAACTTGGCCAGACGACTAGGATCATTTGTCACTTTAGTCGCGTGCACCTATATTTTATTTTTATGGCCTGACCTTCGGCTTCACAACCTCAGTGCGCAAACGGGGCAGACCACCAGCCACTAGTCCGCGTCACGGTCAAAGCGTCAGCGTTTCGGTGAAGCCCTGGCTGCTCTTCAATGGCCCTTTCACTGCCACTTGGTGACAATGCATTTTTTCCATGCCATAAAGCAGATGCTGTATTCTAGCAGTACAATACAGGGCCCATCTGAAACTGTTTACCATGTGAAAGGCACACCGGGATCAGGATGCCTACCACTGTGTGGGGCTTTTTGACTTGCCACTCTATAATGAGTGCACGCTGGAAGGAAAAGGAGCGCGCAGCTTTAACTGGCATTGTAATCACTGCATGGAGAGAGGAAATGCAGTATAAAGTGCTGATCCAGCCTATTCTTCCCAGGCCAGGGCTTTTTAGACTTATCTGAATACAGAGATTACTGTGACACCATATGAGCTTGTCAGCAGTTGCACCCATAGCAGATAAATAGGGAGGAAACTTGCAGTTTACGTACCCACCTAAAACAGATCATTTAATCTCTTATTCCATCGGGCCCTGATCTTTGATACAGCTGTGGCAAGTTTTCTCTAAGATGAGTTCTCTGATCTTTTCCATCCTCTTTCTCTGGAAGTCAAAAATCAAGAACTAACAAGTGGAAACAGCTCGACTGCAGAGGCTTATCCGGTGTAACAGAAACCCCCCGCAGTTAAATCATTATCTTTGTGCGACTAGTACCTGTCTTCTCTTGTGTTGCTGTTTGTTGTCGACAAGTTGATGACGCTCAGTTTGTTCCAAGTTGTCTGCCCTCAGGCCTCGCTTTGTTATGAAGACTCACCTCTCCACCTCTTATGGAAAAACAATGAAGACAGCGTTAAACCAGCCCTAATGGTGGACTTAGTGGTGGCCTGACAGCAAGAGGTGTAGTGAGTAATTAAGCACTCAAGCAGTGAGGGACCCTGAAAGGCCAGAGGTACCCAACCTCACAGACTGGTCACAGTCAGATTCCTCTCCACCCATAGAAGGGGTGTCAGAGACAGGGAAGCTACTCCTGAAGCTAAGGTCTCTTTGGCCCTTCGGCACCACTTAGAGGGCTTATCCTCCTAGCCAAGAGCTCTCTAAGGCCTCCAGCTGGTCATCAGTCATGTCAAGGACACACATCATTCATGTCAAGAGCCTGAAGAAATAACAGCAGCGCCACAGACACAGGAGCGCAGATGGGGATGTTTTTAAGTATATTTAAATGACACCTTGGAGGAAGAATGGCACTGTGGGAAATACCTGCAGTGGTTGCAGCTGGCTGAGTGTTAAGATGAACTCACTCGCACATTCCTGCTGTTTATAGTTAATTTTGAGCAGCATTCTGGATCAAGTTAATGCATGCATTGCAATAAGTTTGCAGAGAGATTTCTGGTTCACATAGGAAGGTGTTTTGAGTGTTTTGCTTCTCGTGGGTATTATGAGGTTAGTATTGCAGAGTTTTAGCAAATACTCAACAGTTTACTGTGACATTTAGTCCTGAATTACGGTGGCCCCTAGAGACAAAGCACGTACAAACTCCAAAACACTTGCAAACTCCAAAACACTTGCAAACTCCAAAACACTTGCAAACTCCAAAACACATGCAAACTCCAAAACACTTGCAAACTCCAAAACACTTGCAAACTCCAAAACACATGCAAACTCCAAAACACTTGCAAATTCCAAAACACTTGCAAACTCCAAAACACATGCAAACTCCAAAACACATGCAAACTCCAAAACACTTGCAAACTCCAAAACACTTGCAAACTCCAAAACACATGCAAACTCCAAAACACATGCAAACTCCAAAACACATGCAAACTCCAAAACACTTGCAAACTCCAAAACACTTGCAAACTCCAAAACACTTGCAAACTCCAAAACACATGCAAACTCCAAAACACTTGCAAACTCCAAAACACTTGCAAACTCCAAAACACATGCAAACTCCAAAACACTTGCAAATTCCAAAACACTTGCAAACTCCAAAACACATGCAAACTCCAAAACACTTGCAAACTCCAAAACACTTGCAAACTCCAAAACACTTGCAAACTCCAAAACACTTGCAAACTCCAAAACACATGCAAATTCCAAAACACAACGGAAGTGCTCCAGGATGCTAGGGGCAGTGTTGAGCTTTTGTTACCTAGTAACTACACAAGCCAGGAAGTACCAATGACCGGATTTGGGCTGTATCCCAATTCAGGGTCTGCAGCCTTAAAGGCCGCATTTTAAGGCCGATTACGTCACAGCGACACAACGAAGGCTGTCCCAATTCAAAGGCTGCTCGAAATGCGGCCCTCAAATGCGTCCTTAATTTCCCTGAATTTTAAGGATGGGCCCAACATATCCCAGATTTCATAGCGCGGCGGTGGTGTGGATAATTTTGCCGAAAAAAACGGCGGAAGCGGAGCCGCCGAAGAGTAAACTTTCAGAAGTAAGTACTGAATATTATGTCACTTATTTATGCGCAAATGTTTTTATAATGAAGAACATTAAAACATTACTGTTGGCCACATGTCGGGAAAGTTATGTGACATTAGCGATGTTTGTACTAACTTGGTTTTAAAGCCTTTACTTCAAAATATACGCCGTTCAATAGTTGACTTTAATCTTACAGAGAATGTGATGATTTTATGGATAATTAAAGTCAGTCATATATCCACAAACACAACAAGCTGAAAGTCAGTGATGCTGCTCGGTTTGCAGTCCTGAATATCACGGCACAAGCAGGATTCACTGCACTGTTAATGTTAGCTATGTTATATTGCTGCCTCTGTTCGGTGGTGTCGAGTCAAACGGACTTTAACGTGTGTTTGAACGAGCTGATGGTTCACTCGTTAAGCTGAAAGAAAGATGCTTTAATCACAGGAGTCACACATGTGTCCACTGTACCATCTTGGAACTCTTTTTGTTTCGTAATAACACAAACTAAATCCTCCTTCTTTTGTGCTGTTTTGTAGCAGTGTGTACACCTGAGACTGTCACCTGTCTGTCTGTCTGTCCTGCACTCTCTCTGTTTCTTTCTCTCTGATTGTGGAATAAAAGTATGAACATTCATTTATAAGTTACACTTGTGTTTGAATCCTGCAGCTTATCACACATTTGATTTCCATGTGTGACAACTGCAAGTGTCCAGAGTGAGGACAGACTGAGGGACCCACTGCTGCACATCATCTGTGAGGCTTTGCATCCCTGATGATCCACCAGGACAAACTCAGCAGTGTGTGAGGAAGAGGAGGAGGAAGAGCCAGCAGCAGCTGACAGATGGAGAGAATAGACAGACTGTTCCCTGTTTGTGAAGGACTGCTAGAAAAGTTTAGAATCACTAATTGTCTGTCCTGAATCAGTCTTATTAGGTAATGTTCAAATAATTTTATCCTCCCAGTGTTTTCAGTGTGGGAGAAAGTACTCAGGGCCTTCTAGTTACACACTATGAAAGACAGCAACAAGTTTAATATTCAGAAACCTAAAGTATGTATCAGCAGCAGAATGGACCTAAAAATAAATGTTTGTTTCAGTTCTATGAAGCTTTGAGTATTTTGGATTAGTAGCACTGCTGTGTTTGTTGCATCATATTGCTGTAATTGTTTATATGCTTTATATATTCTGAGGTAAGTTGATCTATAGTGTTACATCATATTTTATAAGGATGTTATGTGTTTGTATACTTTCTGCCCAGTTTGACCCATTTAGCAGAAGTCAGCCTGTTTAAGGCTCTGATATCTATTCTGTATGACTTAAAGCAGTTATGACATGGTCTGATTTTCTCACCCAATAAAGGAATATTCAATATATCAGTCTACTCTTCATTTTATCATAAACAGTTATCACAGCTTGTACATTTTCTTTTTATAAATATATGTAAGCAATGAGCCAAATTTAGTAATGCCAACATACTGAAGGAACAACATTTGTCTCTTATATATGATACACCTATATATGCACTGTCAAAGACACTTGTCTTTGAGTGAAGATTTAAGGTGATAAGACATATAAATAACTGCAACTTGAATCTGTACTGAGGCTCAGTATTTGACACAGAGTTCATGTTCACTGCTGTAATAGCTATGATTAATATAATAACTATAATATTGGCCATATTATATTTACATTACCAAAGTGATATGACTTTAGTCTCATGAACAACATTAGCTAATTGTTATTTACTAACTAATCTTAAATGACTGTTCAGTACAGAAATGAAGCCCAAAAATCATGTTTTACTGTCCTGTGGTCTCAGCCTCAGATACTTATCAAATCACACAAAGCTCTTGTAGAAACAAACAAACAAATTAACAAAATATGTTCTCCTTCATTTCTGTCAAACAAAGTTGTATGACACGTTTCCAGCGGTTAGTATCATGGTTGCTAGGCAACCTGGAAGCGAGACGGAGACTAGACCGTCCCATACAGACAAACTTGCCGTTTATTTTGCAAATCGAGCTCAACACTGCCCCTAGCGTCCTGGAGCACTTCCGTTGTGTTTTGGAGTTTGCAAGTGTTTTGGAGTTTGCAAGTGTTTTGGAGTTTGCAAGTGTTTTGGATTTTGCAAGTGTTTTGGATTTTGCAAGTGTTTTGGAGTTTGCAAGTGTTTTGGAGTTTGCAAGTGTTTTGGAGTTTGCAAGTGTTTTGGAGTTTGTACGTGCTTTGTCTCTAGGGGCCACCGTACTGAATAGTCTAATAACCCCAGTAATGCTTTTAGTGCCTTATTTTATAGAAGTCTAGACTTGCAGAAGGCTTCAGTTTGTTAAACCTGCAAAACCTGCTGTAGACTTTCGAATAACATCCTCATTTTCAGTGTATGTGTGTTGTGTTTTCTTTAATTGCTATTGAGCAAATTTTGGCTTTTTAAAACACTTGTCTATCTTGATAATTGCACACATTAAACCTGATAAACATCACTATACTGGCATTGACGTTGTGGGCATGTTCGGGCGTTTAGCTCAGAGCATCACTGTGCACAGTTTCACAGAGCTGCACAGAGTGTCGTGGTCCCCCTAAGCAGCTTTTCTAAAGAGTATATCCATTTAATAAACTGTTTTAAAGACATTGTTGTTCAATGGGACGCAGACACAGGCAAATATGCACCATTAATCAACAGACAACATGCCAGTTTAGCTCCAGACAACTCCAGAATATCTTTGATTTTCTTATTTTTCGTGTTTATACACCAGTTTGCATGTAATCATTAGTTATTATTAATTTCTAGGCCAAAAGCGTGTCTTTTGTCCTGTCTCCCTCCCCTGACCCCCAAGCTCAACAGATGGCTGCCCCTCCCTGAACCAGGTTCTGCTGGTGGTTGCTTTCAGTTAAAAGGGAGTTTTTCCTTCCCACTGTCGCCAAAGTGCTTGCTAATAGGGGGTCTGATTGTATGCCATCAACACTTACACAAATACAAGAAAACAGCCATTGCATAGCTGTCCACTGCAGTGACCACTATGCGTGAAAGGGTTAAAGTTGTACTTTATTTAAAAATTGCATCCTACTTCATTTTATGTGATATAAAGCAGTTGTTTACCAGTTTATTTTTCCACCCCAGGAAGAGACTTGGTGTGAGTGAGTAAGGGAAGAGCACTTTTAAGTGTGTTGTCAACACTTTCACATTTTTTGAATCGAAAAAATTGCCATCTATTCACCCAAAACGCATTCCATCACTTTTTCTTCTTATGCTGCTGTCTGTGCTGTCATCTAAGTTATTTTAGCGGGGAACATCTGTCCCATTTTGTTGTATCATTTCCCTGAAGAGTACACGGCATCTTGTCACAACTGGAAGAATGTTAGTTTTCCTTATCAAGAATGAAGCCGAGGGAACGCAGACCACAGAGACTAACCCATATACAGTGGAGGCTGTGTAAAATCCCTCCAGTTGCGAATAACTGAGCATGTCGCACAGATACCAGAGAAACCGTGTCACTGAGCAAACTTGGGCCTGTAAAATACAAAGCTTGTCTCCAGCAAATCAAGTGAAGGCTTTTTTTTTTGTCTTATGCTCGGAGCCAGTGTCTCTGACATTGTGCATTCAGGCAGAGCTTGTCTTTTAGCTTCGTTGTATCACTAATTTATTCATTTAAGCGGTTGCAGCCATTTTCAAAGACAATGGCGCACAAGCTGTGAGTTGAATTAACCTCAATAATTATGCAGTTCTGAGGAAAGAAAAGCCCAATTGTTAGATACTCCTCAAAATTCCTGCCCCCTTCTGTGCTTAACATCCAACTGAATAGATTAATAACCCCAAGAAAAATCCAACCTTTCCCTTTAAAGTGTCCTCTCGGATCAACAGGACAGTGCACTTTGACATTTGTTTTCGTGGTATTTGCATCGCATCCTCCAAGGTCAAGCTTTCTGTTTATGTTTGCACTACTGATGATTTTCATATTAAGCCTAATGGAAGCATCTATCCACTGTGAATGCATTTGCAAGGGATCCATTTTCTCAAAACACCATACAGGAATGCACTTTTAAGTGATTCCAATAAAAGCATGGTTCAAAGTGCTAATGGCACATGTGATCAATACGCAAGCTTTTTTACTGCATTTGAATCCATCAGATGTACACATCAATCCAAAGGCCATTTGAGTTGCAACAATAAGTTTATGAATATTCTATTGTGTATCGCATTACTTTGATTTATTCCCACTAAAGGAGCTCATACTGTTAAAACACAGCGCATTATAATCCTGTAGCTTTAAGTCGATGTGAGGCCAAACATTTGGCTAGCACAACAAGCATTGAAATACATTTCATTGAAGTGGATTTATAAGAAAAAGAAAAACATCAGTTTGTAGAAAACATCAGTTAGCCCTCCAGGGTTTACACTCTAAACAAAAAATCTGTCTGCAGTTGGCGCAGATGAGTGCTAACAAATTTCTTGTTTCTGCTAAAACCCTTAAGTCAGTAGATCAGTTCAAAGTTTTGATATATAATTAGTCTTTTATCTGAAAAGTGCCTGGCATGTGTTTCTCACAGCTCCTCAAATTTGAGAATTTGAATAGTCTCTGTCTGATCTAAATTTCAGTACATTTAGTGCTGCACAGTCTGCAATCTGGGAACATGAACCTGGGCCTTGAGAAGCTGGGATCGTCTTCCCTGTATTCAGGCTGTTATAACACCTGGCCACAGCTGGCAACAATAGAGATGTTGTGAAGTGTTGGCTGGATGTGAAAAACATCAGACAAACACAACAATAACAGAAGCCCATTTGCATCCTCCACTCCGCTGCTAAAGTAAGGGCAGCCAAGATTCTGGCTAATGCATAAGATGTTGTTGGAGATGAAAGTCTCACTGTGACAGTGTTCCTTGTGCTCAGCCTGCTTCAGATGAGGTGCGGTGATGGATCTTGAGAATAGCAAGCCCGAGGATGTGGTTTTTAGTCATGCATTTCTAAGAATAGAAACACCAAAAAAAAAGCTCTCGTGCTTGGTTTAAAAACTGAGGTAATTTGTGCTTTAATGATTCAGGATCAGTGGCTGTGATATGTGCTATCCTCTAACTACATGGTCATTCCCACATTCAAACACAGTTTTGGTACTGCAGGTTTTGGCCAGTACCTTCTCTCTAGACAGCCTGCATTCAGTGTGCGTGCATGTGTGCGTTTGGGTGTGTTTGGGGATATATGTGAGGGTGAATTATTGATGCAGTGTAAATCCAATCTGCCTCGTGGCAGGTGTGCTGCGTTCTGTTTGCTCTGTGTGTGTCTCTGTGTGTGTGTTTACGTGTGTGAGACATTGTCAGAGAGGAGGAAGGAGCTGTGCTGCAATTAAAAGGCAGTACAGTCTGCAGTCCTGCCCACACAGATACAGCTGTAGGCATAGAGGCTATAGGCTCAGTGTACCTTGCATCCACGCATGACCACTAGAGTGTTCACGAACATGGAAAACACAGTCCTTCTCACTCTCCCTCCTCCCTCCACTCCTTTTCTCGATCTGTTGAGCGGTACAGTTTGCTTTTTTTCACCTTCTTTGCTTCCCCTGCCACCCTTCCTTCTCTTACCCTCTGTCTCCTGCGCTCTTTCTGCTCTTTTCTCTCTCACACATAAACTTTACAGTGTGCCACACTTGAGCTGCAGCAGTCTGTTATTGTGCAGCATGCACAAGCTGCTAAGAGTCGAGTGGTGATATCATCCCATTGTCCCTGTGCTGTCACCTGCACCAAAGAGCATGGAGGCGAAAGAGAAAAAAACAAAGATGAGAGGAAAAGAGAAGTGGATGTAGGAGAAAGGTGGAGAAGGAATGAGATTAGAGTGCGAGAGAGGGATGGAAACATCCTGATAGGCATGGAGGGCTGCTTTGTCTTCCTCCACTGGGGCCAGTTAGGGAACACCAACCGCTGCAAAGACGTGTTTTTCAGGGCAAACAGAGACGGCCAGGCTTTGAGTACACAAATATTGGTTTGGATATGTATTTACCTCAGATATTTGTAGAAGCAAGACAGGGAAGAGAAGGTTGAAGGAAGAGAATCATGATTATTTTTTCCTATAATTTAAAAAAAAAGTCTCCTAAATTTTGTCCCAGGCTTATAAATTGTTGCAGTAACTTTGCTATTAAAGATGTGAGGATCCTGGTATCTGACACAGCAGAAATAAACTGATACTATCATACACAGGAATATTATTGATGAGTATGACAATTAAAATACAAATACTAATAGTCACGTTCCTATCCTTTTAAAAGTTTCCCAGCTTTACAGAAAGAAAAACACTTATTGCAGACTGATTAGACTGTTCTAGCAATACTCCATTAGATTTAGCAGTATGTGAAGGTTGTTGGAAACTGCCCATCAAGACTGCAGCCTTTTTGTCTCTGCCCCCTGCTGCTGTGGCCGCCTGCTCTCGCCTCCTTTCCAAGCTCACCAACAATGAGTCTATTAACAGCCGAAGGCAATGCTTTTAATGTGAAATGTACAGGAAGTGTTATGATTTACTCACCAGAACAAAACATTTTGGATAATCTCCCTCTCTCGCCGAGATCTGGATTTGGAGTTTGTTACAACTTTCACGTCTGTAAATCAGCGGCTCAAGTTACAGATGTCTTACCTGAAATGGTGGATACTGTCTTTAGCAGTAAAGAAGAAAAGGCAGAGGAATGATTAACATGAAATTACAAGTGAAAACAGCCAAGCCATTACAGAGGTAATTTCACCATCCCCTCAGTGTTTTCCTTGACCTTTAGTTATGTTTACCAGCCATTAGCCCGGTGGTAACACACACTGTGCACACGACAGGGGATTCATGTTTTCATTGACATAGTCACACATACAAAAACAAACATTTGTGGATTCAACCCACTATATTGAGGTGTAATTTAGAAGGGATACATGTAGGCTTCAATATCCAAAAAACTCTCTTTTCAAAATAAAATTAAAATACCTGTATTTTCACTGTAAATTTAGGTTACAAAAGCTTCAACATGTTTCAGCACACAGGCTTGGATTCAGTCCATGGACACACCGAATCCTTCTACATATGGTGTTCAACCAGTAACAAGCTTCCACCTAACCCAGTAAGTGTGAGTACAATATTCCACTACTAAAGCTCCACCAATAGGAGAAGTCATATAATATATCAGCATCAAGCCCAGCCTTACACCCAAATTCAGTTCAGATCAGACAAGAACAAGAACACATGAAGGAGAACACATAACAACATCAAACATAGGTGACACAAAATGCATCTTTAAAGGCACATAGTGGTTATAAGAAAGAAGTAAAATGTGTAGAATTTGTGGAATCGTGTTGAAATCTCAGGTATGAATAGCCAGCACCTCTGCACCTTTGCGGTCCTTTGCACATCTGCACCTTTCATTTGTGTGTTCTCCTAACAGACACATCTGTCTCCCTCCCTTTACATTTTTATCTCAGCAGCAATATCATGTGTGCGTGCACGTCTGTGTGTGTGTGTGGCAGCCTCAGTCTGTTGTAGACAGCCTGATTATACCCTTCAGCACAGTCTCCTTCACCGCTCCACTCATGACAACTGATGTCACTGACACTTCCCCCCTATCCATCTTTTTTTCTCTCAGGAGTTTTTGTATTAAAGACTGAGCAGCACTTTCATTTCCTTGTTTCTGCTCTTGAGCCACTGCACGTGATATAGACTTTATATTAGGGCGTCACTCGGAAGCTGGTAATTTCATCTCTCTGCTTATGGAAAAGAGAGATAGAGAGCAGGGCTAGACTTGTTTTCCCTGGATTTGCTTTTCCGTCTGCTCTCAGTCCAAGTGTGTAGTTGTTTGTTTGAGGGGAAGCTTTGATTGTGCTTAGAGAAAGCAAAGACTGTCTGAACTTTATCTCCTCATTCACTGCAGCCTCCTATACTGGCTGTGAGTTTTTTGCTTTAGAATTTTTGAGGTCTTAGTATGTTACATTTGGTATGTAACATGAACCTACATTTAAACTGAAATAATAGCTGTGTTTGTTGACATCCCTGACTGCTTCTGTATAGTCTTGAGAGATTGCGGTTGCGTTGAGGAGACAGGTGGTATGAGAGCTGGAAAGAGGGCTCAGATGAGGATGAAGATGAAGATGAAGAAGGGAGCAAACTGTCCTTTGTCTTGCTGCTGCCACAAACATGCACTTCAAAGATTCATTCTGGAGACACTCAGGCAGCAAAGTTAAGTGAAATTCCTTTAGCTGCTCGTAAAGTAATAGGTTAATGCTTAATGCACAGCTTTAAATTAAACTTCCGTCCATTCATCCGTCTCTAGCTGGTGTGCAATGCATCAGAGGGGCAGGTTGTTTGTGCTTATGGTCACAGAGTTGCCAACGGTAATGAACAGCCGGGATGACGCGCCCCGTGCAGCATCGATCGCACACTCTCACAGACGGTGGATGGAAATTGGTCCTGGTGGGGAAGCAAAGGAGGTGCACACATGCCTGCGCCTTCTGTGGACACATATGGACGCGGGGATCAGTGCACATGCACATACTGAGAGAGAGAGTGAGGGTGAGTGTGTGTGTGTTGGGGAGTGGGTGTATTGACATCTATGGATGCTTACTGCTCACTGGGCCGAAGATGATCTTCTTATGGGTGACAGTATGGAGCATATAGAGGGGGAGATCTGCTTGGGGGGCTTTTCTGTAGTGTTGGTGCAGAAAAACTCTTGGATGTCTTCCACCTCCCCTCATGTCCTCAGCTGGTGCTCTCTGCAGTTGGAGACAAGCCCCATGCACACACCATGTCAGACCTGGCTGCAGCACTTCCTCTCTTGCTTCATTATCACATGGATGGTTGCCATATTGCTATATACTGTATGGCTATTGTTGGCAATTCAGTCAAAGTCTTTGGCTTGAACATGGTGAGCTAACAATAGCCACAGGAGGAGGAATTTCTGTTTTAGTGGCTGAAAAAGCAGTTAAGGTGCTCCACATCCTCAAAGCTAAATCTTAGTGCTGGGATTATTATTGCAGTGTCAGTTGTTATTCATTTAATTTCCAATGCGATTGCACTCACCAAGTCGAGTGCTGAAATCGGGAAACACAATAACGTCGCTTTAAAAACGCTCACATGATCAGAATGATTGCAGACTATTACAGTTTGGCCATATTATCTGGACTGCTTGAGAGTTAACCTTCTCAGGCTCAAATTAAGTTTTTTGTTGCTTATGCACAACCAAGTCCTGCAGTGGTACTTCTGAGTAAAAAAAACCTCATAAAATATGTATGTGGGGTAATCAGGTTGTTAGTTTTTAACTGTTGCAAATCGGCAACGCCTGCCTCGAGAGGGTTAAAACTGAAAATAAGCACTGCGGAAATATCCATATAATCCTTTATTGCAGAGGAAAGCTGAGCAACTTAGCAAACAAGAAGGTAGAAAGGCTGTACAAACAAACATAAAGATGCCTCTGACACTATTACAGTTAAGTCAGCAAGTACATTGTTTGTATTGACAGTTGTAAGTTTGTACTTCTTCTGAGGCCTGTGATGTTGATTGTGTGGGATTACTGGGTCCTAATGGAAAATTGTGGTTTATTACAGCATAGGTTTTGTTTTTCTGACCCTTTTGTGCTGCCTGTTATTATAACATGGGAATCCCCAAAGAGCTAGAATCAAATGCCTTTGTATATGGACAATAAGACCATCAGACAGGTTTTACAAGTCCATGTTAGCCTTGTTATTTGGGAGAGAAAAGAAGTGGACAATAGAAGTGGGCGACCGTAGCTCAGGGGGTTGGGAAGCGTATCTGTAACCGGAAGGTCGCTGGTTCGATCCCCGGGCTCTCTGGCCTGGTCGTTGTGTCCTTGGGCAAGGCACTTTACCCTACCGCCTACTGGTGTTGGCCAGAGGGGCCGATGGCGCGATATGGCAGCCTCGCTTCTGTCAGTCTGCCCCAGGGCAGCTGTGGCTACGACCGTAGCTTGCTTCCACCAGTGTATGAATGTGAGCGTGAATGAATAGTGGCATTGTAAAGCGCTTTGGGTGCCTTGAAAAGCGCTATATAAATCCAATCCATTATTATTATTATTATTAATAAAACCCACAAAGTCTTTGTTGTTGTTGTGTTCACTCACAGCTGTTCTGAGTAATGAGGGAACTTTAGTGACCTTACAGATGTACTAACTGTACTGTTTAAGTTCTAATTAGTAAACTCCTCTAATCTAAGCTGCGTGTTTAAAACTGGTATGATTGTCTTATTGTTGTTTCTTTTGCTCCATATTATAGCTCTGTAGATTGCTATGATTCATATAATTGATGGTACCATTCCATATTTCTTCCCACTACAACAGATTCCATGCAAACAGAAAGTTTTGGTAAAATCACAAACTGTATATCAAAGATGTTAGCCACTGTCACATCAGCCACAGTTTACTGAGGTCCTGTTATGAAACTCTGAGGCAAACCTTTGAGAACATCCTACAACATGCCTTTGTTTTGAAACAACAATTTTTGTTGGGGGGCAAAGGTAGCAAGTTAGGGCCATCCTACAGCTTATCCTGCTTTATCCTTCTTGTTGACGCTAATGGACACTGTAAGTTATATAATAAGCACATTGATAAGATGTTAAATTACCATTTCACAGCATAAAGTCATCAAGAAAAAATATACTCAAGTCATAAATGAAGTGAAACAAACCTTTTACACACACAATTTTGCTTATTTTGTCAGTCTCCCCCTGCTGGCCATTAGAAGGAATGCAGAAACCAAATTAAAAGTAAGCACACACTTTATATGAAAATAAATCTTTAATCTTTAAAGTAATTTTATTTGCCTTCATTTAGAAATTGTTTCAAAAGCTTAGACCATAGCAATATTGGCCTTTCTGCCCTTTTTTATGACTGACTTTTTACAACGTTGATCTTAGACATTAAACTGTTAGTACAGTGTTATTATAACTACTACAATATGTGCTCTATATTGAAGTAAAATTAAACAGAATTGTCCCTGAACAATTTAGAGTACATAAATTGAACTGATGTTATAAACGGTTAGTAGCACGAAGGAAATAAAGAGACGCTGCTGCTCTGGCTTTTGTTAAGTTGAACTATTGTGTGTTTTGAATTGTGTCAGGGTCTTTGAGTAGAAAAAAAGAAATACGATACAGAGCACTACAGGTCCTTAACCTCAGGGATGGCCTGTGTGTGGTAAATCTCTCCCTTTCTACACACGCTTTGTTTTTTTTTGTTTATTGTTTTTTACTGTGCTCTCTCTGCCTCTCTCTCCCTCCGTCCTTTTCTTTTCCCCACCATCATCCTCCCTGTTGTCTTTGAGCATGTTAACACTCCAGCCCTGTCAGTGAGCCTCATGGCACCATGGAAACCAGTCACACCATTCTCTGCTGGTGTGTTCCTGTGCGCGCGCGCGTGGCCGTGTGTGTTTGTGCGCCGATAGGCGGGATCGGGGTCTTGTTTAGGTTTTTTTTTTAAAAAGCTGAGGAGAGGTCGCGGCCGTCCCTAGGGCCGTCTTTCTGTAATTCATGTAAATTCCCTTAAGACGCCGGCAGCTTTGTTTTCCTCATTGTTGCAGCTGAATCCGATGCCTCTGTCATCAGCGCGGCTTGTTGTGAAATGCTTTCTGTTTCCCCGTGAAATTCCTACACCTTCATTTAGCTCCTTTGATACTTTACCAGTTACCCCACGTTATCTCGTGATAGTCTTGGTACATGATACCTCAGACACCTGATCACCTCGGTGTTATTGTGTCCTAATGAGTTCAGGCAGAGTTAACAAGACTAAATTTGATGCAGGCATGGACGAGGACGGTTCTGCAGTGTCCTGTCAGACCATTTTCATGCTTTTATTGCTTTATACAAAGCACATTTAAACAGTTTAATAACTGAAATTTGACCTGAAAACAAGACATAAAACATTACTGTGCGATATACTCGGGCAAACAAGTGTGGGAATGATGTATTAGGAGCAAACTTTAGAAGGCTAAATCATCCATGCTTGTCTTTTCTTTCTGTTTCTGACAGGCAATGAAGTATTTCAAGTGTCCCCCGCCCGCCCGCCCGCCCAGCCTCGATAGCCTTGTGAACCCAGCCTCTTATTCTCTCTCCAGGCCAATCATATTTCACTCCCATTCACATTTCTGAATAGGAAGCTCAAAAGAGTCCCCGCCAGAGACAAATGAATTTATGAGTGTGCACAAACAGTCTCATGCACACTGTGCGCAGCTCCAGTTACGAGGGCCAGGTCTAGACGGCAACATGAACGTTTTTTTATTTATTTTTTTTTCTGTTGAAAGTTTCTATTGAAATATGCAGTTGCCATTGAAATATCGTTCTTCTATTGGTGTCTTGACAAAGACCAGGGAGGGCGCCGGTCCTATCTCAGTGTGAGACTGAAAGAGCAAATGGGCCGGCAGGGATCACCCAGTGTCTCTGCACTACGGAGTCAGTGTGCAGAAATAATGCCCATTAGACTTGGTCAATCACGCCCCTCGCTCAGTGAAATATGGCCCTTTCACTCATTTCATACCACAATACGTACACCTCACTGCTATCCATCATCTCCCTGAAAGACGTCCGCTACAATGAATGCTTTTATTTATGATACATTTTTTTGTTTAAATTAATGGCTTCTCATGCAGAGACGGTAGATGCTGAGAAAGCTCAACGCGCTGAGTTATGTTTACACAAAAGGACGACAGAAGCTGTTCATTAGCAGATTAAGCTGGAATTGCAGTGCAAAGGTTTCGAGTCTCTCGACCACCAGTGACACTCTGATGGTCTGTGGGCTGATGTTTTCATCATTGTGAGTGGGTGGACGTTATGTACTCACAGCGATTTGCAACAATGACCATGTTGTGAAGCCATTCAGCTTTTCCCACTGGAGCAGACAGATGTCATATGCCATGGAGTATTATGAAGTGGGTATTCCCAAAAGCGCAACCAGTGAATGGAGACCCTCTCTTTTTTTATGCAAGCATTTGAACAATGAAAAAATACTTCAGTAAAAGTGAAGAAGAACTATTAACAATGTATAGTAATGAAATATCTACAAGTGCAATCCCTCTTTGAACAAATGTGATTGGTCAATAGACCTTAAGCTATGAACAGAAACCAAAAATGTGATAAACATTGTGCCAATGGTGTCAAAACTCATGTCCTTTGCCTACAAGTTCTGCATATTAATTTCCTGATATCTGTCTTTAGAGAGATATGTTCCATTATACCATGTCCACTTACTGTATGCCTATTTTTAAGCTATTATACATCTGTGTGCATGTATGGAAGTGTGCCTTTTGGAATTAATGTGTGATGCTGTGGTTGTTTTTAAAAAAAAATTCTGACAATTATGAGTCACAGATCAACAAAAACTGTGAACCGCTAGTTTAATCTTTTGTAAATGTTTTGCACTTTTAAAATCATAATTCGAATGGTTACTTGTAACAAAAAAAATAACAATTTTAAAAATTACTCTGTGGAGCAAAGTGGAAGCATAAAGACATAAAAACTCTGGAGTAAATACGTGTGCTTTTTGAATACCAGGGTTGAGGTCCTTGTTCAGTCGGAGCGAGAATCCTCTTTGATGCAGATAAAGTTACATTTCCAGTGCTTTTGCAGCGAGGGGGTGTTATTTAAGGCTGGGCCCAGAGAAAAGTGACTCTTTCAAACCATTGTTACCCTCTGCAACCATAGCTAACGGACGTCAAAAGACTTTTCACATCTATTCTCTTAAAATGGGTTGCAATAATGCTGGCGAGGAGTCGGCAATAAATAAGCTTCCTCTCACTGTGTCAGCTAGATTAGATTGCATGGGGACATCTGTTGAGTGTAGGTGAGTACTTTCTCTGGTGTCTAACTGTATGGGAAAGGAAGTCCTTCGGATGTGCCTTGAGGCTTTTTACTCTTTTTTTTTTCTTACGTTGCTGTTCAGCCTCCACCCTCTATTGAACGCCTTGAAGGCCGCATTGGTTCGAGCACAATCAGTGCAGCTGACAGTTATTTTACTGTAGACTGGGTGCAGTTTGATTTAACATGCAATTATAGTGCCACTGTTGCTTTTATGCTCTGCCAGATTCATATAGCAGGATGTTGCGCTTCTGTCATTGCCTCATTTCGCAGACTGTTACGTCTTATAAAAACAAATAACTTTAAAAATATTTCATGCTCTTGCATAAAATACTAAAAATTGCCACCCAGTAACTATGTGGATTCTGCGAGCAGTTCATGTGATACCAGGAAATGTTTAACCTCTATTGTAGAGACACAAAAGGTTGTTTTAATCCCACTGTGAGAGGGGAGGGAGGGTCAGGGGAGGTTTTTTTTTTGTTTTTTTTTTTGGAGGAGGGGTTTTGGGTGTGCGAGGGAACCAGCCCCTCTCTCTTTGCTGTCAGTCAGTTATAGCAGACACGTCGAGAAGTAAACAACCACCGGGATTATGACAGATGAACTGGCTTTATGCAATGAATGCACAAACTGAGGCGACTTATCCTTACTGACACACACGGAGATAAAGGTGATGTATCGGCTTTGTGGTTAAACGGCATTTAGGGGCACAGTGTCTCTGTTTTGCTCTGTAAGATCTGCATAAGTCACCTTCTTAAGTTTTGAATATGTTTTTGTGAGAACTGATGAAATATCCTGGATGATTAAACCGCTTCAGCAATTATTTGATTTTAAAAAAGGAACCATTATTATTATTGTTGGGTTCAGTTCATTGGTAATATTAATTATTAATCAGGACAAATATCAAATAATTGCTGCTTTAAACTTCTCGGTGATGACTGTGTGTTGGTCTTCTCTCTTTTATACGATTTAAAATTAAGTGTTTGGGGGGTTTGAACTATTAATCAGCCAAGAAATTACATTTGATGGTGTTGCTTTTTGCTTTTTAGAGCTCATGCTGGTTGTTTTATCACATGTTGGTGTTGATTGACAATTATTTTTGAAAATTAGAACTACAAACACATATTAAATTGACAGAATTGTTCAGTGTTTTCACCCTTTTTTTTAAGCAAAATATTATCTTTTAAAGTTTTTGTGATAGTAAATTGAATATCTTTGGGTTTTTAACTTGACTGGGCAGCAAAAGGCTTCTGAAGATTATTTAGACAAAACGAACGACGGTCAGTTTCTTCACCACATTACCAAATGAATATAAAATCTGCAAACTAGTTGATACACAAAGTAGTCATCAGTTGCATGAGTCTGAAAATGTTTACTAAAACATTTTGAGACTTGGTTTCGTCGTGTACTTGTAGCCTGTCACTCTTTGACAGATGAAGCTGTGGGTGTTTTCCTTGTGGTAAAACCTACAGACTGGTTTTGCAGCTCAGGTTTGATATTAACACGTTCATAGAGATTTTGCACCTTTCCAGCGCTTGCACAATCAACAAATCCTCTTCATTTTGTTGAGCCTGCTTGCTTTAAAATGTAATTTCAACAAAAAAAACAGAACCTTTCTATCTGCAAGCCATGTCCTCTAAATTAAATTCAATATTTCTTCCCTCTTTGGCAGTAATGACACTTCATTGGGAGAACGGTATCATCTATAGCCACACTCTGCCTCTCATTAGGCGATAGTCTAAAATTAAACCAATAGGCTTCCGTGCCAACGCTGAGCCCCCTTCCCCTGTTTATGGACACAGGAACACACGCACAAACGTACAGCTAAGAACAACACAGCCTGGAAGAGAAAGCCAACCAGACCCTCATTAGAGGAATGACACTGTGCTAATTAGCATTTCTACAGTGAGCCATGCTTGTTTCGCCTGTTGACATTTCACCGGACATGCCGAATATGCAGTATATGCGTCTCTGCTCTGTTTTGCATGAGATGACAAATGAAAAACAATGTCCTTAGAAGCAGGTATTCAGCGGTGTACTAACTATGCCGTCTTTGCTTTGTGACATCAATTAAATGTATGCATTTGAGTTACGTGACACACTTTTTCCTCATTACTTCACAGTTGTAACAAACAGAGTTTAGTCAGCGTGTTCTGTTTATAGAATACAAAGTCTTACACATTTAGATAGCTCAAAAAAGATGTGAACACCATCTCAAGATTACTTATTTTTGATGCATTTTAATAAATTTACTTTTGGCCCCTTTGAAGCGCCATAAGATATACATACTGTTTACTTATTATGAGTGTGTAAAGCTGAAATTATTAGCAATCTGTTATTTCGTGCACATTGTTCAAATACGGATTAACATAATATATTTTTAATTTGGTTTTGATCTGCTTGATGACTCTATTTCAAACAGATATCTGCTCTCTTTGTAGCTCTGGTTTGGTCTCCACCGACTCCTGATGACAATATCAGTATATCTCTATCTATTCCTAACTGCTAAATGCTTCACAGTGTTAAGCAGCTATCCTAAAACTTTGTTTGTGGGTTGTTGATTTGGCAGGGTGTGTACAGTTTGCTGGTACGCTGTTAACAAAAGGATAAAACCCAGACAATAAGCAGAATGACACAAAAGAACTGAAGGGGTGAGCACCGATGTGTTCATTATTATTTTGGGCCGTCTTTTTTCCACAAAGCATCAGTGTTATTGTGAGTTTTAGAAGATTCAGATGTTTGCTTTGTTTGGCAGGTCTCATGGCACGAGAGTGCTCCCTAAGGTTTTGAGGGTACTGTTGGTCGCTTGCTGTGAGGTGCTTTGTAGTCCTGCTCGCTGCCCAAACTCAGCATCCCGTCTCAAGCTATTTTCAGTTTCGGTCCTCGGTCCTCTTTCTTATCACCATGGCAGCTGAGCTGGACGAGAGCGCTGCACGACCCTGTAGTGTCTAAGGGCAGAGGTGGGGTGGTGAGACGGCTGACTCGATTACATAGTGGGAGGTTTCTTTTGATGGGATCAGAAGGCAGCTCTTTCAAACAGGATGTGGAAAGGTCACTTTGTTGCTTTGTTTTATTCTAAAAAGTCGCAGCTGTAATCAGCTGTTTGATCCTGCAAACCCACAGAGAAAAAGAAAACTGTAAAATCGGTTGCGCATTCACCAAAAACAAAAGGTGAAGAAGGCAGTAGCTGAACTGTAGCGCTGCTCTCAGGTACGGAGTCAGCTCAGGTGTCAGCATTATTACAGTGTGATGCTGTGAGAGAATAGTATGCGTGTCAGTGTTTTTTAAAATCTGGGTCAGAAACCTTTAAATTCAGGGCTGTGGGATGATCAGATTTTCTGTTGTAATATTCTGTAAGAAGTAATAAAGTGACTGTGCAAGCTGGTAAGGCTTTTGAAACGTCGAGCTGTGCGGAAGGTTGTGGTAAATAATGCAGGTTTTGGGGGAACATGGCTAGAAAACAATTCATATGATTGTAAACAAGCGTGCAGCACAGGGTGCACACATTTAAATTTTGGTTAGTGGGGTTAAAGAGCGATATTGAGACAAAACATACGCCATTTGTGTTAAGCAGAATTAATGTCAAATAACTGTTGACAGTTGTGAAAAGCAGTGTTCGTATTTAGCCAAGTGGAAACGGCTGCTTCTCTCAGTGGGACTTCGAGTCATATGAAGAGCAGGAGACTGAAGTCGATAAGCCTTTGCTTGAAGTAAATTGGATCTGCTTCTTCAATCATTCTGCAATCGATTCCGTTAGGTGTGTCCGTGTTGACTGTGACACAGTTTAAGGAAAAGAGAAGAGAGATTTTGCTACAGCACCAATCGCAACAGAAGCTGGATAAACCGAACAGAAGTAAGAAAAATGAGAGAGAAAAGACAAGGTCAGCATAGGTTGGGACAGAAAATCAAAGCCTTTTCCAGCCTCTGACCCAATGTAAAGTTCATATTTTTATAGCAGGAGAGTCACGAGAGAAGTAATTCAGTGTGAAACATTGGCTGGGTTTGGAGATTTATGTCAAAATATATATTTATTTAATTTCAAATCTGTCAAGACACATCTGTATATTATCTCCCAGGTCCATGTGCGGGATCTTTAGTTTAGCTCATGATAGGAGGAAGAAGATGAATGGAGAGAGCCTTCTTGGCCACGTGATAAGTCCAGTGTGTTTCCTACTTTACATCCTATGACAGCTGAGATAGGCCGTGACCCTAATTTAGATAGGAAAGTTAAGAAAATGGATGGTTGGAGGATGAAGGCATGATGATCACATTTGACTCGATTGGTTGCCCCACAATTTCCCCAAGCTGTCATGTGAAACCTTTTTCTTTTCTTATTGATTTTTAAAAATATAGTTAAGTGTGCGTTAAGGCAAACATTTCAATTATTTTTTATCAAGTGTGAGATAATAAGACAGGAAGGCTGAAAGTGGAGGCTGTGTGAGGAAAAGGTGATATAACCAAAAAGGAGATGAGGTCAGAGGAAAGAGGGCACGAGCAGAAGATAGGTGAGGACGACAGGCATAGAGGAAGAGCAAGAGCAAGTATAGAGAATACACACAGAGTTAAGATGGGATAAGAGAAGAGGAGCTGAAGGAGATGAAACCAGACAAGAGGAGAGATGAAGGGAGGAGATGTCTCTCCTCCAGCTCTTAGCCACGGGCCTTTGTGTCTATCAGCTTGGATTGCACACTGTTGCCTCTCAAAGTCTCTTGTTTACACAGCTTGACTGTTTAGATTCTTTTCACCTCCAAAACTTCACAGTTGGAAGCGTTTTAAGTGCATTTCCAGCCAGTCGACACACCCATGCATGATTACATATATTTAAAAAGAGAATTGGTCTTTTTTCATAAGAGATTGATCTGAAAGAGAGAATTATCTCTCTCTATCTAAATATCCTGGTCTAATCTGTGCTGTGACTGTGACGGAGCATTAGACATGCAGTACGAAAAAGAAGTGTTTTTAGCAGAGTATAAAAAACAAAGCACAGATTAGTGAAGCCATTCTGAAATCAAACAGATGTTGGGAAAAGCCGTTTAGGAAAGTCTAGATGTTCCTTTCAAGCTGGTTTAAAATGCTGGTTGTTTCCACAACAGGAAAGCAGAGAACTCTACATAGTGTGCGCTAAATTTGTTATTCCCTGCTGTCCCTTTTTAACCAGACTGAATTCAGCCAGACAGCGGGCGAAGCAGGCCAGGGAGGAGGAGAGAGGATTTGGGCTTCTCTGGTAAGTCGGAAACTCCACGGATATCAAAACTTTTCCAAAACAGTGTGAACTTCCGGCCTTTTCGCAATCAAACGTTCTCGTTCTTCTCAGAGCCATTTCCCCTCCCACTGGATGTGAACACACACAGATGTCAGTCTGTTGCCTTTCCTGGCAAATGTCCCCAGTCTAAATATCTTCGTCTATGATGCTGCCAGAATGTGAATTTATTAACATTAACACTCCCTAACCAACTCCCCAATCTTTCCACAGCTACACGTCTTTCTCTTTCACTCTTTGTAGCGGTGCCTACTCTTTTGTTCTAGCTGAAAGGTAGAAGGTCAGCACTTGTTTGATTTCCATTTCTCTAGTGGCAAAGTGTGGTTTTCTTGTGTGTGTGTGTGTGTGTGCCCGCAATCATTTTGGCAGCGAGGTTGGGCAGCCAATAAAAACAAAACACTGTTGTCTGCTTTATGCCTATGGTTGTCACGGTAGCACACCCTCTCATCATTGCCCACTGCTGTGAAAGTGGGCGTCAATACTTAAAAATCACAAAATAGCACTCAGTGCCTAAATTGCGCCTGCTGCCTTATTGACACATAATGCGTTATAATGGAAATCGCAGAGGTAGAAAAGTTCCCTAATGGCAGCAGTAAAGTAGCTCTCTTGACTGTGAGGTCTCTGGATGCATTAGAGTCCAGAGAATTGGCTCTCCGCTAGCACAGTGGTTTTTAAGTGACCCTCCGTAACCTTTGGCTCACCCCCTCATTCTGCCCTGCTGAAAGTGTGTCTGTGATTCAGCACGGAGTTGATCTAATGCACTGTGAGCTGAGGTGACACGGTGTGATGTGTGTCCACCGCCCAGTGGAGTGTGAAGGAAGGATCCCACCTCGCCCTTGCAGCACGCCGTGCCAAGCGGGGAGGCTGGGAGTTAAGGGACTCTGACAGCTTGGAGCTCATCTGCCTCAGCTGTTGGTGCTATGGTTCTTTTACTTTTGCCATTGGGGGGCGAGGGGGCTCCCCCTCTCTTCCAGTTTATCCATTTATGTTCCCGTTTGAATCTCTCTCTTTGCCTCGACTTTTCTCTCTGTCTGTGTCTGAATTTGTAATTCTTTCTGCTTCATGCTCAGCAATCAGTTATTGTGTTGTGAATGTGTGCTGCAAGCCAGAGAGGCTGAGTGTACACTTTTCAATGGCCGCGTCATAGAGGGCAACACCGAGGAGTAGCAGTTTGAAGCACAGTGAGGCGTGAAGTGTGTATTGTGAAGAAACAGCTTTTAGGTCCCAGGCTTTCAATAGAGGCTAGAGAGGTTTCTGTTTACCTCCATGCTGCTGTCTTTCACCGCTTTCAATCACGGGTCCAATCAGAGCGTGTTGTATTAATGTTTTTTTGATAACAAATAGAGGTGAGTAGGAAACAGATCAAAGATCAGAGCTGTGCATCTATCTATCCATCTATCCATCTGTCTGTCTGTCTGACTGTGCAAGTATAGTAAACTGAGTGCATTACTAAAATGTAAAATAAAATAGTAATTATAATAAGAAGAAACACAACCATAGGATTTTATGGCCATAGCTTTGATTTTTCCAAATGTCTGACCTTGCTACAACTGATTACGTGTTTCACTTGCTAAAGGCACAAAATTTCCTAAAACAAGCAACAAGTGCAGATGGCTGCAGCGCAGGGCTGGCAGAGCAAAGGGAAGAAAGGCGCCAACAATCCACTAGTGTCTGTGGGTCATAGCCAGTTATTTTCTGCAGCCAAACATTGAAGGATTTATTTATTTTTAAAAAATGGTTTAAAATATCTTGATTCTGCTCTTTGGTTTTACCTAAAACTGAAACTGCATATTATGCATTCCCTTCGGTTGCCAGGTTTTATTTACCCAAACTTCATTTTCATTTTATTTTACATTGCTAGCTAGGGAGCTGGCTGATGTTTTTTTTTTTTTTTTTACTGGTGCAGTCCATCTTATTTTTACTTGTGATATTACTACATTGCTGAATCTCAAAAAACAGTGGGCGAGGTGAGTGCAGTTTTGTTCAGAATGACTGGAGGGTTTTCAGTAACCTTTGATGCTTGACATTCTTCCTCTCCCCTAATTTTGTGTCATGTCTCCTCTGCCCACAATCAAAGAGTTAGAAAGTGACCCCTGCAAAACAGAAAGGGCAAAGTTACAAAAAAGGTTGTATGAACCCAGACTTTGCTTTTTTTGCCCAGTGATACTTTGGATAGAAGGAGTGTATGTAGGGCTGTTCGATATAACGATATATATCGGATGACGTCTACGTTTCATTTTATGCTATTGTTTGTTTCATGGTGTCGCGAAATAAACCGTTTACGGCAATATTTTTTCATCGTTTTGATGGTCACTGCAGTGGCTATATTAATTTCTTAAAGTTTTCTCTTTCTCTTATATTTAATATAACCACACTAAGGATGGACAAGCACCTGTTTTTATGCGTTGTGGTTAGCAACAACGACGGTAACAGCATCGCATGTCCGCTTGTTTATGTTCCACATAAACCTTTCACAATAAAGCTCAAGATCCTGTTGAGACTTTTCAAAATAAACTGAATCACGTGAAAGAGCAAATTATTTACGGATGAGAAGTAAAAAAGAGCCGCCAGGTGCTAAAAAATAAACCTTAGACTCAAACGTTAGAACAGGCACGCCGTGTAAGAAATACTCACAAAGAAAACGGCGGCTGTTACAACTTATGTCTAAAAATGTATAGTTTCATGCATCGGTTAAAACACTTGACTCCAGCTACATGACGCGCAGCTGGAAACACTTCCCGCAAGTCGAGCTGCCCGAGATTCACAGAATTTACAGAAAATGTTACATTTTTGTGATTTATATTGTTATCGGACGATAGAATTCTTATATCGGGATATGAGATTTTGGTCATATCGCACAGCCCTAAGTGTATGTGTGTATTTTATATATGTATATTTATTCCCCACTCGCGCTGTGGACACTCCTTATCCTTCAAGCTCAGGTCCTCTACCGGAGGCCTGAGAGTTTGAGGGTCCTGTGGAGTATCTTTGCTGTTTTTAGGACTGCCTTCTTCTGGACAGATATCTCAGATGTCGTTCCTGGGATCTGTGAGCCATTCCCCCAATTTAGGAGATAGTGGGAACACTACTGGTTTTCAGAAGAGAGGCTTGGGGGTTTGAATCCCAACCAGTTTATGCATCCATACTCAGGGTAGGCCCACATGCTCCCTAAGCCTACTTTGGAATGTGAGTGAGAGACACATAACTGGAGAATTATGCTGTTACAAAAGTCAAAAATTCAGGTCACTTAGGTGGTATTTACACTTTCATTTATAAACTCATGTGAAGTAAAATGCAGCAACTTTGTGAGTTGATGACAAAAAGAAAGAGGATAAAGAGTGAGATTTTTTTTATTCATGGATATTTGCTGAGCAATGACTGTAATTTTCATTCAGAGGTTCTGTGAATGTGGAGTTGAAGCACAATCCTCGGATCGCGATGTGAATGGCTTCACTGGAAAAAGGTTTTTTCTAAAACTACATATCTGCGTCAGCACCTCTGAATTTATATGTGACTGTTCAGACTGAGGTCACGTTCAAAAAATAAGATGTGTCTGATTGAGAGCCGCAGATGAGCATCAGTTTGAAAATTGAACAAATCAGACTCAGTGGGATTTGCCGTGGCTGCGTGTTATGAAAAGAATAGATGCGAGAGATTAGTGCTATTTTAGCCTGCAGTGATAACATGGCCTAATTAGAGCGAACATAGTTCCTGTTGTTTTTCAGGTTCACTGCAGAGCCAAAAAAAGCCTAAAAGTTGCATTGAAAAGGCTGAACACCGAACACTAATTTCAGTTTTAGATTTTCCCAGCTCAGTGTAACTGAACAGTTTGCTGTGAGTAGAACAGCAGTTTTCTTGCATGTGGTTAGAAAGCAGTGATATTACTCAGCGGCAGCTCAGAGATCAGACACACTGCGGATAAGTAGTGGGATACACGCTTTTGCAGAGGGCCTCTGGGCTGCTCCCAGCGCACACTGTTTCAGATGAATGCATCAAGACGTTTCTCCGGTGTCTCTTCATTATACGCCTGACAATTCTTTTACGTTTCTCTATGTCAACACTTATGTCTGTGCGTGTAATGTCTCCTGTTTGTGGGAAAGAAGCTGCGTATAGACACATTGTTTTAGTGTCTCTACTCTAATAGATGAAGGAGAAAAAATGAGATGTCTCATGTCTATTATGATGATTTACTTTTAAGAGTACTTGTACTTCAGCATTTTCTCATTAGATATAACCTTAACTTCATGACCACTTTTATGCAGAAATCATAGTGTATAAGTGTATGACATATACATGTAATCCAAAGATTTACTGTAAGGTTTTCTGCTTTTTTCCCAGTGAGACTGGTTTTGTGTGAAGCAGACACAAACAGGGAGATACCCGGAGACCCAGCTAGTTTTGGGAAGCACATGAAAAAATAAGCAGATGAATAGATGGGCACAAAGACAGTGAGGGCCAGAAAGAGGCTGGTGAGGCCCTTCATGGGGGACTTCTGCTTGTCTTTGCCGTCTTCCAGGGCAGTGGAAAAAGTTGGCTTCATGCACAGCTGCTTCACAAACAGCTCAGCAGAGTCTGCTCTGTGTCTGGTGTTGCATCTCCATCTTTATTTTCCCTGATTGCGCTCTCCTCTCACCTGCACAGCCTTGCCCCAGGCCTCGCTCCACCTTCACTGCTCTTCCTCTCTGTCCAATTATTGGGGAATCAAAAGTTGTGTACTTTCACACAGTTATGTGCTAGGCCTGTTTCTTGGAGCCAGCCAAGCTAGCTGATCCTCCCTTTCTCCCAGTCTTTATGCTTTGTTAAGCTAATTGACTGCTGGCTTGGCTTCATATTTAGAGCACGGACACAGGGTTTCTGCCAGTTGCAAGCCCATCGGCATGCCGGGCCTAAGTTTGGCATTCCGCTTTTATAGATACAACAACAACTTGAAGTGAAGATCTAAGGTTATATGATTTTATAACTTAATACCATCTAACTTCAGTTCAGTTGATACATGTGTTCTTTTGCAATGCCACTCTTACTCACAAAGCCATCAATGCTCAGATACTCAGGCAGACTATTCGACTGGCTTAAGAGGGAGCATTTTTCAAAAGGAAGGCCCTACTTCACTTTACCATTATTTTTATTTTGCCAGAGAAGGATCAGGCTCTGGCCCATCAAGGATTCAAATCCTTTGTTGGCGCTGCGTGATTAGTGATTTTTGTATACATTTTTTTTCAGTGCGAAATGTCTAGGATAGAATTTCAATGTGGCTTCAGGACTGAGAAGACTGTCCTTATACTGTCGAAACTGGTGGGATCTATCAGTGTTGGAATAGCCTCTGAGAAACCGAATGATTTATGTGCCTGCTAGCTGTGGGTCCTGGTTCAAGGCCGAGCCTATCTGCTCATCACTATAAACAGCGTGCTCCCTGGGTGTCGTGCTGGAATACAAATGCTTGAATTTAGATGTGACCCCTGGCTCACCTGCATCTCAGCCAATTCTAATGAGAAATCTCTCTCTGTGTACCTGCTGTGAGAGGGAGAGTAAAGGAATGAGTGCGTATGAAACATAGAGGCACACTGATTCAAGCGATTCAGACTTTTAATTATGGCTGTATATTGAAATACTTTTTTCTGTTACTATTTTGACTGTATTCATTTTAAATGACCACATTAATAGGCATTGCTATAAACACGGAGTAAACAATAACCCCAAAATATTAGGATACCTAAACAGAGACATGGATTTTATTAGGCATAGGACAACATCATTTTAGTTTGTGGTGCTTTTTTAACATGTTGGTCCCAAATGTTCAATAGGTCTTCAAAATAGGTTAGCTAGTGACTCAGAAGGCTATTAATCATTTTTATACTCGTTGCAGTTTCAGTGACCTCTTTTGATGGGAGCATTGCCATTCTGAAGGAGACCCCTCCCAGCAGGAAAGAAATATTTCTTCATGCGATAAAATCGATTGCTCAGAATGAGCAGATGTATTTGCAGCTCTGTTTTACTACAGGTCAAGGCTACGGGTTTTGCCTTTAATTGTTTTACATATGTGATAAGCATGGATGCCCATGTCAGCTATATTTACTTGGTGAAGTGGTATAATGTCAATGCATTAATGTTGTACGGTAAAACACCAGCTATTCAACTGAGACATCTATAGAAAACATGTGGAAACTTTTAAATCAAGCCTGAGATGGACATTGAAAAACACAATTTTCTGGTTACAGATAGTTTAGGTTTACATTGTATCGTTGACACATCACAAAATTCTGTTGCGCTGAGTACTGAAAACCATCATCTTCATTTGAAATAGTTTGTGAATCACATTAAATATTCTGTAATTTTATCCTACACTTTATTCAGCCGTGTTTGGCTGTGGCTGCTTGTGTAATCACACCATTTAATGCTGAATAACTTTACCTTCATTAGCTGAGGATGAAAATGAATATGCAAAGAATATTTTCTTGTGTTTATGTACTGAGAAAAGTACTGTTTTTAGAGAAACCCCCCCAGAAATTGCTATAATAACCCAACTTATGAATAACTGTGTTTGAAGCGCACTGTTTAATGTAAACGCGACGACCAGTAAAATCCTCTTATTCGTTTTTCGTGTGTTGACAGAGGAGGTGGGTGAGGTGTTTCCTGTGGAGATACTGTACTGTATCATTATGTGTTAGGTTGGTAATTCATTATTCTGTCATGTTAAGCATTGGAGGCATAACCCCCCCCCCTCGTCAGAAAAAACTGAAACACCTCTGGGTGGCTTCCCCAGAAGCAAGTGACACACGCTTTGTCCTACAGCGATGTTTGACCTCACTGCCTCATCCTTTTTCCTCTACCTGTACTGAGTGATAGATGCAGCCAGATAAACGCCACAGGCTCCACCAAAGCCTCACACAGCCATTATCCAACACTCAGCAGACACTTCTCATGCATTAGCGACCGGTCTCATCCTGTCAAAGGCAGACGCAGGACAGAGACTGTTAGCGGAAGCTTGCGGACTGTTAGTGTTAAATGGGAGCAGTGTTTCCTCCGGAATCACCGGTTGACAAATGAGGGCTGATGGAGCAGTTCTTGTCGGAGGCCATTATTTTTGATGGGACCAGATGATCTGTAAGGATGGAGCACTGTTTGTCTGAGCTGCGGCGCCTTCTGGGCAAAATATCAGACCTACTCGAAACCACTCAGACTCTTCAAATGATGGATGTAAAAGGGAAAATTGCTAAGCTGTAACACCAAGAATTTTTTTGTTCAGTCTCTGGCGTATTGTCACGACTCAGCATCAGCCGCACATCCAAGGAAAGTTGTGAAGAACATAAAGAGACTCCCTTTATGAGAAGGCTAAGTCTTTCATTATTGTCATTAATACTCATTAGCTAACGTTTCAGTCATCCAGACCCATGAGAGAGATAGAAGCATGTTCACACTAAGCCTCGGTAAGGCACCAAGAGTCCTGATCAGTCACTCAACCTCCAGGGGTTTTATTTTCATTGTATTCTTTAATCTTCAAACTCACTCTTTAATTTTACCAAATCCAATGCTTCAGTTAAAATTAGGTCATTCAATTACATACTGACAAAAAAAATAGTTCCATCAGCTTAAGGGAGATGTTATCGCTCTCCCTGTTTCCTTTTGGTAAAATAAAACATACACAAGTTCTCGGCCTCAGAGCTTAATTAGATCAAATTCCATCTGAAATGGGAAATTCAGACTGAAAATTCCCAGCATCTCTGCCTTCATTTCAAAGAAATGTTGGAGGAGTTTGCACAGGGATATCTTTGATGAATTGTTCACTTCCCCTGGAGGCGAGTTTAGCATATGAAAACCTGACTACAGAAACAGAGTGCCCATACATTTTGCCAAAGTAAGCAAAGCTCATTCAGACTCGACCCAAAGTGAATGTTTGGATCAGCGTTGCAGACACACTGCTGTCACATTAAGCAGCACTTCTATATGCGCTGCGGTGTATTTTGGTGAATAATGTGAGTTGTGTGGGTTGGTTAATGGTACTGTTTTTTGTTTTTCACTGAGTGTAAATAAGAGGAAAAAGTATATGACTGGGAAAGTGAGTTGACTCATAATTATTCCGCCTTCTGACAGCTAGAGAACCAAATTTTTGTATTCAGTTTAATGTTCAAGTCTTTTTCCCCCCTCTGTCTTGAACAATGTTTGGTAGAGTATTAATAAAAGACTGCAACTAAAAATAGTAATGAGTGAAAACGGAAACAGTTGAAAGTTTAATAGCAAAAGCAAAATAAAGTAATGAGAAAGATGATTACAGAACTCCATGTAACGACTAAGTACACCCCATGATTCAGTCGGGATTCAGTAGGTGGCAGGACCTTCAGCAGCAATAATATGAAGTAATCCATTTTCGTAAGACTTTATCAGTGTCTCACATTATTGCGGAAGAATTTTGGCCTACTCTTCTTTCTTTGTGCACAGGTCTCTGAAATGCCACCACAGCATTTCAGTCAGTTTGAGGTCTGGATTTTTCAGTGAAGCTTTTTCTGTTGTAGATGCGCTGCTGTGCTTGGGATCATTGCCCCGTTGCATGACCCAGTTTGGGCCAAGCTTTAGCTGTCACAGCTGGCCTCGTGTTTAACTCTAAAAACTTTGGTGCACAGAAGAGTTCATGGGCAGTGACTCCAAGGTGCAGAGACCCTGTGATTGTACCCGTCCAGTTGTATGAGATGTTTGTGCTAATATGCTCTGCTTTCTTTTTGGCATTGTGCATCATGGTCAAACATTTGGTTTTGTTTGTGCAAAGGCAATTGTTGCAGAAGTCTTGTAGTTTGTTCAGGTGCAACTTTGCAAACTTCAGCTGTGCTGGCGTGTTTTGCATTTTTTAGAGAAAAGAAGCTTTCTTCTGGACACAACCTGTCCAAACAAGCCATATTTGTTCACTCTTTTTCTAATGATACTGTTATAAACGTTAACATGTAACATGCTTATCATTACTTACCCTCTTAATTCCTAAGGAAGCAGTGGGTGTATTTACTTTTTCACACAACTGTGTTCAGTCCTTCGACCTGATTTAATTTTTTTTATTACTGTACGAATTGCTTTAGTCATTTATTGATCTGACATGTAAATATATATATTTTTTAAAAACTTATTTAACTCACAGATGCTTTGATTCAGTTCTGTTTTTCTGAGCTGGTTCTGCACAAGAGGAAGGGTAACCTCCTAATAGTGTCTTTTAATAAGAAAAAACCATGATTTGATTTTCTCACACTTTGAAAGGACCATTGTTTGTGTCCTCTGTGTCTGAAATTGGATGGTGAGTCCTTTTGGAGAGCAGCGGAGGGGAAATGATTTGTATTCACCTGCCGTATCTGAAAGGGGCTGAGGAGGGGCTGGGAGGGAGAGAGAGTGAGCGAGAGGGGGCAGTTACATAGTGCTTTCTTTATATGATAATGGATTGCGCTGACATTCACACACATTGTTGTGCGGCGTGTCAGTTAATACTCTTAACTCGCGGGATGAATGGCAAATTTTGAACAGATGCCATTAAAGTACTGTCTCACACTGGCACAGGTGACAGATTTATGTATAATGTGTCTTTTTTATGAAAAAAACACCAACATGGCACCTTTATGCACGTGCAACATATTTGTCACGTCATCATTCACTCCTGCAAATGAATTCCTTTTCTGAATTTCTTTTTTTTCTCTCTTGGTTTTTTTTATGTAACCCCACTCTCTTTTATTGGCCCAGCTGGGCAACTAGATTCTTGTGTCAGCTGCACAAAAGAAACAAAGTGAAGCTGGGGACAGGCAGTAATGAGCAACTCCTCTTACAGTGTTACATATAGACCTGCTGCAGTGTTTGGAAGCCTTACGGAGACAATGGATGGTTTTGAGAGGTCTGGAGCTCTCTGAAGCCCTTCTTTGATTGAGTTTCCTGGCTCTAGGCTCCAGCGTTGAGGATGATTGTGGAGTGGGATCTGTAGGTCCAGGAAGGGGAGGACGGTGGGGGCCTGAGGACCCTCCTCTGTGCTGACCTTTTACAAACAGGTGGGGTGGAGTGGAAGGGGCTGACAGTGGAGGAGGAGAAGGAAGGAAAAGCGGGAGAGACCTATTGTGGCGCTCTGTGAATGCAGAGGTGGCACTCAATAACAACACTCACTGCCTCCTTCCACCTGCCGCAGATTTTCTCACAGCTTACTTTTCCCACTTTTAAATTAAATATTCTGGTAAAACACTGTGATAACATATTGTTCCATCACAGAGCCAGTATTCACACTTTGTTTGCCAGCAGAACTTTCTCTCTAGTCGCATTGCTGGCAGCAAGTCTTTAGGGATTGTGTCAGTTTGTTGTGACGGTAGGTACACTGGAACACTTTGGCTTGGAGATGGCCACGGTTTCCTCCAAGGATAAATGTGAGTGACTTTGGCGATTTCCCTGACTACTTTTTGTATCACAAATACAATTTTGTAGAAAAAAGCCCCAGAAGGACAAAAAAACATGCAAAAAATATTTTTACTACAGTGCTGAACACTTGAGGAGATAATAACAAAAAATAACTTTATTTTTAAGGTGTTTTTGAGTTCTCTCATTATCTTAATGATCTTTAAATATTACAACTTTCACCACACTTTACTGAGCCTTAACAGATCTAGATATTTCCCCAGTAGATATTTTCTACTGGGATTTTCTGACACAGCCATCTCTAGGGTTTATAGAGAATGTGCTGAAAATTATATAATAATCCGTTAGTAATGCCTGACTTCAAAGGAGAATGGAGAGACCTCATCAAGCTGACAGGAAGGCAAAAGTAACTCAAATAAACCACTTATTACAACTAAGGTATAGAGGAGTGCACAAAGGTCAAACCTTGAAGCAAAGTGGCTACAGCAGCAGAAGACCACACCAATCCCCATGAGTATCATTGTAGAGAAAGATGGCAGTATCATGATGCAGATGTTTTTATTCAGGTTTGCAATCTTGGTTTTTCTCGTAATTGTTACATCCCTATTACTCAATAGGCACTACTATGTTAAATTTGAAAGTACAGCTATACTGTAAGCAATACTGCAAGCGATGTTAGCAAGCTAATAGCATGCTAACATTGTGCTAACATTTAGCTTAGAGCTCACCTCAGAAGTTCCACTAAAATAACTTATTTCAGTAAATTATATGTGTATTTCTGTTTACAAGCATTCTCTTAAGGATTTTACATGAATAAAAAACTATTTTATTTCTTCCTTTATAGTTCTGTGAATCAATATAAGCGTGCTGTTTATTCTAATTATGTGCAGAGAAATGGCCACAGGATACAGATTGTATTCAATAAGACTCAGCCTCACCGCCTCTGTCCACCTGCTCCTTTCTCACTTTTGAATTACATGTTCTGGTAACACGCAGCGGTAACAGATTGTTCCAGCTCACAGTCAGTGTTCACGCTTTGTTATCTGATGTTGCCGGCAGATTTTACTGGAGTGAATGGTACCCGCACAAAGTGCAGACAGCTCCAAATGACCAGTTGCTCCCTGCCTGCCTACATACTGTATCAGCACAATTCAAATTCCAGCAGAAGTGCGTTCATTATACAGTCATGCTTTTCTAGAAAGCCCTAGTTGCAACTGTTGACTCAGAGCAATCATATATAAACACTGTTTCTTTGTGCTACCATGGCTGACTTAGCCCGCTGGAATTCATTTGCTACATCAGAGCTTTTGTGAGTCAGAGGTGATCATTTCCTGCACACAGACTCTCGTTATGGCACCCCTAAGCTTAATGTAAACTTCTCATATTGGCACCATCTTGAGAGACCCTTCACACGTGTAGTAAGCCATCCGGTGTGGACATAGTGGCAAACTGAGATTCTAATCACATCTCTTTTGTTGAGCTCAGAGGAGGCTGAGACTGTTTTTTTTTTGGACCAAACAGATGTCAAATGTGCAGGTTTTCTCTAAGGTTACTTTTGGGATGATAAATGGGCCTGGGCCTTTTTCTCCTGTTTTCTTTTTTTGTCTGTATTTGATGAGAGAATTGACTTTTTTTGTTGGCATGGAAATCTAAAAGTATTGAGGGGATTGCCATGGATACAGAATGCCCGTTTGGAGTGCAGTTTTGAGTGGCTGTACTCTGCTGGAAAGTGTACAGACAGTCCCTATATTTAGCTTGAAACCATTTTACTATCTTTGCTGAGATTTAAATTGCTTAACTCCTAAAGCACTATTTGAGTTTACAAATGCACAGATATTTCTATCTGCTGGCTCACAGGATTTGTTCCCAGAGGAGATTGGGTTTTGTTGATTACTTTTTTTGTTCAAACCTGCCATGTCTCTGTGGCTGAAGTTTGTCTTGTGGTGTCGTATGAGGATTTTAACAGTTTCTTTAGCTATTCAGGAAGCAGGTCAGCATGCATTCCTCCCACTCCTCTTGCATTTGCTCATGACAATGAACGTCTGCTCAGCATATGAATGGCTTCACCCATAACGCTCTCATGTGGTAGGGCAGGCATACTCGAGCTCCGTGCTTTGCACTGCTCCGGTGTTTATCTGCCCCCTTCTGCACAAGCAGAAATGTTCTCATACATAAGTAATTATAGTGTAGTGATCAGCTATTGCATAAAGATCAAGTTCAGATACACATTTGCGATTCCCCGCTAGTACTTTTCCTAAGGAGAGGGATTTATACCCAAACCCCAAGAACGAGAGACCTAATTGAGGAAACGCAGCCATAATGTGAGGACATGACGTAGCAACTAAATGTATCAAATAAAAGAAATATGTATTTTTATTGCACTTGGATTCCTTATCGATAATGTATTCGTTATCAGTGATATCCCTAATTCTAAGTCTAGCCCCAGGCAATCAGAATATGCAATTTTGTTTTTCTCCCAAGTCTTGGCAATCAGGGATCAAAGAAAAATAATGATTGTAACGCAAATCAAAATCTGTTTTCATTTCCACCTGCCCCCCCAAAAAAAAGGAAAGAAAAGAGAGTTTTGCCTTTTCCTAAAATATAGGGCCAGGGTAAGGTTAGCGTTATCATCTCTGATAACTTAGACCTCCAAGGCGTTAAGAGCACCATCCCATCTAGTGGTGCTGCTTCCATCTGCATGTTAAAGAGGCCGTCTTCCTCAGAAGTGCCGGCGCCGTCTCTGATTAGCATTTAGGCAGAGGGAACAGCGAGCGAATCCTGAAGTGTTTTTGGCATGTATGGCGAGCAAGCTTTGTGAATGTCAATGTGTGGCGCTCTGAAAGAAGGTAAACTAGACAAATTGCCGGACATGTTGCATTAGCAGCAGATGCCAATTAGAATTAAGACTTGTTTTATGTCGATAGCCAGGGGAGTTTCAAAAACAAAGCCTTGTAACTTTAAAGGCCTACCCCCAGAGATGTAATCGAGCTTTTCCATGAAGTGTGACGACTTGCCTAAAACAGTTTTTCAAAAAGCAAGAACTCATGACGTAGTAGACAAAACATAAAGGTCAAAGTATCTGAAAAATCCAAGAGCCTACACATCCCATAATTACACCCCATGTACATGTTTTTTTTCTTTGAGTGATTTTCTGCCTGGTGCAAAGTCAGTGGAGTTCACATCATATAAAGTGGTTAATATTACTAATGAAAATACTGAAGCCTATTTACTCATGTGTTTGGGAGGCCTATGCATCAAAACCACTACAGCTCTGGCCAGAAAGCTGAATTTAAATAGCATCTTTACAGTGAATCAGATGATTGAAGATCTTTTATTGTGTTGCATTGTACAGTTCAGATCAAGGGCTCTGGTGTGTTCTTTGGGCTATGGGGTCTCGCTGAACAACAGGACCCCAATTCATATGTTAACCACACCAATTATTTGCATACGCTGCCTCATTTACAAAAGCTAATGAGAAGATTATGGGAAACATACACTGAAGCCGGCCCATGGAATGTGTGTTGTGGTCCTGTGGCTGCTAATAAGAGGCCCGTGAAAGGTATTAGTCAAAGCCACTGAACATTCAACCTCATGTATCATTGCTGTAAATTGTATCACCGCTTACCCCTGTTTAGCACATTAGCTGTGAATCCACAGCTTAAAAAGACAAAGGATTAAACTGTATTATTATATTATATTATATTATATTATATTGTAATCTATAGTGATGTTTTTAGCTAAACTGTAATAACCTTACTATTTGTTTAACTTCTTTGACCTCAACTTTGAGATCCATGGAAGACACACACACACACACACACACACACACACACACACACACACACACACACACACACACACACACACACACATACTCCTGATGTCTAATAGCACAGAGAAATACATGCAGCCCAAGGCATGAATAGCAGGCACCGAGAGTACCCGGCAATCTCAGAAAAATAAACGCTTCCAACCGAATCAGTTTCCTCATCACCTCCTTCCTGAGCGTGGAGTCATTCTCATCATAATACCCCTCCACCCCCATCCATTCAGGCATCTGTGGGGGATCCCTGCTGCTCCATTAAGGCCATACCGAGGCTCACAAACCCCTGATTGCATGAGCCATCAATAGCACTGATTATGGAAGTTAATTAGGGTGCTTGGTGCAGGAGAAAGGCTTGTTTTTCATCATAGATGTTAAAAGTGTAGAGTTCTGATGCAATAGCTGTGATTCTGTCAGGGTTGCAGTGTTGCATCACTAATGTTTGGCACATACAAAGGCAAGATCTGTGCAAGTGATGAGCATATGAGGCATATAGTGTTATCTGTTGCTGTGAGGGGAATTCAACTGGGATTTTTTCTATACTGACTGCAATTCATTTACACTGCGGTCTACTTCCATTGTCAGTCTTCGTGCCCCTGTCACCTCTATCTGTGTGCTCAGACACGTCCTGACCCTCACATTCTGTTGACAGCCTCTGTGAATGTGCTTTATCCTGGGTGTGTATGTGCTGTTGCGTGTGCTATGTCCCTGACATGTGCACAAAACCAATTAGTTTTGGGATGGTGAAGTAGCTGGGTATGGGAAAATGACAATGGAGTAATTGAAGAGGCTGGATGAATGAGAGGCAGACAGCTCAATGCAGCTTTTACAGAGCAGAGTGTTGACAAAATGAAAAGCAAGACGTGAGCGAAGGTGGTCTTATGTAGTCGGAGACAGTAATTAACATTGCAGCCTTTCACTTTGCTGACATTAATTTTTACTGAACTTAGCTTGTTCGGTATTTAAACGCTAGCTTTGCTCATTCATTTTTTTTCTGTAATCAGATAACAAAGCTGGCCATTTGTAAACCACATGTTTGTTTGTGTTGGCTTTTCTTTGTAACCATTTCAGGCACGATTTTCAACAACTTTAACCTCACATTAAGCTGAAAATGTCTGGCTGAGTAAAACAGTTCCAAAAAAACTTGCTTTTCCATATTTGATGTTCACTTGTCATTGAATGTAAATGTTTCAAGAGATGCAAGAAATGTACAGAAAACCCATAAAACAATAACTTCAAAGTATTTTGTAAAAATTCAAAATATTAATATTACTTCATCACAAGTAGTTTAAGATGCCACAAGCAACAAATGTACCAAATGATTATTATTCGAGTTACTACGTCCTCTTAGCTCACTGATACATATCTTTCAGTGTTTTTGTTTTACACCCTGCAGCTTTGTTTTTGGTTTACTGTGGCAGCTGTCATGGTGTTCAGATGATGGACTCTGTCTGCAAGGAGAGAGCTGAGACTGAAATATGTTTTCAGTGCCGCCTGTTTGTCTGCAGGGATGTTTGCATCAAAAAACGACCTTTCTGAATTCTGTGAAACTTGATGGATAAGGTGAAGCACAGGCAAGGGAACAATGGAAAATATGGCATTGACCTCGGATGGGCTCTCCCACTTGTCTCTTGTTTTTTAGATGCAGCTGGCAGCAGTTGTGAATAAGCACTGTACTTGTCAAATCTACAAGTTTAAAGACATGGTTCACTCCCAAATCTAACTTGGTGTTATTTTTCAATCTAAATCGTTTTCATGTAAGTTGCCAAATTTTTGAGATATCGGCTGTAGAAATGTCGGCTTTCTTTTGAATAGAATGGAATAAATTGGCGTGTAGTTGCCGTGTAGTACTCAAAGTGCCACTTTGAAAAACTCACCAGAAATATATTTTCTTGTTGGCCAATATATTTGGTTCTAAAATCACCAAATATTGGTATCGGCTGTAAAAACGATGTCATCACGAGGTAGTGCCACGAACAGTTATCACGTTTCAAAGTGAGACACCAGCTTAGTTTTCTTTCTCAGCTTTATCTATATGAAAAAGAGTGAAAATCATTTCTGGAAGTGCCCTTACCAATCTGTTGTGTTTTTGTCTAAGAGACAATTTCCTGTTCGATATTATCAGCCATCTGACGGCTTTTGGCACAGCACTCCAAACGGGACTGGGGTTTTATCTGAGCTCCAGCAAGAGAGATATGTTGACTTTAGGCTTCCATCTTCTGTCAGCACAGGATGCATAGGATGGTCCAGCAATAGAGAAATATATTTTGCGATTAAGGTTCACCTTGAATAATTGTATATTGAAATAAAAAATTGGTTTTGAACTCTAGTTTCTTTTTCTTTTTTTTCAAGATTCAGGCCCAGCTTGGATTACGCTCAAAATATACTGAACGACATGAGTCGACTGAGTTTCCACCGTCACTCAACTGTTAGATGGATATGAGGTTTGGCCTCATATCACTGCAACTCACAGGGGTGACTGTAGCAAACAGACATATACTGTACACACATATACACATACAAGTAAACACAGGCCCACACGTGTACAGTGTGAACAAAGGAAACACACTGGCTGGCTGGAGCTGAGCTGCTACACCTCATTAAATTGGGAAATGAATCTAGGATGAATCCCTGGCTCCATTCCAGATAAGAATCTCAAAGCTTATTGGGGATTCACCATAAAATGTATAATTAACACATTTATTCTGTTGCTGTCACATGCTGGCCATTTTTACTTCACCCTTTTTTTCACTCTCAGTTCGGGCTGTAATTTATGATTTAGAAAAAAACCCAAAAGTAGTGATGGTGACATTAATGCCTTAATGCCTAATACCAAACAAAATGAATTGGTGCTAGAAAATCACTGCGCTGCAACACCTTACTCATAATCGTGAATGGATTTTGCATAAACAACATGTGATTGTAAATTTCCAGCAGAAACTGAAAATATACTGAAGGAAAGGGAATGTACAGTTTCAGCACCGATGCCCGCAGCCTGCAAATTGGCTTGATGAAATGACCCTCTGGATCTTTTCATGTCAAATCCCAAGCCAGAGCTGCCTGAGGTGTCCACAGCAGTGTGATTGGCTACCCTGGGCGAATAATACAGGCCTTCCCAGGAGAGGTGTAGTTGAAGCTGGGGGCAGTAGACATTAGCCTTGGTCTCTTCCCATGCTACTAGACACCGGCTCTGACGATGGTTCTGAATCATGACTTTAGGGCAGCACTAACAAATACCTCAGTTCCCCTAGGAAGACCAGGTCTTACCGCATGGCTGTCTAGCCTCTGGTACCAGACATAGCTTTTACAACCTCATCTGCAGCCCTGACCTGCCCCACGCCCTAAGCAGGCATACAGTATGCATGTGTAACTCCAGCTTTAGAGTGCTCCACGTGATTTTTTTCATTCTGAATTTGCTTATGCGATAATGTAGCAAATTAATCTGCCTGCGCTCTAAATTAAGCTGTGACATTTTTAATATGGTGCCAGTGGATGAAGAAGCGAGATAAAAACAGGTCAGACTACAGTTATTAAAACGACTCCTCCTAAGTTCATTTTCTTCATTCTTTTGACTCGGCAGCACTGAATTATGCAGATTAATATGAATTCAAATGAGCAGTCAATTTAACCTTGTGCTTTTTTAGATTTCTCTGAAGTTTGAGCCACATTCTGATCTTTTATAACTTCAATATTATATTCTATGATCTTTTGCCTGGATTAAGGTGTAATGTGGTAGCTGCGAGCTGTGTGGCTTTCTACTCAGTTCATTCAACGCTTGTGTTGTGATCAATGATTGTAGAGCAATGACTGCAGTCATTGGTTGTGATGGAGACACAATTTGATAAAACTACTTAACAAAAAAAAAATCCCCACTTAACAATGAATCAGTACCCCAGTTTGCCCAAGCAAGGAAAACATACGTCACCTCAGCTTAACCTGAAATCTTGTTGAACTTGTACCAACTGTCCTCGACAAACAGAGATGTCACACATATTTATTTCTGTCTCGTCACGTATGACATTCCCACTACAGCAGTCTCATGAAAGAATGATGGTTCGCTCTCTGAAATCTGACCTCATTTCAGATCACTTTGCTGCTGGCTCAGCCGGTCAGTCAATCACATTGATAAAGCTCCGAGTGAAATGGAAAGTAAAGTGAGTGTCCCCTTGTCTTGTCCCTTGGCATATCATCTGCCAGCTGATGTGATCGATACGGCAGAGAAACCTAATGGCATCATGGCTGCGCCTGTGATTAGCCCTGCAAAATGAACCCATGTGGGCCCCGTCGGTCCCTATCGGAATGCACTAGATCAAAAAGATAGCTTCCAGCAAATTGCAGTGGACGGTAACTAACATCAATCTGTGGCTAGAGCTATGATGTGTCTCTCACTCATTCTCTCTTTCTTTGACTCAAAACCACATAATAGAACAAAACTCATTATATGACTGATGACAGCAGTAACTGGATGTGCTATTCAGCCCAGCGGTCTCTGTCCTTGCTTATGTCTCTAAAAGCCTCTTTCCTTCTTTTGTTCTTCTCTTGTCTCTACCTGCAGTTGTGAAAGTGCACGTGTCCTCAGAGGCGGTGCGTCACTGAATTTGGGGGCAGACCTTTGCGTCTCACGTGATCATGGAGTGGAGGAGGATGGATGTAGGAGTGCTTCTGCTGTTCCTGGTGCACCTTGCCACTGCGCTGGAGGTCCCACTAGACCGTAAGACAACAAATCACACACAGCTGTAAACAAAGTGATCGCACAGTGTCAGGGTTACTTTGCATTTAGTTACAAGATAAGTCACCCGGCCTATTAGTTGATCAAACATTTTGATAATCAAGCACATAAAAGCCGAATTTATTTTGATTTTGGATTGACAAATTTACCGATAATGACTTCCAGGTCCAGTACAGTTTGGCTGATAAAAGTTTTACCCTTGTGTAACACTGTATAGCTTTTTCTTCTTTATGTTATAAATATTGTTCGCAATTTATTAATTTTGCCTTAAATTTCAGAAAAGTACGAAAACAAGCTATTTTTAATTTCTGAATCTAAAAATTCTGCTTTAAAATTCTTGTGGCAAACAAAAATATGAAACACATCCATTTGAAAGTAGAAAATATTTGTTGTTCATGTGAAAATTGGCTATTAAATAATTATTTTGGAGTCAAATAACTATTTTAGCTCTAGTCTAGTCTAGCCTTTCTTGTATGCATCTGTGTAGTTTCATCAATGTACTTTATGTATTTACCAGTTACTGTGACTGCATTTTATCCGTGTAAATGTAGTGTTGTTTGTATATTAACAATTTTTAGATACTAATTGTGACTTACATGGACTGACATTTAACGTTTCAGCCTGAAGCTTCTGTTGCTTTTTTGTATTTGGTTGACCACTGGAGGCCTCCATTCCTCAATATAGAGCTAGCCATGTGTGAACCTTGTTACAAGGCAGAGATATTGAGGGGGATATTTTTCACAACTAATATCTGGTTATTTTTACTGTCACTATTCTTTTTTCTTTCTTCTTTGCTGAAGTTCTGGAAGGATGTAAGTCTCAAAGAATCTGAGTTTTTGCTTGCGGTTTGTTTTTGGATATTAAAGATTACATTTTATCTAGCTGCTCGTTATGAATTGTTGAATTGCATTTAGTCTGATTTGTTTTACAGGATAATGAGTGTGATTTCGAGTGGCCTTGGCATGTTGCATGCATTGATTTCTGTGTTTCTTTGTTTGCTGTTTTTGTTCTGTGTGTTTCTGCAATGGTAGAGTATTTTCCACAAAGCAATACTGCAAACAGCATGAGTCCTTATATCATTTGTTTTGTCATAGTCCATTACTTATCTCCGCAGCACTGACAGGAATACATTAGGCATCGGCTCATTGCAATAAAAGGAAATGTACCTGAGCTTTCTGCCTACCTTTCTACATTCTGAGAGCTTTTTTCAGTTTGTCAGCAAACAGCTGTGTGGTTTTATTCAGTATGCTAAGTCTGCATGTTATTGGTAATCACTGCTGGTGTGGTCATTGCAGCAGCAGGAAAGAAAAAAAAGAGGCCTACTTATGCAGTAAAGGTCCTGATTAAATATCGCCCGTTTTCTGGTTGTCTTTAGTGCCGCAGCCGCCAACCATCACTTACCAGTCCCCTAAAGATTACATCGTCGACCCACGAGAGAACATTATAATCCACTGTGAGGCGAAGGGAAAACCGCATCCCAGGTAGGAATCCGTGAATTTCTTTTAAATGGAAAAAAATATATAAATTCCCCAGGAGTGGATTCAGGTACCACCTGTCACAAATGTTTAAAATGTTTTCAGCAGGTTTTCTAAACAATGCCAGAAAAGTTCTGCTTGACTCCTACACATTCAGGCCTTGAATGCTTTGAATGAATGTAACATATAGTTAGCTTTCATCAAGATAACATACATGCACATAAATTTGTGGTTTTATGCTCGCAAGAACTCATAGATAAAATACACCTCTCAGCCCTTAACCTTTACTTTACCCCAGATTATTCTTCCCCCAGCCCAAAGTAAGTTTATTATGTAACCATCCAGAATATTTTTGTAGATTTAAACTCGGGAAATATAGGAAAAACTTTTGAAAAAGTTCTTTAAAGAACACAATTGGAAACATTTACAGTAAAAATTCAGGTGCAATGAATTTACCAAATAGGTAAAACAGATTTTATTAATGTGTTATTTTTTATATGAATTACCAGATTTGATCACTTGAAAATTACCTGCATTCTTATGATAATGGTCTTATTTTTCCTTAGTTTCTCCTGGACAAGAAATGGGACCCACTTTGACGTCGAGAATGATCCCAACGTGGACATGAAGCCGCAATCTGGGACTCTGGTGGTGGATATCAGCAGAGAGAGGGTTGAACACTACGAGGGGGTGTACCAGTGCACAGCACGAAACAAACACGGAACCGCTGTTTCCCACAATATAGTGGTTAGACAGTCCAGTGAGTGCAGCTTGCTGTATCACTTCTTTAAAATCACTTCTCTCACTTCTTTCATTGTCTCATGTGCATCTTATGAAAAAAATCACGTCCTTTCTTCTCTTTTTCTAACGATTAAGTTGCAATTTCCATCTTAAGAGCACTCCTGGAAGGTAAAAGTTGTTTGTAGAAAGGTGCATGTTTTATTTTGTTGGACTCGACGGTAGATATAGGTGATTGAACCTTTGTAATCTCCCCACTTCCATATTTTTATTCTTGATCATTCCCCTCATCTTGCCACATCGTCATGCAAGCTCCAGTCTGTCAGCGACCCATATTTTATGCCAAATTATGATTTGATCGTGCTATTCTCCAACCGATATAGGATCCCCCCTGTGGTCAAAGGAGAAAATCAAGCCAATCGTGGTGCAGGAGGGCGTGTCTTTGGTGTTGCCGTGTCGCCCCCCTGCTGGCCTACCCCCTCCCATCATATTCTGGATGGACAACAGTGAGCAACTTGATCTCTTATGTTTCTTTGTGGTAACATGATGTTTCTGCTGCATAAGATTAAGAATTACGGTGATTTTCTTTTTCAATTTCCTGTTCCATCTTACAACCAATCATACTTGCTGTATTTCATTTTGCAAGCTAGGCTGTTGGAAATGTGGAAATCGTAATATATTTTTTCTGCTGTCACATTTATTGGTTTCTGTTCATTCCTTAAAATTTATCACATGAAAAATACTGAATGGCAACAAACTCATCTTCAGCCTGATGAACTGCATATCAGAATGTGAATATTTGTGATTAGATGCATAAATACCTGATTATATAGGAAATGTAGACCCATAAGCGTAATGCAGCTGCATCTATAACCTGTACTCTCCCAAACACTTTCCTGTATAATGTTAATGTGACGCTGTACATTTCAGACTTTCAGAAGCTCCCTCAGAGCAAGAGGGTGTCTCAGTCGTTGAACGGTGACCTGTACTTCTCCAATGTTCGCCGAGAGGACACCCGGAACGACTACATTTGCTACGCCCGCTTCCCCCACACACAAACCATCCAGCAGAAACAG